>NC_136059.1:1032543536-1033063536 GCF_964261635.1 Lissotriton helveticus
CTATTCGTTCCCCAACTCCTATCCAAGGGAATGTACAGGTTGGTGCAACAGATATGTTATACCATTGGTACTGTGGAAAACCAGGTGTGACAACAATGCAGTGTATATTCAAATTTCGTTCAAAACTAAAAACTGTGAACAACAACCTGGGATAATAAAGAGTAAAGACTGGGCGAGATCAAATCTATGAATGTGTGGTCCAGTCAGGTCAGTCAAGATCAGGCATGTGTGGCATCGTGTCTACGCATGGGGCTGCAGGATGCAGAGCACCGTAGGCGGGAGAAGGAAGGGGGGGAGGACAGGAAGGCCAATCTATAGGTCCAATCCGAGGCTTACATGGGGGTAAGAGCTGCGTGGTGAGTGGGGGGGGGGGGTAAGGGGGTGGGGGAGGGGAGGGGGAGAAGGGGGATGGAGAGCATGGGGTAGAGGGGTTGACAAGCGAGGTTAATCTAAATTTCTTTCCAATCAACCCTTTGGATAGGGAATGGAAAATAATTGATGCTTTTGAAAAGAGAATGTTTTCCTCCGCAACTTAACACTCTGATCTTTATCACTCTGTTTGCCTCTGTGTTTGGGGGGGCTGGGGGGGGAGGTGATCGACCCATGCACAATGGGACATGGCCAGGTATATTTTGCAAACTGTTCCGGAGGACCTCAGGGCATCACTAGCCCAAAATATAGGCAACAACTCAGCCAGTATGCAGCATCCTTAATTGACATGCTCTTGGTCGTCTCCAGGCTATTTGGAGAAAAGACTGATTCAGCGCTAGAAGAATTCATGGACATTCGCACCACAGAAAGATCCATGGGGCTATTGATGCTGGCCAAGCAATTTCCCCACCAGTTCAGGAAATTCAGAGGTTATTGCAGGGGGCAAGCCTGCAGAGGGCACTCGCCAGTTCTGCAGCAACCAAAACAATTCTTTCGATGCCTTGGATGTCACATTAACAGAAGCCATGCCATCCAGCATGGAAAGCAGTCCTTAATTCTTTCACCACTAGTGACCGAGCTACCAAGTCGCTTTGGTTTGCCCTTTCAGGCACATGCCTAGCCGATTGGGGGCAGAATACAGTATTTTCTCAGTGGCTGGCCATCCGTCACATCAGACAGATGGGTCTTACAGAATGTTCAAAGGAGCTATATGCCCTGCCCTTCATTTCCTCTACAGTCCACCCTCCTCCCACTTCTGGAGGAAGCATCTGCAATTCTGATGTGGAAAGTTCAGCCTTTTTTTGTTCAACGCTACCATTAAATGCAAACTGGACTCTTCTACTAAAGAAAGATGGCGGCCTATTAAGGAACCCCTTCTCCCCCCTCCCCCCACTGAATGGTTTTCTGGGGTAGTACAGGTTCAAAATGCTCACTTTGACTCCGATCCTGTCAGCTCTAGACCTGAGAGGCTGGATGGCGACCTCGACGTGCAGAACTTGTAGTAACCTATACCTGTTCTGCAAAATTATATGCATTACCTACGACCCATGGTGGGTGAGGAATACTTTCAATTTATTGGGATCCCTTTGACCATGTGGCACTTTCCAGTGCAAATAATGGAAAGGCGATGCAGAAGAGGATCTATTGAGATGGATAGCCTTTTGTGTTAATATCTGCTGCACACATGCCAAGAAACAGTCACATATAGGCCAGCATTCTCGTTGTACCATGGCCAAGGTTGCTAAACTGGCCTTGATGAGAGAGGGGGTACCTATTCTAGACATCTGCCATGCTGCAACATGGGTGATGGTGTATACGCTGGTTAGGCCCCACAGAAATGTCACTTCGCTCACTTTGTTCTGCAGGAATCTTTGGTTAGAGTCCACTCCCAGGACTCTCTTCCTTTGCAAGGTAATGGTGTGATTTATTTTCTAAAGTGAGGTGTTTGCAGTTAGATGAGGCCATGAGAAGGGTGTTACTTACTTTTAGCAACACTTTTTTTTGGGGGGGGATACTCTAACCACAGATTCCTCACTGCCCTCCCACCTTTCAGGTTCTATGAATTTGATTTCGTATCCATCTAAAAAGACCCGAGTTAGGAATTGGCACTCTGTCTCTAAAATTTTCTCTACTCTACGCATGTCTGAGGGCATGGAAGGGACATCAGTGTGCAGGGATGGTGCTTTAATGCAGCTCTGCTCTGTCACCTCTGAAGCAGTATGGAGTCACTGCGGTGCCACAGTGTGCCATCTATAGATACACCGGAGCACTGCTGAAGAGTTTTCGTGATCCAATCTCGCACTTGAAGATATTCTAAAGGTGAGGTTTCTGCTGTTAAAGTATCCACCAGAAGGCGTGCTGCGAGAGGTAAATAACTTGTTCTTATGTTCCTTCATATAATCAGGCTAGAAGCTTTCACCCAGAGTACAGTTTGTGGACCTCCTCCAGACAGGGAGAGTTAGAGTTTGGACTCAGTTGGCCTGAAGGCTGCATCAGATACAGTGCAAAAACAACACTGGGTGTGGGCTCCCCACAGTAAGGCCAAGCCTCAATATCACTAAACAACTAAACGAAAGCCAATACTGCAACTGCTATTTGAAGAGAAACTTGAATTGCTACGCACAGAGAATTAAACTAAGTGCGAGTTTGGACGATTTGTCAGAATAGATCACATTTAGTATTTATGAAAATTTTTAAATTATTTGTTGGTTTAAAGTGCACCATAAAGTTCAGAACAATTCACAACACGGACAATACAAAATACAATTTTCATAAAAATGACATTTGCATAAAAAGTGCACATTAGTGGCAAAACAACATTCATACGTGATTGATCAACATTCACATTCAAATTTCACTCTCACACATTCCAGACATACACGAATCAGTATTTACAATTTTTGAATGTCACAAATTGAGTTTAAACAAAAGACACCAAAGACACTTATTTGGTACAATTGCAACAACTTTGTCAAGTCGAGATAGGCAATTTCAAGAATAGCGTTCTTATGGTGTAGAAAAGCGGTCTACGCGTTTCGAACCCTTAATCAGTGGGAGGGTTCTCATCAGGACCTCATAACTTTGGTATGAGTGTGCACTACTCGAAAACAAACCGGGCGAAGACACAATGATTGGTTTCAATGTGTTGGTTTTGAAATTTGGTAGATTCCGGTTGGGTGGCAAAAACTGGAGATTGAATCTCCAGTTTTTGCCACCCACCCGGAATCTACCAAATTTCAAAACCAACACATTGAAACCAATCATTGTGTCTTCGCCCGGTTTGTTTTCGAGTAGTGCACACTCATACCAAAGTTATGAGGTCCTGATGAGAACCCTCCCACTGATTAAGGGTTCGAAACGCGTAGACCGCTTTTCTACACCATAAGAACGCTATTCTTGAAATTGCCTATCTCGACTTGACAAAGTTGTTGCAATTGTACCAAATAAGTGTCTTTGGTGTCTTTTGTTTAAACTCAATTTGTGACATTCAAAAATTGTAAATACTGATTCGTGTATGTCTGGTATGTGTGAGAGAGTTAAATTTGAATGTGAATGTTGATCAATCACGTATGAATGTTGTTTTCCCACTAATGTGCACTTTTTATGCAAATGTCATTTTTATGAAAATTGAATTTTGTATTGTCGGTGTTGTGAATTGTTCTGAACTTTATGGTGAACTTTAAACCAACAAATAATTTGAAATTTTTCATAAATAATAAATGTGATTTATTCTGACAAATCGTCCAAACTTGCACTTAGTTTAATTCTTTGTGCGTAGCAATTCAAGTTTCTCTTCAAATAGCAGTTGCAGTTTTGGATTTAGTGCATCAGATACAGCCATAAACTAGAGAATTGCTCATTCATTTTGCTAAACAAATATGATAGACACCAGCGAAAGGGTGTATTTGATGTGCAGTTGATGCCCACTCTACGGCTTGCAAATTGGTAAACACAAGCCATCTTCTCTGGCAACATGCCTGGATAAGAATTTGCACATTCGTTTCAGAAGTGCATCTTCATCTCTTGAATATGCCATTGGATGGAGGTTATTTTGTTGACCCCCAGGGTTGATGAGATGTGGGAAAAGATTGAAGATGTTATTGAGAATGTAAAATCAGTAGTGTTTTGCAACGTCTTCACCATTGTTAGGAAAGAACACAAACATGTGACAGGACCAAAACAACGATGTCAGTTGCTGTGGCCTTAACAGCAGGCTGAACAACAGTTTCAACCACCTCAATGCAAGACCCAGATCCAGAGACCCTCAAAATATAGGACTTCATTCCTTCTAAACAGTGACTTTGTGCCCCTTCGCCCCCTGACCAATTCAACACCTGTTGGGGAGCCCTGGCTTGTTTTCCAAACCAGTGGTCGTAGAACACCTAAGATCAGTGGGTACTTTTAACTGTCAGTGATGGTTTCTCCATTAGTTAGAGCAGATATCACTAATTCATCTCCCAAGATGAGACATGGCCTTAATTAAATAATGCCTTTAGTTACCAATGGGTCAATGGAACACAGTCAGATGAACATATTTCATCTGCTATTCTGTTTGTAAAAAAGGATGACACTCTGAAGCCAATTATAGACTTATGTCTTCTGTGATGTGTAAAACTTTAGATCTAAAGTATGCATGTTTTGCTGCATGAATCCTTCTCTGGATACACATGCTGTGCATTATTCCGCCATCTAGTAGTGGGGTCTGGAATTGTCTTTTTTTTCCCTCTGCAGTGGGCATCGTTGACCACCATTTGTTGGTATGTCCATCCCCTGAGTGACGTCAGATTTATTTATTTATTTATTTATTTAATTTGTATAGCGCTACAGCTACCCACCAAGGGGTTTCCCGGCGCTAGTAATTCAGAAATGCGTATTTTGCCAGTCAATATCAGATGTTAAAAAGCCACGTTTTTAATGCTTTCCTAAACTTCACATGGCTGACTTCCGAACGTAAGGAATGAGGCATCTTGTTCCAGAGGGATGGGCCTAAGAAGGCAAAGGATCTTCCCCCCATCCGTGATAATTTGATTTTGGGAATAATGAAATTATTAGCGGTTGCTGATCTAAGAACTCTCGAAGGTAAGTAAGGATGCACAAGGTTCCGCAGATATTTAGGAGCAGTTCCAGTTGAAATTTTGTGCATAAAGCATAGGGATTTGAACCTAATCCTATTTTCAATTTTCAACCAATGAAGGTCACGGATGTATTTAGTAGTGGGGCAGGACATAGGGATTTTGAAAAGAAGTCTCGCCGCTGCGTTTTGTACTAATTGCAGCCTTCTGATTGTAGCTTTCTTTGCCCCTAGGTACAGCACATTACTATAATCTAGCCTTGAAGTAATCAAGGCATTGATGACAGTTTTTTTGGTGCCATCAGGGAGCATCCAGCAGATCTTCTTTAGCCATTTTAAGACTGCAAAACATGTAGCAGAAGTCTTAACGGCTTGCCGGTGCATATCTAAAGATTCGTCAATGATGACTCCCAAGTTACGTGCCTGTGAAACAGGTATAGGAGGAGGGCCCATTTCAGATGGCCAATGTTGTGGTCCCCAGGCCTCTCTATTTTTTCCAAGAATAATTAGCTCCGTTTTCTCGCCGTTAAGCTTAAGAAAATTATCCTGCATCCATCCAGCGATCTTACCTAACCCTAATTTTAGCATGGAAGGATGGTTACTTTCGGCTGAAGAAAGAGAGAAAAGGAGCTGTGAGTCGTCAGCATATGAAAACATATTCAAACCTGTCTCCTCAACTAATCTCGCAAGAGGACTCATATACAAATTAAAAAGCAGTGGACTTAAAATTGAGCCCTGTGGTACTCCATGTTTAAGAAGTAAAGTCTCAGAGCAGGCAGACTGAGAAAAAACTTGAAACGTACGATTGCTTAACAGTGACTCAATCCAATTTATGGCTTCGCCATGAATACCTATGGAGGAGAGTGTTCGTAACAGCACCACATGTGAAACAGTATCGAACGCGGCACTCAGGTCTAATAATATGAGTGCCACAGTTTCTCCTCTGTCTATCATGGCGCGGATGTTTTCTGTCACTCCAAGCAACGTCGTTTCCGTAGAAAAACCTACACGGAATCCAGATTGTTGTAAAGGAAGGAGATCGTGTGTTTTTATGAATTCCGACAGCACCTGATGCACGTGCTTTTCCAAGATTTTTGAAAAGATAGGCAGAAGAGATATTGGTCTAAAGTTGGAGGGCATATTTGGATCTGCTCCAGCCTTCTTCAACAATGGGTGGACCATAGCATGCTTCCATTCTGCTGGAACGTATGCTTCCCGAAGAGAGGCATTAAGTAGATCTGTAATGAACGTCAATACATTTCTATTCAATTGTTTTAGGACAGAGCAGGGTAAGGGGTCCTTTGGTGAGCCGGATTTGATCGTATTTAGTAAATTGATAACCATGTCGGCATTTAGCGGTGGCCAACATTCTAAGGTTGCATGTCTTTTGTCAATGGCGCAAGAGTCCAACTCTTTGGAAGCATCGCCAACTTCCATAATTGGATCACCAGAAATGATCGTATTAAGCTGGTGTTGATCTTTTTGTGCGAGCTCTATGCCCTTATGAATTTTGTCCACTTTATTGACAAAGAAGGAAGCTAACTGGTCACACTGTTTTTTGTTTAAATCGGGTGGTTTTTGAACAGTGTTAGATCCTGCAAGCTCTTTTACAACATTAAACAATGTTTTTGATTTGTTTAACGCCTCCGTAATTGTCATACAGACATAATCTGTTTTTGCTCTTCTACATAACATCTGATAGTGCGTCAATTTAGATTTATAAGTTTGTTTTGCTTCCAGGGAATAGGTTTTCCGCCAATTGCGTTCCGCACTTTTGCATTTAGTTTTTTCTTCCTTTAGAGTGTCATTAAACCAAGGGGCAGGAGGATGACGGGTATGGCCTCTTAATTTTGTTTTAGGTAGGCAAGAATCAATGGCTGTCATGAGCCAATTCTGTACTGAAGAAGAAAGGCTTTTAATGTCTGATTTTGTACATGGGCCATTAGTTTCAAGAAAGGTATTTAAAATATTAATGTCCAGTTTTTTCCACTTCCTAATATATTGAGCGATAGTTGATATATTTTCGTTTTTTCCTAAATTAGTTCGAATGGAAAATTTTACTAGGAAGTGATCAGACCATGGGATGGGAAGGGCAGGGAATGTAATCATATCCAGGATATTGGAGAAAATGGGATCCAATAAGTGCCCTGCACGATGCGTGGGTCCAGTATTTTTCAAGATTAAATTGAGGGAGGCAAAATCAGAGATAAAATCAGTTGCGATTGTACAGTTGGCATTATCCAAGTGCACATTTAGATCGCCAATGATTGTAAAGTTGGCCGCCTTCATTACCAGCGGGGTAAGCAGATCCAACAAGGCAGCTTGCCAGTTAGATACTGGCCCTGGCGGACGGTAGACAAGGGCGCCTGAAAAGGTATAATTGGGGGCTAGCAGAAGCTTAAAAATAGCACCCTCACACCCTAAACATGGGAGCGGGCTAATTTCACAGTTGTAATTTTTCTTAAAAATGATAGCTATACCACCACCTAATTTTTTTGGCCTATCCTGTCTTATAATAGCGTATGTGTCCGGGAGAGCTGTTGCAATATCGGGTCCCGAACTGTCCTGAAGCCATGTCTCTGTCAGAAACAAGGCATCAGGCGTCTCGTCAAGTAGCAGATTAAATATTTCTGTCTTATGTCCTGGAAGAGAGCGACAATTCAAACTTAGAAAAGAAAAGAATGTCGGAGTGTCTCCAGGGGATTGACTGCTAGATCTGGCTTCAAACACTTTTGTTCTTACTGGATTTGAATAAAGGGGGCAGTTTTGACATATATCACTTTGACCTAAATTCAGCAGAGTACACCGAGGTGACTTGGGAAATCGTAGAGTTTGCATATAGTCAGATGTATATGCAGTGCTTGTATTAGCAGTTACTTCCACCACATGCAATACCTGTGAGTGTTCCTTACTGATAGGTGATGATAACGCCATGGTCCTATTGCACGTCCGTGGCGCGGACAGGCGCAGACGGGCTGACTCAGGCGTGACTCCGGCGCTGAACGAGGCGCTTCCGCAAAGCGCGTCCGCTAGCGCGGAGAGCGACCGTATTCTTAAGTAGTGGATAGCTAGAGCGCTCTCACTGCTGTCGCCTCCCACCTAAGATGGCCGCCGTAGGGGATGTTATCCCTATAGATCGAGTTTCAGCCCTAAGGTCAGCTGAGACCTTCTACAAGCGGTGTAAAATAAATGCAAGGAGCTGGGGAGGTATGCTGAGTGCTAACAGTGTGGAAATAACAATTTAGACAAGTTTTAAAAGTTTTAAAAATCGGCGATTAAAATGCAATATTAAACAATGGTAATTCCTAGTATCAGCTAAAGTAAGCAGCGTTTCTAAGGGAGCGGGTAGAATACTGTGCAATGCTGGCAAAACGCTTTCTAAATCACGAGCTTGCTTCCTAGGGGCTCCTTAAGTAGTGGAGAGCTAGAGCGCTCTCACTGCTGTCGCCTCCCACCTAAGATGGCCGCCTTAGGGGATGTTATCCCTATAGATCGAGTTTCAGCCCTAAGGTCAGCTGAGACCTTCTACAAGCGGTGTAAAATAAATGCAAGGAGCTGGGGAGGTATGCTGAGTGCTAACAGTGTGGAAATAACAATTTAGACAAGTTTTAAAAGTTTTAAAAATCGGCGATTAAAATGCAATATTAAACGATGGTAATTCCTAGTATCAGCTAAAGTAAGCAGCGTTTCTAAGGGAGCGGGTAGAATACTGTGCAATGCTAGCAAGACGCTTTCTAAAAATGGCACCCCAGAACTTCCTGTGTGTAGTCGCCATCTTCAGATTTCTTTTTCCTACTTTGGGTCTGGAAGCCACGGAGAAGCTCTGAAAGTTTTTTCGAAAAAATCAAAGTTTTAAAAGACATTCGACCAAATTCCCAAAGACCGCAAGAGGAACGATGATAAGAGAGAAGGGGATCCTTCTCTTTTTCTCCTGACCAGGGACCCCGACTGTACTAGCCAGGTAGTCGGGTTATGAAGGCAGGTAAGGTGTCATTGGAAAACCCCCTTTAAATTCTGCCACCATACGTTTATCAAGAGAGCGCCCCACAGGGTCTGCAATCTCTGTCTCCCAAAAGATCACAGAGAAGGGGACTGCGAGCCCTGCGCTTAGTTTGTACCTAAGACTGTAAAAGTATGTCAATGACAGAGGCTGGAACACCACCATGGCCAGCACTCAAAGGACACACGTTTTGTTGAAAGACCTATGCCTATCCAGTGACAAGTATGAAAATGTCGAAGTTTATTCAGCTCATTGAGAAGAATCGGATGTTGAGACCAATGCAGCCGGCAGGACGCCAGAAAGAAGCCGAAGGTAATTGAACCGCTGACACACTCAGATCCCCAGCCCTTGGACAATAAGTCCCACAATGCATCCTTGGCTTCAAAACACTCATTGATGGAAGGCCAGTTGAAACACAAAGAGCCACACCAATCTTGACTGAAGAATACCGATGGAGGCAAGACACTGGCGAAACCTTCCATGATACCATCTGCGAGAGATGAAGCAAGATAGAACATCAAGGAGACGTTAGACCTGTGGATGCAGAAGAAGAGGCTGTCGCCGATGCTTGACGTCGAACACAAGAAAAGAAGTCTTGAGGCTGAAATGGCAGCACTCCTGCAAAGGAAGGAGGAGTTCAATGACTCCTTGAAGGAATTCCATATTCCTGCTAAGCCTTTGACGTCGACCGAGACTGAAGTTGACCGGTATGGTTTGGAGGACCCTGCAACTTCAGAACCTCATGAAGAGGAGCCGGAAGAGTTCTGCGAACTTGAGGAGGTCGAAGGAGTTACGGGGTCCGATAAATGAATAATGTGACACAATCTCAATGCCAGTCCCCAGAAGGAGCGGTGGTCAACCCTTCGAGGCCGTCTCCACCAGATGACATATCCCTCCACAACAGCCTCATGAAAATGGCTGCTGAGACATATGGGGTACAGATAAACGAGGAAAAAGGAGATTCATGCTTTCTTCTGTAAACCTAATGCTCTCCTACAAAGCGAACCTACATTTAGCCATGCTCCCAACATATTGGACAAAGTGAAGGAGACATTCAGGAACCAGCCACTACAAGGGCTGTAACATCCAGAATGGAGACAAAATACACACCATCTACTCAGACCCTAAGTACCTCCAGGGGAACACTCCTGCAGACTCCATAATTGTTGCAACTGTCCAAAAAAGGATCCATGCTCATACATCCACACGTCCTCATCCTAAAAAGAAAAGTAAATTACTTTACCTAGTGGGAAGGAAAATGGAGAGGGAGACAGCAACTCAATGGAGGATTCTGAACCCCAGTGCCCTCTTGAACAGGTACGGACATCAACAATGGAACAAGATGGGGTCCCTCATGCAGCACTTCCCAGAGGAGTACAAAAAGAGGGCCAATGCAGAGATGCAAGAGGAGAGGAACATCGCTAATACCTGCCTATAGTCAGCCTTAGAAGCAGATGTGCACCAGAACAATACTACGAAGGCATGCCTGGATCAGTGTCTGGATTCAAACCACCAGAGGTACAAGTCTCAATAATTAACATGCGTTCTCAGGAGACGCCCTGTACGGGCAGGTGGTGGATGAGTCCCTTCAACAATCAAAGGACAACGAGACGGCAAAGACAGTGGGGGCACAACAATACAAGGGTTAATTTAGGAGAGGAGGAACCGTATCCTGAAAGCCCACAGGCAGAGCCCCTTTCACATCAAGTCAACAACACCAGCAGCAGCCACAGAGCATTTCACACCATGCCACGCAACAAACCACATACCAGCAGTGGCAGCAGCCTGCGAGGCAGTCCTACTGTGGACGAGAAATTGAAAGAGCCCAAGCTCCCAGAGGGGGAGAAACAACAGGCATGTGACTTGCACAACAGCACATGCCACCCAAATCACCAGTGGAAGGCAGAATAGGGAACTACAAAGTAACTAAGGCAACCAGGGAATGGATATTCCCCTGTGCCGTAAGGGCAAAGAGGTAATCGCAGGTAGGAGTACGTCCTCTCGTGTTATATACTGTTCCACAAAAAGTATCCCACGGTCTTGTGAACGTTATTCACAAGTTCCTGCTACTAACCATGGAAATTTAGATATGGGTAGATCCTACATGAAGCAATTTAGTTGTTACCCAATGGGAATTTTATGGTCCTATGACCCTAGTGCCAACAAGTTTCAGTCATTGATTGGCCAGAGGTGTCCTGGACTTTCATCGGGGCAAACGAGGGTTATCCTCCCTGGTTAAACCATAAAATTCCCATTGACCCCCCTTGTTTAGCATTTTAATATCCCTAACAGGTCCACGAATAAAGGGATACTGGGATCTGTCTGCGGATTTTTAATCTCTAACTCCCCCTGGCCATATTTCATCAAGAGCTCCCTGGAATACAGTCGAGCCCACCCTGACTTGTAGGGGTCAGGGTGACCCGATGTTGAAGCATGACACCACTAGGGTGTGTGAGGGTAATACAAATAAAAGGACGTGTTTCCTTCCCCACTCTCTAGTTGGTAACAACTAAATTGCTTCATGCAGGATCTTCCCATATCTAACTTTCCAGGGTTAGTTGCTGGAACTTGTGAACAGTGTTCACAAGACCGTGGGATACTTTTTGTGGAACAGAATAGGGAATTATCCACAGGAGTGTGAAAAATCACCCCAGACATTTGGGTTTTGAAAATAATACGACAGATACTGTATAGAACTACTCAAAGAACCACTACAAGTCCCCCAAAACCGAAAAGGTTTCGAGGTCAAGGGATCATACAGCTCAGGAAAGAAGTCAAAGAAGTCTTACAAAAGAAAACCACAGAAAGGGTACCAACAAAGGAAGCAACCAAAGGAACCTGCTCACTTTATTTCCTGGTCCTGACACAAGATCTAATCCCGAGACCTATCCTAGACCTCAGATTCCTAAACACATTTATTTGTACACATATTAAGATGGCAGCACTCCAAGGAGTAGTACCACTCCTAAGTAAAGGGGATTATATGGCCACCTTAGATCTATGGACACTTATCTAAACGTACCTATGAGCCAAAAACACAAAAAATACCTCCAATTTATATTGGACAAAATGGATTACCAATTCGGAGTGCTACCATTCAGCATAAAGTGATTCCCAGGGGTCTTCACAAAGTGCCTCACAGCAGTAGCAGTACACTGAAGAAAAGGAATCTTTATCTAGCCATACTTGGACGATTGGCTAGTAAACGCACAATCAAAAGAAAAAATACCACAAGGTTTCTGAAACAGTGATAGACGCTAGACGCACTACAATGCCTAGGTTTCACAGTAAACCACAAAAAGTAATCACCGCAACTGGAACAGTAAAAGGTGTCTTTGGGAGCAACCCTAAACTCAAGGACAGGATGAGCATACCCAGTCCTAAGGAGAGCAAAAGCTATAAATGAGCAGACTCACCGCTACCAGAGGGGTTGGTCTCTGACAGTGGGAACTGTCATGAAACTGGTGGGCATGATGGCATGCATCCTACTCATTACACATGAGAGATTACACATGCATCCCATCTATAAATGAATCCGCAACAAATGGTCACAAGCTACCAGGAGTTGGGGAGAATCTAGTGGTCGTCACAGAAAAAGTACAAAAGGAGAGACAATGGTGGAAATCAAAAAATTTACCATACAGAGACCATTCAAGACACCAACTCCAATGGTTACCATTACAACGGATGCATCCCACAAGGGCTGAGGAGCACACACAGGCAACCTGGAAGTACAGGGACAATGGAACAACACAGATGTGCTGAAATACATCAGTTACCTGGAAATTAAGACAGTTTACCTAGCCCTCAGGCCTTTCCAACCACACATAACAGGTCAAACTGTACTAGTCCAAACAGAAAATGCAACAACCATGTTTTATCTCAACAAACAGAAAGGCACTAATTAGTTCACCCTGAGCAAGTTAGCCCAAGAAATATATAATGGGCGATACCTAGGAAGATCACACTGCAAACAGGTTACCTACCAGGAAAACAAAAAATGGAGGCAGACAGACCAAGCAGATGGGAAAGCTGCTTCCACAAATAGGAACTAAAACAAGAAACCCTGTAAAAAAATCAAGGTCTGGAGGAGACCAAAAATAGACCTGTTTGCAACAGCAAAAAACCCAAAATGGCAACACTTCGCCTCCAGGTTTCCTCACCATCAGCCAGAAGGGAATGCCCCGTCAGTAAACTGGTCAGGAAATTTGCATACACTTTTCCTCTGATTTCCCTAATCCCAAAGGTGCTGAAGAAAGCCAGACAATCAGGGACAAGACTCAACCTCATAGCCCCACATTGGGCCAGACAGACCTCGTACACTGACCTACTAGAGATGTCTAGGGGTCAAATGATCAAAATCAAAGCTGAACAAAATCTGCTGACAATGGAAGAGGGGAGAGTGTACCCCCCTTCCTGGAGCAAGTAACACTCAATTTAGCGGCCTGGCTCCTGAATATCTAGAATTCGGGAATCTACAGCTGCTGCCCAGGACAATTGAAATCCTGGGAGACAAGGAAGGCAAGCACAAGGAAATGTTGTGCTACAAAATGGAGCAGATACATTCACTGGTGCACAGGTCATAGAAAGATGGCAATAAGGACAAAACAGGACACAGTAATGACATACCTCACTCACCTGTATCTAACAGGTGAGTGAGGTATGTCATTACTGTGTCCTGTTGTGTCCTTATTGCTATCTTTCTATGATCTGTGCAACCATGCATCGTCAAAGGTACACCTGACAGCAATAGTAGCCTACACCAGGGGCACTTCATGTTATAGGTTCTTCACATCCCTAGTGGTAACGGGGTTCTTGGAGGGTTCTAAACTAATTTCACCACTGACATCAGTTCAAGCCTCATTGAGGAACTTAAACATAGTTCTAATTCAGTTAATGGCAGGAAAAAAAACCTACAAATACACAAGGACAAAGTGGTGCTTAGAACCAACCCACAGTTTCTACCCAAAGTGATGACCTACTTTCATGTCAACCAAAGCATACAGCTACCAACTTTCTTTAAAGAGCCTAAGATACAGATGGAAAGAACCCTACACAAGGATGTAAAGAGGGCTTTAAGTACTATCTGCAAGAAACAAAACAGTTTCGTAAAGGCAACCAGTTGTCTGTCTCCTTCGCCAAAGCAACCAAGGGTTCCCCAGTAACTAAAGGAACAATCTCAAGATGGATAGTAGAAACAAAACAGACTATCTGTTGCAGAGCGGGGATGACCCTGCCCACTCCACTAGAAAGAAGGGAGCCACACTGGCGTTCTTAGCAAACTCAATTTGCGCAGCAGCGACATTGGCATCCCACACACCTTTGCAAAACATTGTTTGGACATTCAAAAGAACAAGAAAGCACAGGTAGGGCAGAAGGTACTACAACACCTGTTTGTTAGCACTTCATCATTTCATCCTAACCAACCCAAGGGAAGGGACAGCGCTATATAATCTAATGCACAGCTTGTAAATCCAGAAAAGGATTCATGCTGCAAAAATAAATGGTTACTTGCCAGTAGTAGTAGTTTTGCAGCTTGGATATTTTTCTGGACTCGCATGCAACCCGCGCCCATTTCCCCCCTCCTCCCCCCATCCCCCCCCCCCCCCCCCGCCACTCCAGAAATGGGGAAAAAGGCAACCAGATGGGAAGAAAAACAAAACAAGCATTTAAAATGCAATAGGTCGCGCCTTTGATTAAGTTAAAGCCATTTGCTTTTCTAATGGTATTGTATAGCATAGCAAATGGCTTTAACTTAATGAAAGGCGAGACCTATTGTATTTTTATGCTTGTTTTGTTTATTCTGGTCTTCTTGGCTCAGTACCCCTGGACTGGAGTTGGGCTGATCAAACTAGTGTCTTGTGCACACCAGCCAAAAAAGAACCTTGTTTTTGCTTGGACCGGCCAAGTCCTTGTTTTGCCCAGAGGGAACGGTTTCCCTGTTAAGTTTATCGGTATTTCAGTGTAGAAATAGAATCACATTGCGTTGTTCTGGTCTTGCTTGAACTAAGTGCCAATACTACCACAGCAACTTTAGCTTTGCTGTACTGGCTCTAGGATCGATCACGTGGCTCTCAACAAATAAACGTTGTGTGATTTGTGAACTACTCAACTAAATAAGTCTAACTTGAACTTATATTTGACATGTATTGGAAGGGATGAATATTTTAAAGATTTATAAAAGGAAACAAGTAATTAAAAAGCACAACTGAGGGTCAGAATAAAGGACGTCTTCCTGTGCGAGCTCCTTCGTTTCCCCTGCGTTGTAGTACCTGTTCCTCTGATAGTTTCCTCCCTTATCTCGCGGCTCCTGCTCTGCAACTTCACAAAGGATGCCATGTTTTGCAGCAGTAGCTGCACAAGTGTACATGCGTATCCAAGACAACCGGCCCAATCACTGTGAGAAAGCAGGAGGGGAGCATCGCTGGAACACAGCGCAGAACTGAGGAAGAGGGAGAATGGGAAGAGGGGAGATAAGAAATGGCGTTTGCACCTGCAGTGTTTAGTCACAGTTTCTTATTCCTGGAGCTTCGAGGGGCGCTCTAAACCGCGACATCCCCGTCCCTTAGAATGGATCTTCCCATCTCCGTCTCTCA
Organism: Lissotriton helveticus; assembly: GCF_964261635.1. Lineage (NCBI taxonomy): Eukaryota > Metazoa > Chordata > Amphibia > Caudata > Salamandridae > Lissotriton > Lissotriton helveticus. Next base: position 1,032,559,135 of record NC_136059.1, read on the forward strand.
TCCCGGAAGTGCTGGCTGTTTTGGACTTGAATTCATGTCCTGGCCTGGAGGTCTTCCTGGAACAAGTGGGGAGATCAAGGGGTGAGTGCCGAAGTCATGGGGCATCGCACTAAATTCTACAGAGGCACAAGGGGACCAACGGACAGGACGAGTTAAAGAATCAGAGCATATATTCGAGGGATATACTTATATCAAAAGCAACACGAATGAGAAAGAAACAACGAAAGCGTGCTTCACATGACTGCACACGCATTAAAGATGGGAACGGAGAGACAGCCCCCACAATGAATGTGCTGTGGGGCAGCAGAACCACTAGACACACAATAGCGTACCATAGTTCATAAGTTCTCCCAGGCCGGGCGTGACGCTTGTAAATTCTCATTAGCTGACTGAGAGCCATCTGTTTCTGTGACGGCGACAGACCAGTGAGAGAGCTGACTGGTGCATGCTCCAGGCGTGAAGCCAGCGTGGTTGCAGGACGCCTGGTGCATGCTCCTTCACGGCTCAAGTGAAGACATTTCTTATCAGCTTGTTAAATAAACAAGCTGATAAGAAATGTCTTCACGACCGACGCAAACCAGGTGGGCCAGTCCGGCTCGAAGAGGAAGGGTGTTAACAAAAAACCCTAATTTCCAATGGCAGGCCACCGTTTAGCATAAACAGTGACCCCAGCCAATGGAAATGAAGGGGTGGGGCTTAAAGCCCTCTTCTGAAAATCCTTTCTTACAAAATCTCTCGCGGAGCAGGGCTGTGCCCTGCAACGCCACGCGAGACCTAAAAAGAATAACTACATCAAAAAAGGAAAGCAAAAAAAAGGATCCGAAGATGGCAACACTTTACAGGTAGTTCCGAATGCCGTCAGACATCACACAGGGGATGGACATACCACCTAATGGTGGTTGATGCCCACAGCCAAGAAATAGACAGTTCCAGGGACCACTAGATGGCGGAGTAATGCACAGCATGTAAATCCAGAAACTACTTCAAGCTGCAAAACAAATCCTACTGGTAAGTAACCATTTCGTTTTTACACCCCTGTGACTCCAAGCCCTCGTTAGTACCTGAAGTGTGTGGTAAGTGACAAACTTCATTGTTATATTTGTTTAGTATCTGCTTCGTACTATGTGACCCAGACCAAATTGATGGTATAGCGATTTACATAGGATCAAGGTTGCACGAGCAATTGGTGCATATAACATATATACAAATGTTAAACACATAGTGGTCGGGCAACAATGTATCATTAATGTACACAGGAAGAAGAAACATATTTACAAAAAATATGAGTAGGTTACAAAGTATATCAATAAAAACATATATCAATCTTATTTCTAGGAGCTCCCTCAGAGGCAGTATAAATAAACGATTTTTGGCAATTTTGTTTCCCCTTTGGAGGAAAAAGGTGATGTTGCAATAGGGATTTCAGCTCTTTGTGACAGATACATAGGAAGGTTTTCTTTTCAGGTAACTGTTGGGATACAGTTTTAGAGCTTGCTCCCCCACAGAAGTATTGCTTTACTGTTTTTGACATTTGAAAGGTTGGAATTTCGAAAAGGTTGTTAGAACTCTGAAGATGGTGCTTACCTCCTGTGATGACCAGTTATTGATGAAGAGAAATGAAGTACAAGATTGGAGTGCCTTATGGGAAATGCATGCTAATTTCTTAATGCTTCCTGCATCCGTGGAGAGCCATTTTTGTTTCATCGGGATTCGAGAGGTACAACACGATTTTATTCAGCCATTGGCCAGCTTAGCAACTTCTTGCATAGATACTTGAAGAGGAGTAGGGTGTAGCCTGGGAATTCCTATTAGTATATAGTTTTCAAAGTCTACAGTTAACAGCCTTAGTAGTTGATTTACTTTTGCCTCAGTAATCTGACAATGAATTCCTCCGATGAGTTTAAGCTGAAACTTTGTATAATGTAAGAATTCATTCTTCTTATAATGTAAGAATTCATTCTTCTTATGAGTTTAATCTGTACCTTTTCTCCTTTTGCTAGTGTATTGATGTGTGCTTGAAGGTTCACATTCCTGTCCAGAAATCCCAGAAATTCAGTGCACCCCAAAATTAAAGGGTTGCAGTTTAACACAGTGTGTATTGAGGCAGGGTTTATTGATGGTGGAACATTTTGGGGTTGATATGAGGAGGAACTTGATTTCTACACCACATGTTTTATTGTGTAGTTTTAGGACATTGTTTGAAACGTGGTTCCTCACGATGTCATCCACGTATTGCACACAATTCTGTGTAAGTGCATCCAATTTATTGTATAACCAATTAGTAAAATACAATGAATTGTAATGTTTTTATGGACAGTGGGTTTTGGTTGTTTTTATACTGGAGAGTAATACATGTCAGAATTCCATTTTTGGATTGTTTGATATTGGAGATGTGTAGGTGGGTCTGCCATTTAACTAGCATTTAAATATTATGATGTGGACTATGCTTGGGTTCCTGATAATAGGGGGCGCTTACACTTGCCTTATGGGCACTACTTAGTTTTTTCATAGGGAGTAAACTAGTTGTTGCATCACACTTGGGAATTTTGTTGTTCTAAGGTTTGCTTACCGTACTATAAATTGGAGCACGTGGGTGAATTAGTCACAGTAAGAAATACGTGGATGATGCATTTTGAGAAATCACATTTCAAATGTAATGTCCAAAACTTCACAATAAGTAATTTGGCATAGGGGGTTTTGGTCTGCTACGTACTGATAGCTATTCTGGTGTATTATATGGTCGCTGTCCCTAACAGTCAGTTGACAAAAATCATGTTGGCTAGAGTGAATCAATTGAATAAAGACGAATTGGAATATCAGCACTGACTGGATCTCTTATCCTTGGGCTATTATAAGTGACAAGTGTTTGAGGGTATCTGCTTTAATTTGGAAATTATTTTTCCTTTGCGAAGCGTTTGGTAGCTGCTCCTCCCCGCTTGGAGCACTGTGGTACTAAATACGTGAGACTTCGAGCGAGGTATCTTTATAGTATGCGCCTGCAATTTTCGATATGCAGATTTATCCTTTTTTGATTAATTAGAGTCCATAGAAGCATACTCTATAACAGCACATTTGATGAAAAATATGTCACCAAGAAGTTGAAGAGATCCTATCCTGCACCCTGACTGGGTGCCAAGTATTAAGTGGTTTTGATGAGCTGCAATGCTGTACTTGCTTTTTTGAGGTGGTCCGACCATAGTTAGTTCATTGCCTGCCTTAACAAGAGACAAAGATCTCAGAGTATGATGAGGAAGTAGATAAGATTAGTGTTCACCACAACAAGGCCTTCAAAATATTGGTCTGGGAATATATCACCTGTGGGTAGTTCCATACCACTTGTTGAGCTCCAGACAGAATTTTCCTGTGTTTTGTGTGGGGATCTCCAGTACAACGTGTCTTTCCTTTGGGTTGAGCGCTACCATTTCCGTGCTCAGCAGTCATTTTTCGTAATATTGCACATCTCCGCAGGACTGAGGGATGGCTGGTCAGAGATCTCTTTCTAGAGGAGGGGTTGGATTCTCTTTAGCAGGTAAGCGTGAGGAATTCTTCCCTTGTCACCTTTTAAAGGATCTTCCTCCCTAGAACTTAATGAGCCACAACTTCCTGAAGACATCTTTTTTCACCCTCTCCAACCTCATCCATAGAGTGTGTACATCATTTTTCCAGATGAGCATTCTCCCTGGTGTGATATGAACAAGTGCTCTGGCATTTATGGCCTCTTGCATCAAATGTGTCACCTTGATAAGTCTCACAATCCGGAGAAATGAACACAACGTCACAGCTTTGTTCGAATCAGGAGATTGAGCCTCACTCAACCCAGAGCATTCTCAATTGTGATTATCTGGACTTCTCTCATTGTTTCCAAGGAGACATGATTTTGGTAATGATATTGTTTTGCTCCTGCGGATCCACATCACCATTAACTCTAGGGAGAATGTCTGGGAATCAGTTATGATTGGTCTTCAGGCACATGAACGTTGGTCTCTGGCAGAATCCTTGTTTCTACTAAGCATTCTGGAGTTTGAAATATTGTTGCTGACCATAAAGGCTATTATTTTACGGCTCTAGGGGATGTACATCTTATTTTAATTAAACATAATAATTATATATTTTCAAAGCAACTTCAAAATGATCATGCCCCTACCTTACCTTCACACAGTTGGGCGTGAATTCACAGCCACCTCCTACCACTGATTAACAGTAAGACCTGCTGTTTAAGAAATTATAAACAATGTGTGTCTTCATAAACCGCTCAGTAAAACATTACCATGCTAGCAAGATGCCCTAGACTCCTCACAATAAATTTTATGCAAGACAGTCTTCTTAAACTAATAAGAAGTGTGGTTTTCAACTATCCCAGAACAATTACCATTTTCTTTACAGAGCAAAATACATGTATGTTTTATACACCAAGCACGAGAGCCTTCACTCCTTTCATTAGAGGAGTTCTAATAGGCGAGAGAAATAAACTTCAAAAACTGCTTCACCACCTACTCCGTCCTCTAATGAAGAAAGAAGCATCCCATTATGAGCTGTATAGCACCCTATCCCAGTGGGATCAGTTGGCTGGAAGTCCATTGCACAAAACCCTTGGACTCTATCAGGTGTACTTCAGGGAATCAGGCCTTAAGTGTACTCCCTTCCTCCTTTCCTCTGGAGGTTTTGGATGGAAAAAACAGATTGATGGGAGCATGCATGGCTCCACTCATTTTAAAATTAATTTTTGTAATTGAAATTCTTACCTTGGCAACCTCTGGTAACGGTGGTGTCATAGTACAATCATATTCATACAGAGTTTGACACTACTACTCATCATTTTGTTTCGTTGACTACAAGTTGAACTTTTAAATCACCAAGTGACTAGACTTAGAGCGTAGAGATATTTTATGCAAAAGGGACAATTTGGAGAGAAATTACGATTTCAGTATAGTACAGACAAATCTTACATGTTCGAGGCATGTGGGCTGCTGAATTCATATCTATTCTGAAAAGGGGGTGGTGATGGACAGAGCATCTGAATTAAACAGAACACTCATACCCAGTCAAAAGATCAGGGCTTGATCCATCACCGTTTTTTAGCTCACTGCACCATCCCAGCTCAGAACCTGGCTACATGCAAATTAGTCTGTCCCTGGCCCAGTGCATCAATGGAACAGGGCAGACCAAACTACCAAGCCAATTCTTTACTGGAAAGGAAACAAGCTTCCGGGGACCGGTTTCTGGCATTGCAGCCGTCTTCAGCCCGGCTTGCTTGAATCCTGATGGTGCAGTGAGCAAGGGACTCATGTCTGAGCATACCCTGCCACTCCTATAGTGGCCAAAACGATTCTGAAAAGGGGGTGGTGATGGACAGAGCATCTGAATTAAACAGAACACTCATACCCAGTCAAAAGATCAGGGCTTGATCCATCACCGTTTTTTAGCTCACTGCACCATCCCAGCTCAGAACCTGGCTACATGCAAATTAGTCTATCCCTGGCCCAGTGCATCAATGGAACAGGGCAGACCAAACTACCAAGCCAATTCTTTACTGGAAAGGAAACAAGCTTCCGGGGACCGGTTTCTGGCATTGCAGCCGTCTTCGGCCCGGCTTGCTTGAATCCTGATGGTGCAGTGAGCAAGGGACTCATGTCTGAGCATACCCTGCCACTCCTATAGTGGCCAAAACGATTCTGAAAAGGGGGTGGTGATGGACAGAGCATCTGAATTAAACAGAACACTCATACCCAGTCAAAAGATCAGGGCTTGATCCATCACCGTATTTTAGCTCACTGCACCATCCCAGCTCAGAACCTGGCTACATGCAAATTAGTCTGTCCCTGGCCCAGTGCATCAATGGAACAGGGCAGACCAAACTACCAAGCCAATTCTTTACTGGAAAGGAAACAAGCTTCCGGGGACCGGTTTCTGGCATTGCAGCCGTCTTCGGCCCGGCTTGCTTGAATCCTGATGATGCAGTGAGCAAGGGACTCATGTCTGAGCATACCCTGCCACTCCTATAGTGGCCAAAACGATTCTGAAAAGGGGGTGGTGATGGACAGAGCATCTGAATTAAACAGAACACTCATACCCAGTCAAAAGATCAGGGCTTGATCCATCACCGTTTTTTAGCTCACTGCACCATCCCAGCTCAGAACCTGGCTACATGCAAATTAGTCTGTCCCTGGCCCAGTGCATCAATGGAGCAGGGCAGACCAAACTACCAAGCCAATTCTTTACTGGAAAGGAAACAAGCTTCCGGGGACCGGTTTCTGGCATTGCAGCCGTCTTCGGCCCGGCTTGCTTGAATCCTGATGGTGCAGTGAGCAAGGGACTCATGTCTGAGCATACCCTGCCACTCCTATAGTGGCCAAAACGATTCTGAAAAGGGGGTGGTGATGGACAGAGCATCTGAATTAAACAGAACACTCATACCCAGTCAAAAGATCAGGGCTTGATCCATCACCGTTTTTAGCTCACTGCACCATCCCAGCTCAGAACCTGGCTACGTGCAAATTAGTCTGTCCCTGGCCCAGTGCATCAATGGAGCAGGGCAGACCAAACTACCAAGCCAATTCTTTACTGGAAAGGAAACAAGCTTCCGGGGACCGGTTTCTGGCATTGCAGCCGTCTTCGGCCCGGCTTGCTTGAATCCTGATGGTGCAGTGAGCAAGGGACTCATGTCTGAGCATACCCTGCCACTCCTATAGTGGCCAAAACGATTCTGAAAAGGGGGTGGTGATGGACAGAGCATCTGAATTAAACAGAACACTCATACCCAGTCAAAAGATCAGGGCTTGATCCATCACCGTTTTTTAGCTCACTGCACCATCCCAGCTCAGAACCTGGCTACATGCAAATTAGTCTATCCCTGGCCCAGTGCATCAATGGAGCAGGGCAGACCAAACTACCAAGCCAATTCTTTACTGGAAAGGAAACAAGCTTCCGAGGACCGGTTTCTGGCATTGCAGCCGTCTTCGGCCCGGCTTGCTTGTATCCTGATGGTGCAGTGAGCAAGGGACTCATGTCTGAGCATACCCTGCCACTCCTATAGTGGCCAAAACGATTCTGAAAAGGGGGTGGTGATGGACAGAGCATCTGAATTAAACAGAACACTCATACCCAGTCAAAAGATCAGGGCTTGATCCATCACCGTATTTTAGCTCACTGCACCATCCCAGCTCAGAACCTGGCTACATGCAAATTAGTCTGTCCCTGGCCCAGTGCATCAACGGAACAGGGCAGACCAAACTACCAAGCCAATTCTTTACTGGAATGGAAACAAGCTTCCGGGGACCGGTTTCTGGCATTGCAGCCGCCTTCAGCCCGGCTTGCTTGAATCCTGATGATGCAGTGAGCAAGGGACTCATGTCTGAGCATACCCTGCCACTCCTATAGTGGCCAAAACGATTCTGAAAAGGGGGTGGTGATGGACAGAGCATCTGAATTAAACAGAACACTCATACCCAGTCAAAAGATCAGGGCTTGATCCATCACCGTTTTTTAGCTCACTGCACCATCCCAGCTCAGAACCTGGCTACATGCAAATTAGTCTGTCCCTGGCCCAGTGCATCAATGGAACAGGGCAGACCAAACTACCAAGCCAATTCTTTACTGGAAAGGAAACAAGCTTCCGGGGACCGGTTTCTGGCATTGCAGCCGTCTTCGGCCCGGCTTGCTTGAATCCTGATGGTGCAGTGAGCAAGGGACTCATGTCTGAGCATACCCTGCCACTCCTATAGTGGCCAAAACGATTCTGAAAAGGGGGTGGTGATGGACAGAGCATCTGAATTAAACAGAACACTCATACCCAGTCAAAAGATCAGGGCTTGATCCATCACCGTTTTTTAGCTCACTGCACCATCCCAGCTCAGAACCTGGCTACATGCAAATTAGTCTGTCCCTGGCCCAGTGCATCAATGGAACAGGGCAGACCAAACTACCAAGCCAATTCTTTACTGGAAAGGAAACAAGCTTCCGGGGACCGGTTTCTGGCATTGCAGCCGTCTTCGGCCCGGCTTGCTTGAATCCTGATGGTGCAGTGAGCAAGGGACTCATGTCTGAGTATACCCTGCCACACCTATCAGGATTCAAGCAAGCCGGGCCGACGAGGCTGAAATGCCAGAAACCGGTCCCCGATAGCTTGTTTCCTTCCCAGTATAAGAATTGGCTTGGTAGTTTGGTTTGCCCTGTTCCCATCATGCACTGGGACAGGAACAGACTAATTTGCATGTAGCCAGGTTCTGAGCTGGGATGGTGCAGTGAGCTAAAAAACGGTGATGGATCAAGCCCTGATCTTTGGAATGGGTAAGAGTGGTCTGCTTAATTCAGACACTTTGTTCATCACCACCCCCTTTTCTGAATCATTTTGTCCACCATAAGCGTGGAAGGGTATACTCAGATGTGAGTCCCTTGCTCATTAAACCATCAGGATTCAAGCAAGCCGGGCCGACGAGGCTGAAATGCCAGAAACCGGTCCCCGGTAGCTTGTTTCCTTCCCAGTATAAGAATTGGCTTGTTAGTTTGGTTTGTCCTGTTCCCATCATGCACTGGGACAGGAACAGACTAATTTGCATGTAGCCAGGTTCTGAGCTGGGATGGCGCAGTGAGCTAAAAAAACGGTGATGGATCAAGCCCTGATCTTTGGACTGGGTAAGAGTGGTCTGCTTAATTCAGACACTCTGTTCATCACCACCCCCTTTTCTGAATCATTTTGTCCACCATAAGCGTGGAAGGGTATACTCAGATGTGAGTCCCTTGCTCATTGCACCATCAGGATTCAAGCAAGCCGGGCCGACGAGGCTGAAATGCCAGAAACCGGTCCCCGGTAGCTTGTTTCCTTGCCAGTATAAGAATTGGCTTGGTAGTTTGGTTTGCCCTGTTCCCATCATGCACTGGGACAGGAACAGACTAATTTGCATGTAGCCAGGTTCTGAGCTGGGATGGTGCAGTGAGCTAAAAAACGGTGAAGGATCAAGCCCTGATCTTTGGACTGGGTAAGAGTGGTCTGCTTAATTCAGACACTCTGTTCATCACCACCCCCTTTTCTGAATCTAATTCATATCTATAGCATAGATCGCCGCCTAGTGTTGGGTCCGGATGATTGCACATTGTTGTCCTGGAAGAGTCTTCGAAGTATCATAAGATAGGTGGCTCCTCCCCTGGACTACAGTGCGCATGGGCATCGACTCCATCCTCAGATTGTTTTTTTTCCGCCATTGGGTTCGGATGTAATTTCGTTATATCCAGTTCGGAATCATTATAAACTTTTTCGAGGCCCGAAGGCCTTTTTCGAACCGTCGGTATTGTTTGCGTTCGGTGCCCGGTTCTGTTCCGACTCAGTTCGAGTCGGATATCCAGGGAGTCGTGTGACCCTTCGGTGATCGAGGCCCAGTCGACGCAGCAAGACTTTTGACGGCATGGAACGGAGCCCGTTCAAGAACTGTCCCGTGTGTGGATCTAAGTATCCCCACATTGACGTCCACCCAGTGTGCAACAAGTGCCTGTCGCCGGACCACGACGAAGCCAACTGTATGGCTTGTTCCAGGTTTCGTTAGAAGAAGACGATTCGGCTTCGGCGCGTGGCGCGCCTTGAGGCCCGGCGCTCGGCCCCGGCACCGGTGGACATCTTCGACGATGAAGAAGCAGACGAACAAGAGGTTCAGATGCAGATTTCACCTCCAACGGTGGACATCGAATACGACTACGAAGCGGATGTCGAAGGCCAAGACGTAGAAGAAGTCATCGACGAGGTAGGAGACGACAATGAGGCCTATGGGGCCATGGAAGATAGCTCAGAGGAAGAGCTATGCCCCGTTCAAACAATTACAAAGGCTCAGGTCGAGGGATCGCCACACGGCCTTACCCAAGACCTTATACCAGCATCCACGGCCCCGCCTTCCGGCCCGGCTACGGACACTTCGGCAGAGCCGCCATTGTCGAAAACGAAAGTGAAACCATCGGTGTCGACAAAAACAAAAGAGGTTGAGGCGCCATCGAAACCGAAGACACCTGCTCCCCCATCAACACCGTCGTCTTCCGAGGTGTCGGGGCAATCGAAGCCGAAGAAAGCCATCGACCCGGTCAAGTCGGGCAAAGGCGTCGTGCTGAAAATGGTCAAGGACGTCGAGCCGAAGTCCAAAAAGGGCGTCGGGTCGGAGTCCGGCAAGGACGTCGAGCCGAAGTCCAAAAAGGGCGTCGAGCCGAAGTCAAGCAAGGGCGTTGAGCCGAAGACTGGGGCACAGAAGCCAGTAGTCCAGGCCGCCGATCCGAAACCGTCGGCGTCGACGTCTGCTGCCACGGACAGAGATCGTAGCGTCCCTAAAAAGGATGCTCCTACGCCTCGGACGGAAAAGCCAAGGTCATCGACGCTCGAGTCTTCCCATGTTGGTGGACCGAGGTCGGCTGTCGGGTCGACTAAGCCATCCGCTTCCTTTACGAAGCAGGTCTCGGACTCCCTCAAACGAATTAGGGACAAGGCTTCAACGGCGGAACCAAAGACAACTTCCACCCCGAAGCAATCTGTTCCAACGCCAAAGATTTCGACGCCAATCCTCTTCACGTTGCCGCCGAAGGCATTCGCACCACGATCGGTGCCCAAGGACTCTGTGGTATCGAAGCCGACTCAGCCGGCTGGGAGCTTGAAGCATCGACCGCCCTTGCTAGAGGAGCAGTCGGAGCATTTCATCGATGCCGACACTGGAAAGCTTACGATTTACAAAAGAAAAATCACAGCATCGCAGCCTTTGGAGTCATACACAATTCCTCTGAAGCGCAAAAGGCCTGATTCAGAATCACCAGTCTTGGTCGAACCAATAGTTCCTCAGACTCCAAGAATTGCAACACCCTCACCCACTTATTCTGAAGGAGAGGATGCCGGGGAAGAGGACGAGGAATACAATTTTCCTACCAACACAGAGCCTGATGAACAACAGGACTCATGGGTTGTGGCAGGTGACCAAGGGGATCAGCACACCGCCCATGACCCTCAGGTGTACAACGTCAAGACCTCTCCCACTGAGGATTCTGCGGTATTTAATGCCTTGATTGAGAGGGCAGCTAAAAACCATGACGTTGAAATGCATGCTGACCCTATTGAGGTGGACTTCCTCTTTGACACTTTCTCAACTGCTGAAAAGACTGTAAAGACTCTTCCAATGCTGAAGGGGGTCCTTAAGCATGCTTCGGACATTTTTAAGGAGCCCACACGGTCAATGGTAGTCAACCCTAGAATTGAGAAAAAATACAGACCGGCACCTGGCGATCCTACCTACATCAAGGGCCAGTTGCCATTGGACTCTCTGGTAGTTTCTAATGCCCGCAAGAGGGCGAACTCGCAGACCACTGGTGAAGCTCCTCCCCCAGACAAAGAATCGAAAGTACTGGAGGCATCAGGAAAGAGAGTAGCAGCTCAGGCGGCCAATATCTGGCGTATCTCTAACACGCAGGCACTCTTGGCTAGATACGACAGGGCACACTACGACACACTAGAGACCCTGTTGCAGCATCTACCAGACCAATATAAGGAGGCAGGGGAGATGCTTATTCAGGAAGGGAAGCTCATCTCTAACGCTCCATTAAGTGTGCACTAGATGTTGCGGACACTGCAGCCAGGGCAATTAATACCAGTGTGATGCTGAGACGTCAGGCATGGCTTAGGATCTCCGGTTTTAAGCCGGAAATACAAACTACCATCCTTAACCAGCCGGTAAACCCTGACAGATTATTTGGTCCTGAGGTGGATACCACCCTGGAAAAAATAAAGAAGGATACCGAGACTGCCAAGTCCATGGGGGCTCTCCAGTCCCAACAGTTTCGGGGGAGCACTTTTCGTCGCTCAGGCCATAGAGGTGTTTCCAGAGGCCAGATGTCCCAACAAACACAGTTCACTAAAGGTGGGGCGCAATCCTCTTACACCAAGCAGAGTAGAGGAGGATACCGGGGCAACAGCACCAAGTGCAGAGGCAGGGGCAACAACAACTCCCGTTCCTCCGCCACCAACAAACAGTGACTCTCTGTCACTGCCCCATGACCATCCAACACCTGTCGGGGGGAGACTCCAGCAGTTCCTGCCAGTCTGGAAATCCATCACCACAGACAGGTGGGTCAGGAAACTTATCCAGTTCGGCTATTGTTTGGAGCTAACATCCACTCCACCCAACATACCACCAAAACACCGTCCTATGTCCACAGAGCATTTGCACTTATTGCAGCAGGAGGTTCTTGTCATGCTGCAAAAAGGCGCAATCGAGCTCGTGCCAGTGGGGGAAGAAGGCACAGGGGTGTATTCCCTGTACTTCTTAATCCCAAAGAAGGACGGGTCCCTCAGGCCTATTCTGGACCTCAGGCCCCTAAACCAGTGCATTCTCTCAGAACACTTCCACATGCTAACACTGCAGCAGGTTCTTCCGTTGCTCAATCAGGGAGACTTCCTCGCAACCTTGGATCTCAAGGATGCTTACTTTCACATTCCACTCCATCCATCACACAGGAAATACCTCAGATTCACCATTCAGAATTGGCATTATCAATTCAAGGTCCTTCCTCTTGGAGTGACCACAGCCCCCAGAGTGTTCACAAAATGTCTGGCGACAGTGGCTGCGCATCTCAGGAGACAAAACGTCCATGTCTACCCTTATCTGGACGACTGGCTGGTTCAGGCGAAGTCAGCCCAGCAGTGCGCCGCCGACATGTCCCACACCATTCACCTTCTTCACGGTCTGGGCTTCTCACTGAACAATCCGAAGTCGCACATTCAGCCAGCCCATGTGCGGCAGTAACTGGGAGCGACGATAGATACTCTGGCGGCCACGGCTCAGCCAAATTCAGTGAGGTTCGACAACATCCAGTCGCTTATCCAAAAGTTCAGACCGCAACACTCACTTCCAGCGAGAGTGTTCATGCAGTTGATAGGCATGATGGCCTCCTGCATCTTCATAGTCCCGCACGCGAGGCTACATATGCGTCCGCTCCAAGAATGCTTGGCACATCAGTGGACTCAGGCTCAAGGACAGTTGAACGACCTAGTGTTGGTGACCGGTCGGGCATACAACTCTCTGCATTGGTGGAATCCACACAACCTTTGCAAGGGCCGACCGTTCCAAGAGCCTGTGCCACAGATTATCCTGACGACGGACGCATCTCCCCAGGGATGGGGAGCTCATGTACTCCACTACACGGTGCAGGGACTATGGACGACGCAGCAAAAGAAGATGCACATCAACTATCTAGAACTGATGGCGATCTTCATGGCACTGAAGTCCTTCAAAGTACATCTGTGCAACAAGGTCGTGTTGATCCGGACGGACAACATGACGGCCATGTACTACATCCAAAAGCAGGGAGGTACACACTCTCCACAGTTGTCTCATCTGGCTCAGAGCATGTGGAAGTGGGCCATTCAGAGGAACATCTTCTTCATGGCGGAACACCTCCCAGGCAAGGACAATCAGATGGCGGATCTGCTCAGCAGATACAGCCACCAGATGCACGAGTGGGAGTTACACCCATCAGTACTCCACCCGTACTTCCAGCAGTGGGGTCATCCAGAGATAGACCTGTTTGCCACAAGGGAAAACGCAAAATGCCAAAGCTTTGCCGCCAGGTTCCCGCACCCACAGTCGCAGGCCAATGCGATATGGATGAACTGGTCAGGCAGATTTGCGTACGCTTTTCCCCCAGCACCTCTCATACCGCTGGTGGCACGAAAGCTAAAGCAACACTCGATGACACTCATCCTGGTTGCTCCAACGTGGGCATGCCAACCATGGTACACCACGTTTCTAGAACTCTCCGTGGTACCGCATCAAAGGCTGCGCCTCACTCCCAGGCTCTTGACGCAGAACCATGGCGACATTCAGCATCCAGATCCGCAACAGCTCAATCTGGCGATCTGGCTCCTGAGGTCTTAGAGTTTGGCTATACATACATACATACATACATACCTTGATTTGCCTCCTGAATGCATGGACATCATCCGGGAAGCAAGAAAGCCCACCACTAGGGCCTGCTATGCAGCAAAATGGAAGCGTTTTGTCATTTACTGTACAGAACATCACATCAACCCGCTAGATGCATCCATTCCTAACATCATCTGTTATTTGTTACATCTTTACAAATGCAATCTAGCATATGCTTTCATTCGGATACACTTATCCGCCATAGCGGCTTATCTCCAAAACAGGCAGCACCTCTCTGTTTTCAGGGTGCCTGCCATTAAAGCCTTCCTAGAAGGGCTAAAGCGAGTCATCCCTCCAAGGACCCCGCCAGCTCCTGTATGGAACCTCAATGTGGTCCTCACCAGGTTGATGGGCCCTCCTTTTGAGCCTCTACATTCATGTGAGATTCAGTTCTTAACATGGAAAGTGGCTTTTCTCATTGCCATTACGTCTCTACGACGTGTTAGTGAGCTACAGGCGCTCACTGTACAAGAGCCATTCATTCAAATTCACTCCAACAGGGTGGTGCTGCGCACTAACCCTAAATTTCTTCCTAAAGTGGTTTCGCAATTTCATGTCAATCAGACCATTGAACTGCCCACGTTCTTTCAAAACCCTGAGACGGTAGCCGAAAGAATGCTCCACACTCTTGATGTCAAACGAGCATTGATGTACTACATTGATAGGACCAAAGACTTTAGAAAGACACAACAGCTTTTTGTTGCCTTTTCAGCCCAGCACAAAGGCAACCCCATTTCCAAAGCAGGGATAGCCAGGTGGATCGTTAAGTGTATTCAGATTTGCTATCACAAGGCTAAGCGCACTTTAACGGTCCCCCCCAGGGCCCACTCCACCCGCAAGTTGGGGGCCTCCATGGCTTTCCTTGGTAATATCCCTTTGGAAGATATTTGTAGAGCAGCCACATGGTCTACACCACATACATTTACTAAGCATTACTGTGTAGATGTGCACTCCAAGCAGCAGGCAGCTGTAGGGCAGGCTGTTCTTAAAACACTTTTTCAGACTTCTGCAGCTGGCACAGGCGGACGCCGCTAATGGAGGGACTGCTATGTATTCTATGCTATAGATATGAATTCAGCAGCCCACATGCCTCGAACTGAATATGCTACTTACCAGTATGCATCTGTTCTTGGCATGTAGGGCTGCTGACATCCATATCGCCCGGCGCCTGTAGCGGCTGCAGACCTTTTACACTTACTCTTAGCATGGCCATCGCTTACACTGTTACACTCCATCTTTGCCACAATGGCTAAAAACAATCTGAGGTTTGAGTCCGATGCCCATGCCCACTGTAGTCCATGGGAGGAGCCACCTATCTCGTGATACTTCGAAGACTCTTCCAGGACAACAATGTGCAATCATCCGGACCCAACACTAGGCAGCGATCTATGCTATAGATCTGAATGTCAGCAGCCCTACATGCCAAGAACAGATGCATACTGGTAAGTAGCATATTCATTTCTGTTACATCAGTGAATTGTGCGGGGGAAATCTGTTAAGTACTCAGAATTGCAGCATTAGGAGGAATGCAGTTAAAGAACGTTTGAAATTACTACCATTTGTTTTTTTGACAATGATAGATGGTTGAGATGAATTATTTTTATAATACTTCTAGTGTTGCCACATCGGTTTTCTAGCCTGTAGTTAGCTATTGGTTGTGAGGCCAGCCATTTTCCGACGGAGAACCATTTACATGCATGTTTTTCTTTTCTGTATCTAAGCACAGACATGCAGCTAGAAAAATTAAATCCATGTGCAGATCCACAGTTGGCTAGAATAAAAACCTCATCCATGCAGTTTGTCGTAATTATTTTTACGCTTGACTTTCAAATGCCTTTTTATATATTTAGAGATCGTTTTTGAAATCTGTAGCATAGGATTTAAACCTTTTTATCCATTTAACTTGGTCATACTTTAATTATATATTTATATTGTTTCATCACAGGTAAAGTACAAGGAGGTGAAGGCAAGAAATGCACAGCTTTTGAAAATGCTACAAGAAGGGGAAAGTGAGTCATACTTAAATGGTTGTATTGATAGTTTATTTTTTCAGTGATAAATTCATGGTTGCAGGTATCTCTATTAAACAGTTTGTAGGTCAAGTTCTAATGAGTACACGGTGTTGTGCAATTTGACAGCTAATAATGGTACTTGTAGGATGGAGCAGGAATGCATGCCAAACATTTATGGAAGTGCTTATATCACAAAAGATTTTTGGGGATTTCCACACCATCATAATTTCTAATTGATTTGCCATCCTTTTGTCAATGTTGTTTATTTTTACATTATTCTCTGTACTTTATTTTATATCACCTTTCACCACATGAACTCGCCACATATGGCAATGCATATGTACATCTATTTCAAGGAAAAACATTTTTACAAGGAAGTTATGGTTCTTTACTGAGATGAAACAATGGTGCCTGTTCAAATTCCTTTAAAAGATATAAGCCAAAGGGATGTTCTAGTTAGTCGAACACCGAAGTACTGTTATCATTTGCAAGTTATCGTTTGGTGAACTACAGAAACATAATTGTCTTCCTCTCCAGGCACTACTTATGACCTGATAGGATGTCACAGGAGGCAGAATAGGTGAGGGTTATGGTTGCATAGAAGACTTCAACTAAAGAAGTTGTGGATATTTTAGGTTTCAGTCCTTAGCCATAAATTCCCTTCAGTTCATGTATGGTAATGTCGATAATAGTTTCTATATCAGACATTATTTTCTCATTTGGAACAAAGAATCATTCCTGATGGATACTTCTAACTGCAAAGTCCTCACCTTAAAAAATCCCCAGACACCAAACAGGATTCAGATTTGTTTTCGTAGCCATTCTCCCCCATGCCGCTAACTGGTGGCATGCAGCTGTGCATTGGCTCGATAGCACCCTAGTAATTATGTTTTTAGCCACATATATGCCCCACCCTTGCGTGCTGATTTAATTTCTTTCCTTTTCTCATTTTCTGACGTGGATCTGCTCCGGTTTTTGTCAGTTTTCTGACAACTTCGAAACAATATCATAATGTGCTAGGGAACAATGTCTCCACTGAAAACGACAGTTTTCAATTTACCCATGTGGTGTGAGAAGTATGCCTTCATGCACCCAATGGCAATCCGAGACCAGTAAGCAAAGTTGTATGTTTCCAAATACAAGAAGTTACAGCCTTCATGTCTGTTTGGCTCCCACTCCAAGTCATAGGCCTGGGCTCGGTCCAGGTTTTCTGGCTGCCGCCGCAACCACTTATCTTTTCATTCTAGTACCGCCAGTAAGTCCAAGTCCTAATTCAAACATAGCAAAGTGAAGTGGGACCCGATTTCATCATGCCACACTGACTACAAAGAGAAGGAGCAAGGCATCACAATGTCAGTTGCACTACTTTGAAGTCTCTGGCACAGAACTTATTCCTCGGTTGGTCTCAATGCTCCCAGAATTTTCAGCGCTATTGTCGACCCTTTAGTTAATCAAGCCCTGCAAAGAGGTTATGCTGCAAATTTTAAATGCGCTTTATGAGCCGGCTGTCAGATTGCCACCGGCGGGTAGCTCTCCAGCGCGAACTGCCATGGGACTTGTTGCCAAACATGTACCAATGTCGGTCCAGACTTCCACTCTAGCCCGAGATACATGCCAGTTCCTGACCCCTTACACAATGTCACAGACGCTAGAGGTTGTTCGGTGCGTACACCAGTGTTGGACACCGAACAGGTGTTGGCTTGAGCCGACCGATGTCGTGCTACAAAATCACAAAAATGGAAACAGTTGTTACGCAGTCTGACTCTGCCATATCATAGCAACCAGCAGAGGCTCCATTTTCTTTTTGTTTCTTACTCTGAACCTATGCCAAAGCAAAGGGCAACCCAGGATGTTGATTGCTTGCTTCTGTCTAATTATATTGATGATGCGTTGTATGATGATTTACAGAATGCCTGATACCTCTCCTGAGAGAGAGCTTTACCTGCCACTTGTGCCACCAACGCAGGAGCGAGCCTCAATTTGCAGTTGTTTTTAGTAGGGCAGCAGAGGCACTAGAATTACAGCTACCCTCCATTAAGACCAAAATAAATGTCCTGGCAGATATTGTGCAGCCTGGGCTAGAGACTTCTTTTAATGATGCCCTCATAGATACTTTAGCTACTTGGTCAGTACTTTCCAGTCTGTGAATTGGCAGGTGTACAAATGTCACAGATGGCCGATGACTCAGATTTTCCCACTGCACTCCAGAGAGTCTTACTTTACAGGCCTCGACCAGTAAGGTTATTCAAAACTCATTTTCAGTCACTCTTCCAGATAGGGAACCCAAGAGGATTGATGCTTTTGTTGAGCACATGTTTTCTTTAACCAGGCTGGAACTGCTGTCCATAAATACAGTTTGTCTTCAAAGTCGCTAGTACCCTTTGGGACTTTGCAAGCGAGAATTTTGCCAATGGGGCCTTTTAGGCCCAAAAGATCTATGATGGAACGGATTCGGCCAAATATGTTATCATTACTGGCCTGTATACTATGGATTGCCTGGTTAGGGTGGTCGTTACCAGTGTTATCCTTTTAAACACACATGGATACAACCTACAGGATTCTTTGGTGATATACCGGCCTTCCTAATGGATAGGCCCTTTGGTATGTCCTTCCTCATTGGGGAGAAAGTGGAATTGAAACACTGTAAAGACAAAAGAGCTATGGTGTGCTTCTTAGGGATGTTGACTCCTGGCAAACAGTTTCTGCACGTGTTCTTAATTTTTTAGGCTATTCCAAAGGGCTGGCTCCACAATTATTAGCAAACCATTTTAATTTGCACTTGATGGTAAATGCCCAAGCAGTGAGAGGCAGGGTTCAACATTACATGTTGCAGGACCAGCATGTCTATAAGGTAGGTCTTACAGATAGTTCAGAACGGGTATGTCCTGCCTTTTCTCTCTTCCAAGCCCACTATTTCTTCAACATCAGAACAAATTTTAGACAAGATGCTTTTCTTCCTGGTGCGTCTGCTGCTCTCCAACAGTGCCATTGGGAGGATGCCAGGCTCGAAAAGAGGGTGGGTTGTTTCTCTCGCTATTTCCTCTTCCCATAACAAAGATGGGGGCCTCAGGCCTAACCTGGACTTTCGACCCCTTAATGTCTGCCAGCAGAAGGACCAATTCAAAATGCTTACGCTGGTCCCGATGTGGGTCTGCACTCAACCCGTAATATTGCATGGTGTCCTTGCAGGACGTGTATTTTCATTCACCAGCCCGGCAGTCCCACAGGAATTATCTGCAGTTCAAAGTAGGCCAGGTGCATTGTTTGCTGTGCTCCACTTCAGCCTCACTTGACCCTTTCGAGTGTTCATGAAAGTGATTGTTGCTGCCCATCTTACAAGGTCACGGATATCTGTATTCCCATGCTCCAACACCTGGCTGCTGCAGGTGGGTTTGTTGCAGTCAGTCGTGGATCACCTACGTATGACCGCAAACCTCTTGAGATCATTGTGCTTCACTATAAACAAGTTCAAGACCCACCCGATTGTTACGTAGAGGCTTCCAATCATTGGGGAGATCCTGAACACAGTGTAGTTCAAGGGTTTTCCTCTGCTTCCACGAGTCTAGGACATTTGGGCTATGATCCTGATGTATTGGGCTCAGTCCTGGATCACAGCGAGAATGGCTCTGGGGCCTCTTGATCTCTTAAGTCTCGCCAGGTGGCACATGCATGCTTTGCATTGTACCTTTTGAAGTTCCAATGTACCCAGCATCAAAGCAATCTTGCGGACTCCATTCGGTCTCAGAAGAGGTGATTTGAAATTCGCCAAGGTGGATGCTCGAAAACAATTGTTCCAACGACAGATCCCTTTCCTTGTCCCACCCAGAGCGGACGGTGGCGGCAAATGGAGCACTGCTGTGCCACTGGTTGTCTGAGAGAGAGCTGGAGATCATGGGACTCTGGTCACCTGCAGAGGGCCAGCTCCATATCAGTCTATTGGAGCTGTGGGCCATTCATCTAGCTCTGATGATCTTCCTGCCATTAATTGGGGGAAGACGGTGCAGGTGTCATGGACTACACCCCCGTCCTGTGGTACCGCAACAAACCGGGCAGAGTGGAGTCCTGGGTCCTTTGCCAGGAGTCTTTGCCTCGCTGGAGATGGTTGGAGCGCCAGGGCATGTGCCTGATTGCGAACCCCCTGGCAGGCTCCCTGAATGCTGGAGTGGACCAACTGAGCAGGCGGCATTTGGCAGGTCACAAGTGGCCCCCTACATCCACAGGTTGCTTAGCGTCTTCCAACAATGGGGTGCATCCCTGATTAGATTTTTTACCACCATATAGCATGCAGTGTTAAAAATGTTACGCATTGGAGTTTCTCTAAGAAAACTTGCTAGGAGATGCATTCTGGCTGGATGGAAAATGGGTCCCTTGTCCACCTTCCCTCCACTTCCTCTTGTGCCTTGAGTTCTGAAGAAGATCAAGAATGACCGGGCCCAATTCATCAATATGGCTCCTGAATGGAGCTTGGTACCTGGAGTTTCTGGGCATAAGGATCCTTCCCCTGATCAGGCTGCCGCTTTGCTAGGACCTCTTGTCTCAGCAACAGGGCAGGGTCCTCCATCCAAATCTACGCAGTCTTCACATAGAGATTGAACAGCAGTAATTAGCTGTGTTTAATCTGCTATCTGAAGTAGTGGATGTCATCCACACTGATCCCTTGCAGGTGAAGCTGTTTGACGTCCTTTCCTTTTGTCTATAGCCCAGCGCTGCCTTGCAGTGGACACTATAAAATGTTATTTGACCGTTCGTTCAGCCTTTCTCCATTTGCTGGACCGCTCTTCCTTTTTTAGATCACCTATTTTGATGAGGTTTATTAAAGTGTTTGCCCAAATGAAGCCTTATGAAGGCATCAGGACCCATCCCACCATGGTGAAATCTACGTTTTTTTAGCATTGTTTAAAGTGCTTTCTGTTCTGGATTTTTGCTGTAATGCAACTTGGACTTTGGTCCATACCTTCACCAAACATTATTGCCTTGACCTGGAAGCCTGCAGAGATGGACATTTTCCCAGATCTGAGTTGCAGGAATTCCTGGTTTTGCCATCTTTTCAGACCCACCACTTTGGGCATACTGCTGCAGTATTGATTCAAAATGTGGGGAATCTGCAGGTAGAAGTATCCATCTGACATATAGGTTACTTATCTTAGTATCTACCTGCAGATTATTCACCAACCCTGCCACTTCCTCTTTCTGGGTAGTGGTCAGGCGACATTTAATAAGGTCACTAGTTAGTTTTGGTGCATCACAATCCATGTTGTCTTGTCAGCCTTGTCTCCACCTCTTGAGTGTTTGCAAAAAAGTGTGGGAAAGGGTATTTAATGTGCTGATTTGACATCTTATACAGCTCTGTGATATTGTATCCAGGTAGACCTGGATCCGAGGTGCCACCTATGAGCTCAAAAATATTTCAGCTTTACAGTTCCAGTCTGGTGGCTGAAGGAGATTCAAAAGGTGAGGAATCTGCTGGTAAGTAGAGTCTCTACTAGAAAGATAGTTACAGAAGGTTTCACCTTAGACGTAGCTTGTTCTTTTGGCCAAGATTAGGTTCCTAACCTATACATGCTCATCACTGTATTTGAGGGAAGATAGCTATATGTGAGAGCATTAAGGACTCTGGTAGGAGCAGAATCTGTTGCTCTGGAAAGAGTTGGCCTCTGCTGAAAGGAGAGTTTGAAGTTGCTGAGCCCCACTCGTCAGTGAATAGGTTTATCAAAATAACACACCGGCTTGTCAGTAGTCCTACTGTGTTTCAGAAAATCATTTGAAAGGACAGCAAGGTAGATATTGTGCTTGCCGTGAAATTCAAAATGTACACTCATTTTGACTCAAAAAAATGAAGCATCAAAACGAATTCTAACATATTTAATCACCTATAGGTTCTTCTGTATGCTGTCCCCTCCAGTGATAATGAACCACTTGATAACTCTCTTCTGACTCCTTTACAGCCCATGCTACTCAATTGACAATCAATGCCATTTTTAGTGTCATCAAGACAGTCTGTTTCACCAGGCACGATATGCTTCCGGTACCTCTTCAGCATGCCCTTCTGCACTTGTGATTATAACACGGACTTTGAGCTTCTAAAGCAGTGCAACCTAAGCACAAAAGTCAGCCTAAGCACAAAATGCAGCCAAATTCTGAGTTCACTGTTGTACATTCTGTAGATCCACCTTCAGCTAACAGAAAAAGGAAGAGAACTCCTAACACCTTCTCGCCCATTAAGATATGCAGGCGAGGATATTAAGAGGGATTTTACATTATATACACCCACGTTTCTGCTTGAAACTCTCGCAAGGATATTGCCAGTGGGAAATAAAATTACCTTACATGATGGGTTGATAAGAGTTGCTCAAAAAATATTCCACTTGAGAGACCGCATCTGTGAGAAAGTGAGTTCCTGTTGCAGTACCCCCCACTTTTTGCCTGATACTTGATGCACTTTTCCTAGGTGTGCCCTGGGTCCCTGCCAATCAGGTACCCAGGGCCTGTTTCTTCCCTAAAAACTATACTAAAGCCTAAACCCAGTTGGCATCTCTGGCCACATATCAGACCCTAGTAAATGGTACCCTAGGTACCCAGGGCATTGTGATCTGAGAAGACCCCTAAGGGGGCCTGTAACTTGACACCCACACACTGCCTTTGCAGGCTGAGTGTCTAGGTGCAGAACTAAACAAAGAGTCGACATGGCACACATCCCTGTGTGCCATGCCCACAACCCCACTGCCCTGGCATACATCAGTCACCCCTCTAGCTGGGTGCCCTATGCCAGTGGTGTGGGCACGGGTGCATGAGCCCTGTGCCACTACAGTTCCCAGAGCCATTCCTGGGCATTGTAAGCACAGTGATGCCATTAAGAGTATATGGTGCTGGGAGGCTGTCATTAAGAACTCCACAGCACCATAATGGCTACACTGAACACTGACAAGTTTGATATCAAACTTCTCAGCACATTAAGCCCACACTGATGCCAGTGTGGGATTTAATGTGAAATGCACTACAGAGGGCATCTTAGAGATGCCCCCTGAAACCTAACCTACAATCCACGTCTGGGCTGAGTGGCTGCAGAGGCTGCCACACAGCAGACATGTTGCTGGACCCCTGGGTGGAGAGCCCCCCTGCTCTCCTGGGCCTGCAACAATGCACATCCTGGGCGAGGTGCTATGTCTCCTACCACAGGATGGACAGGGGGAAGCTTCAATGGCATGCCGCCTCTGAGAGCTTCTCCAGACCATTTGCTGTACCCAGCAATTGGCCCCACTCATTCTACTCCCACTCTGGCTGGAAGACTGGCGGGAAAAACTACATCAGGAAGGGGGGGGTGCCAACCTTTGCCAACTCCACCCCTCAGGTGGGGGAGGCGAGGTGATGCACGACCCTGGGCTCCGGCCATCTTGTAGATGGGGAGCCCTGCCCAATCCCAGCTAGGCTCCTGCCCCCCTCCCACAGGAGAGGAGCAGGCTAGGGGGTGTACTCACCCCAGGACAGGAACCCATTGGTCCCTGCCCTTGCCCTACCTGTAACGCCCCTAAATTTAGTATTTAGGGGCTCCCTGAATCTTCCTTCCTCAGATCCAGATACCGAAACAAGAAACAAGGAGACCTGCCGTGCAGCTGCTAAGAAGAGGAAGACACCAACTGATTTGGCCCCAGCCTTACCGGCCTGTCGACCCTCTAACCTGCTCCTGCTAAACCCCGGCGTCTCCAGTGGTCAGCAACCTCAAAAACCCCGGAGGACCTGACTGCCTTGTGACTCTGACTACCTGGGTCTCCCACGAGCAGTGGTACTGCTCAAAGCAAATAACAAGCCCTGGCATTAGCCCAGAACCGTGAACCCTGCACACTCTGCACCCGCCAAGCCTGGCTTGTGCTGGAGTGAACCATGACCCCTAGGACATCCCCCGGCGATTCTGACTCAGAATCCAGTGCCCAATGACCCTCCTCGACGACCCCGACGACGCCTGCAGCCTCAGGACAAAGGACCCCTCCGACCGCGACCAGCAGGGCGGTAAGATTTCCCGACCTCAAAAGACACCCCTGCACCCAGATCCCTACTTACCCCTCAAAGTGTTGGTCACTCCTGAAGATCCACCGTCCCCGACCCTGCAGCCTTTGTTCCCTTTTCAAGATCCTCATTGGATAACATTGAGCGCCTAAAGGCACAAAAGCACCCTGCACCAAGCCGGCCGGGTGCCCCTGGCAGTGCAACCTGTACCCTATTCTACTTCCCCATTTGCCCTGAGCAAGTGACCAGGAGCCCAGCTCCCACAGCCGCGTGGCCTGCTAGCCAGCAGCCACCAACCGAAGGCCCCCTGCCTCACATTGGATAACATTGGGCCTAACTACCTCTGCACCCGGCCGCCCCTGTGCCGCTGAGGGTGTACTAACTGTATCTACCTGACCCCGGGAGACCCCTGAGTTTAAGCCCAGAACCTTAACTTCACCAGTCGAGTACTCACCTGAAAACCGATTACTCACTTTCCTGCCATTGGATAACATTGACTGGTTTGACTCGAAAAATCTTCTAAGTGTGAAGTTTTGAAACTTTGAAATATTCATCTAAAATCAGCCGAATAACGAACTTCGAATTACTCACCTGTGATCAGGAGAGAAGCCAGTACTGTACCTTGTAGCCCAGTACTGGACCGCAAAAGTAATCACAACCGTGTTTGCTAGTAATCTAAATTTCTGCCATAGGAAACTATTGTCTGTTTTTTTCTGAAATTTCTTCAAATTGTGAAGTTTTGAAATGTTAAAATATTCACCTAAAATCAGCCGAATATCAAAATCCGAGGTACTCACCTTTAATCAGGAGAGAAGCCAGTACTGTACCTTGTAGCCCAGTACTGAACCACAAAAGTAATCACAACCGTGTCTGCTAGTAATCTAAATTTCTGCCATAGGAAACCATTGTCTGTTTTTCTATGAAATTTCTTATAAGTGTGAAGTTTTGAAAACTGAAAATATTCATATAAAATATTCCGAATTCCGAACTACTCACCTGTGACCAGGGGAGAAGTAAGTACAGTACCTTTCAGCCCAATACTGAACCGTAAAAGTAACCCGTACCGGGTTTACTAGTAATCTTATTTTCTCCATAGGAACCCATTGTCTGCTTTTCTATGAAATTTCTTCTAAGTGTCTACTTTTGAAAACTTGAAATATTCTTTAAAAATCATACGTAGAGGGGGCGTGGCCAAGCGGCAACCAAGATGGCCGCATAACTCTGCGGCGCTCCTGAGGTATTCCCGAAGGCCCAGAATATCCGCTAATTATCCTGTAGCCAAGAGGAATTGAACGACGGCATTCCCTCGCCGTAACGCTCCGGTGCCGGGGTTGTTTTTCGTTTTCCTCCCCGACATCCAGGAGTGAAGTGGCGCCGATCGGCGTTGGAGGGCCTACTGCTGCCCGGTTGGCGATAGGCCGCAGACAGAGCACCGCCCTGGCGTGACTGGAGGCCTGGACGGGCCGCACCTGCGGCGGCGAGCACTGGATGCCGCTGAGGCTGGCGGAGATCCCGAGGGGCCCGATCTCTGGCCGGGGCGGGGTCTTGACTCCCCCGCCGTCCCCTGTGGGTCCCAGCGTGCAATAGCGACCCGAAGTGACTGGCGGCAGTGTACGAGACTGGTGACGAGCTCCCGAGCCACAGCCGGTAAGGGTGTTGGGCCCTGAGTAAGGCGGCAAGAAACCCAGCGGCGGCTGGCCAGACCTTGGAGGGGCTGCGAGTGGTGGTGCAGGAGCGGGGCCCTGTCGACGGAGTGGCGCCTGGTGAGCGTCCGGGAAGCTGCCCGGTGATGAGGCTGCGGACCTAGTGAGGACAGACCCCGGGGGACCAGAGGACACGTGGCAGGGAAGCGAAGGTGCAGATGTGCCCTAGGACAGTGTGGTACCGGCTACTGTGAGATTGCGGGCACAGTGTAGGGCATACCAGGCGTTCCCTCACTCCATCCAGCAGCTATCTTCCCGGAGAGGGCATTGGCGACGCTATGAGGCAGGCGGTGGGCGATTGTAGTGTCTTCATAGATTACACTACAAGTCAAGAGCCAGCTATCAAGTGGTAATTGAAAACCTACAAAATACTCAGCCCCACACAGAATTCCATGACATAAGTTTATTCTAAACTCTATTGAAATAAATAAATAAATGCTAACAATACTACAGTGATCCTGGTGTGGGACGGGGCGGCGAACCGGGCCATCAGTTCTCCTGTTGGAAACACCCATCGTGGCCATGAGACCCAAGAAATCCATGTTGTCGCAAGCCAACACAATGGACAACTACACAGCAGTGCCGAGTGGAGGGCCTGAGACCCAGGTGGAGCCTGGTGAACCCTCCTTAGCTTCCATAATGACGGCAATACAATCCCTGGGTGCCACACTGGAGTCGAAAATGGATAAAATGTCTATAGAATGGACGCTCCAGCGAGCAGACTTGAACAAAACCTCGGAAAAAGCCACGCAGAACGCCGCGGATGTTGCGGAACTCCAAAGTACCACAAAACAGTTGCAGGAACAGGTCCAGCGACTCGCACACCAACAAAACCTAGCCATAGCTCGGCTGGAGGACCAGGAAGGGAGGGCACGAAGAAATAACATACGAGTGGTAGGGGTACCGGAGAAAATGTAGGGGGCAAGCGTGGACCTCTTCCTGGAAGACTTGATTCTGAACCACCTTAACCCCAAAAGATTGTCCCGATTTTTCGTGATTGAACGAGCGCACAGGGCGCCGGTTCCTCCGGGGGGCCCACCGAGAACCATCATTGCGCGGATCCTCAACTATAGAGATCGGGATGCCATCTTGCAGGCGGCCCGCCAGCATGGGGACCTATGCATTGATAATGCTACGATCAGACTATTCCCAGATTTCATGCTCAGGGTCCAGCAGGAACGTCGCTCGTATGATGCAGTGAAGAAGCAGCTTCGGGAGCTCGGACTCAAGTACATGATGTTCTTTCCGGCGCGTCTTAAGATCCTGACGGACGGGAAGTCCTTCTTTTTTACATCCCCAGAAGTGGTGCATGAGTGGCTGGAGGAACGTGGGCGCTCGACGGAGGGGCCCAGACAGGGTGGAAGCTGGAGGAGTGCGGCGCCC
The DNA here is from genome assembly GCF_964261635.1 of Lissotriton helveticus. Lineage (NCBI taxonomy): Eukaryota > Metazoa > Chordata > Amphibia > Caudata > Salamandridae > Lissotriton > Lissotriton helveticus. The sequence continues at coordinate 1,032,586,171 of NC_136059.1, forward strand.
GGTTCCCCGGCCTCATCGGCGGGGTCAGTTGGACGGGACCGACGACGCCGGGAAGCCCTCAACCACAGGACAGGAATGGGGCCCGCAGCTTGTCGGCGTCACCAGGTATGGGCTGAACTGACTGAGGTGGGCGTGGTGAACTGGCCGCCAGCTGTGACCATGTAATGTATACTGACGCTTTTGAGTGTGGGCGTGCTGAGACGTTGGGGAGAATGCAGGCAGTAGCCCCCAGATGGAAGATGCAACTGTAATCGGACAACATGAATCAGACTGCCCGGGCCTTTGGTGGTGGGGGGGGGGGATTCGGCGCAGTCACTCTGCTCAAAATGATGACCCCCGTCGCCAGGGATGATAAGATGGCTGTTATATTACGGAGTGGGCCAGACGGAAGCCTCGGGTACTGGTATTGGTTGTGGCACTTGTCCCCTAAGTTTTTCGTTGCAAGGGCTACAGGCACTCTGCTTGTTGGGGAATGTCTGGCCACGTTGGCAGACGTTGCAGGGTAGCGGGGGGGGGGGGGTTTCACTTCGTATTTTACATGTTTCCTTTTGTACTGTGTACACGTTATGGCTTCATCTGCACTATCGGAGGGTAGGTGGGAGTTGGGAGGCAGGGGGGATGTCCCGTACTATTGGTTGGTTTGATGGCTACGTCACACATACCCAAACAGCAACACATTAATGTGATATCCTGGAATGTAAATGGCCTGCAGAATAAGATCAAGCACACTATGGTGCTTCAATACCTCCGTAGACACGCTCCAGATATTGTTCTCCTTCAGGAGACACACCTCTTAGGAAATCACTGTAAGGCTCTCGATCGGTTTGGGTACACTCTGCGCGCACACGCTGGCTTCACCACGGGCTCCAGGGGAGTAGGGATACTTATTAAGAACTCCCTCCCATTGACTTTGGGGCAGCGATGGTTGGACCCCTTGGGGCGCTATGCGGCGCTGTCAACGCAGTGGGAGGGCAGAATGCTGAATATTTTCTCCCTCTATATCCCCCCTAGGCTGCACGCAACAACTCTCCCTGATGTTGGGAAATTACTCTTTGAATTGCCTAGTGGCACGCTGCTCCTGGGAGGAGATATGAACGAGGTCATGGCAAGGGACACTGATAGGTCACAGACCCTACTGACCGGGGGGGTGGGGGGTGAGCCACTTTAGGGACTTTGTGCAGGCTGTGGGCCTGGTAGATCTATGGAGGGCACATAACCCACAGACTCGACAATACACACACACATCTGCGGCCCATGGCTCCGGGTCTCGGCTTGATTACCTTTTCACACTAACGGGCAATATGAACCTTTTTAGAGGCGGACATCACAAAGCAAGGGGAATATCACACCATTCCCCGGTGGGGGTGCAAATGGTGGGCCCTGGGCGAGATTGGAGTGTCCCCCCCGATTGGACACTTTTATATTTAAAGATCGGGTATTCCAGGAAAAGTTCAAAGAGAGGGTAGACCAATATTTTGTGGAAAACGTGGGCTCCGTCAGCTCTCCGGGGATAATCTGGGAGGCATACAAGACTGTGGCAAGAGACTTTGTCCAGGCGGAGGTAGGGCACCGACGTAAAGATAAATATGCTCAAATTGACCAGCTGGAACGGCTATAGCAGATGACAGGGGCCACACGCAGGAACGGGAACAAGATAGCCAGCACAGGGAGCGCCTCCTGGCCAAAGAACTGAGAGATGTGTCTACTGAACAGGTGAGATCGCATGCCCTTGCCACCCAGCGACGAGTATACGATTTAGGGGACAAGGCCAACAAGATGATAGCCTGGCTGGAAAAGAGGGATAGGGAGCAGAACTGGGTGCCGGAGATAGTACGACCAGATGGGACTGCTCGAACCACGAGCGCGGATATAGCGGAAGAATTTGCGCTCTACTATGAGGCGGTCTATCAAATGCAAACAGTCAGAGGGGAGTAGGAGTGCCGAGATTTCCTGGCCCCTTTGCAGTTGCCCACATTAGACCAGTCGGACAAAGACATCCTAGAGTCCGAAATCACAATCAAGGAAGTGGAAGAGGCAATTGGGGGCTTACAGGCGGGCAAAGCACCGGGACCCAACGGATTCCCGGCAGAGGCGTTTAGGTGTGTGGCAAGCAGACGCGCGCCTCACATCCTCTGCATGTTCACCAAAGCGAAGCAGGTGGGACAACTCCCAAGAGATCTACGATCGGCTACGATTGTAGTCATCCACAAGGCCGGTAAACCTCAAGGGGTATGCAGCTCCTATCGGCCCATATCTCTCCTTAACTATGAAACAAAAATTTTAGGAAAGATCCTGGCTACCAGATTGGGAGCAGTTGTCCAGTCCTGGATCCACCCTGATCAGTCGGGCTTCATGCCGCACAGGAGCACGCGGCTCAATCTACGACGCCTGTTCGGGGTTATGCAGGCGATATCAGGGCGTCCTGAGCTGCCGGCAGCCCTGCTCTCCCTTGATGCCCATATGGCCTTTGACAGCATGGAATGGCAGTACATCTATGCGGTTTTGGAGAAGCTAGGGTTTGGGAACAACTTCCGGGCATGGGTGAAGCTGTTATGTACGGCACCACTCACAAGGGTCCGAGTCAATGGCGCAATGTCGAGAGAATTCCAGCTGGGGCGAGGCGCTAGGCAGGGCTGCCCCCTTTCCCCGACCCTGTTCGCCTTGGCGCTAGAGCCCCTGGCCCACTGGATACGGTCGGATCCAGAGGTTCAGGGTATAAACTTGGGAGGTGGCTGGGAGGAGCGCATATCGCTCTATGCGGACGACATTTTACTATACGTACAGCAACCGGCTGCTTCCATACAGAGGCTGATGGCTATTCTGTGTGCGTTTGGGGAGTGCTCTGGGTACCGCATTAACTGGGACAAGTCCCTGGGACATGTCCTGGTGGGGCTGCAACCTCAACTAGCGGATGACTGCAGGGGGTTGGTCTGGAGAGAGACATTTCGATACCTAGGAATATGGATAATGGCGACGGAAACTGAGTTTTTTCCGATTGATCGTGTTGGCGCAATTAGACAGACTTCACGGAGACGTGGAGCACTGGAAGACCCTCCCGCTCTCCCTGATGGATCGGGCTGTTTTATTTAAAATGATGGCCTTACCCCGACTACTGTATATCATGCAGAGCACGCCCTTTCTGATTCCGGAGCAGATCTTCAGAACAATAGAGTCGGAACAGCGCTCCTTACTATGGAGTGGAGGATGCCCCAGAATAGCGCTTACAAAGTTGCAACGGGGGCCATAAGACGGGGGAATTGCCGTGCCGGACGTCCAAAGGTATTACTGGGCAACACAATTGATTAATATAAATGGTTGGGTCTTTGCCCCGCAGGAGGAGCCCGCGTACAGGGTGGACCGCATGGCCCTGGGTGGTGACACCTACTTAGCAGCTCTATACACCAAGAATAGGGGCGGTCGGTCCTTACCGCCCCAGACGGCGGTAGTGGTGGGGGTGTGGAAACGGGCGACCAAACTTCTGGGTGGGAGAACAAACTCACTGAACACACACCACTCTGGGTCGGCAATTTCCTCCCAGAGGTTGCAAGCTACGAAACTTACGCCAATGGGGTCTCATCGTTATTGAGGTGTTGGGGGGTGTGTGGAAAAGGGGTAAGATGATAGACTTTGCGGCCCTGCAGGTGGAATTCCAGATGGGGGACGGTGAATTTCTGCATTATCAACAACTCAGACATGCCATACACTCACACCTGAGCCAGGAGGACCAGCTTCCTGAATATGCCCCGCTCGAGGATAGGCTCCTGCTCGACCCCATGATCGATAAGGCCATTTACCTTACTTATAAAAAACTCATTAACAACCTTCCGGACCCACTGGGGCCCTTACGAGAGAAGTGGGAGTCAGAGATAGGACTGTTAGAAGATGATGATTGGCGGGAGGCCCTGCAGTGCCCCCGGGAGGTAGCAGTCCGTGCTAGATTCAGGCTGGTTCAGTTACGTATCCTCCACAGATCTTACACCCCACGTACAGTGCAGTACATGATTGGATATGTGATGTCCTGTTTTTGTGTGCGAGGATGGCACCTTCTTTCACATTTTATGGGAGTGCACCTAAATACGAGCGTACTGGACTACGCTGACAAGTATAATGGGGGAGGTGGTGTGGTCGGAGGTCCCACTAGATGCTCGGTGGCACGTTCTGGGAATGACCGTTCTGGGAGTGACAGGCGACATTACATGGCCAAAATGGGACAAGGTGTGGCTGGCCCTGGCGAGCATGGTGGCCAAGAGGAACATAGCACGGCTATGGGGGAGTGAGTTAGTGCCAACGGTGGAAGGATGGGAGCATGATCTGGATTGGTGCCAGAGGGCAGAAAAGGTCATTTATGAAAGTCGGGGATGCCCCAAGAAATGGGATAAAATATGGGGGGTCTGGAGGCGATACAGGGGTGAATGGATGGACACCCAATCTGGGCCTGCCACGGGTTAATGGAGCGTATGCCAATGTCACTATGCCCCTTGTGGGGAATGTGTATACTGAAGTTGTGGTGTGCCCTGTTCTCATGAGGCCCTGTGTACTGCTAATCTAAAGAGACCTGGCTGTAATGTGATGGGGGCGGGTGGGCGAAGATGCGGGCGGGGGAGGTGGACTGTATGGGGGAGGACTAGCATGGGGCGTTAAGGAGTGTTCTTACTGCATTTGGAATGTTCACAAGGAATGTTTGTTCTGGGTAGGCTACAGGGATGCTGATGGGGGGGTTTATATTCTTGATTGATTTTGTCTGTATCTGCCAACGAACTTCTGATACTGACTGATGTGCATTGTTACGAAGCCAATTATCTTAATAAAAAGATTTTTTTTTAAAAATCATACGAAATACTGAAACTCAATTACCTACCTGTTTTAAGTTAAGACCCCAGTGGTGGCCACAGGAGACCAGTGCTGGATTACAACAGTAATGCGATCGTACTTTACCTGCAACCTGAATTTTCTCCCTTTTTTTTTTTTTTTTTTTTTTTTTTTTTTTAATAACATTGTCAGATTTACATTGAAAAGTTTCTAAGTGTGAACTTTTAAAACCGCTTTATATTCAGGAAAATTCACTACAGTAACTAAAACGTTTTTGCTAATCTGGTTTCAGCTTAGACCCCAGGACTGAACCTAGGATCTGGTCCTGGGACTACTAAAGTAATCTGTATAGTAATCAACTGTACTTACATGTGGAAAACTAATTGAGCTCAATGCTATAGTGTGTTTTAGGATTGTGCTGCTTACTGTCAATACTGTATTAATTGTGTGCACAAACTTTATTGCTCTTTTGTAATTACATGAGAGTACTCATGACTAGAAAAGTATATTTTTATAACTGTTGGTTCTAAAAATAATACAACTATATCTGTGGATATGAAAACAATTGGCCTGGAGTTCAGTCCTTGAGTGTGTGAAGCCTTTTGCTGACTGAGTGTGTACAACAAATGCTTTACACTGTCCTCTGGTACTGCCTTGCTGCTCGACCAAGCTACCACTTTGGAGAGTAAGGTCAGTTCTGACTTTTACCCCTGTTATACTTCTGTGGTTGGTGGACTCTATACACACTGTACTTCATTCTAGTCCAGTATATATAGAGCCACTTTCTCACATTGGTGGATCAGCGGTGGGATACAAACTTGCATTTGTTGGACTACTTGGTTACCATCTGATCACATGACAGAACTCATAAATTGCCTTTAAGAATTCTGAAATTGGTTTTTCCAAAATACTAAGTCTTGTAGGGCTGTGCTTAAGCCCCATTAGAATTTTAGAAAAATAAGTCACTATAATCAGGGTAGAGGGTTAGAACTGTCAGGTTAGAATGCCTCAACAGAACCCAGCTATTAGTGAAGATAACACCATGGACCTGGTGGTTGAGGAGCTCAACCTCACACCTTACTTACACTTGAATTTCAAGGAATTGAGGTCCTTATGCAAACTTTAAAATATACCATTAGGCCTGCATCCAACCACACTAGGGATCCAGGAGCTCCTGGCTGAGTATGCTAAAGGCCACCCCTTTGAACATGGTGAAGACCAGACAGAAGGGGGAGAGGTGTCTGAGGTGGAGGATAATTCCCTCCCCCCAATCATCTTTATGGAGGAAAGGGCCCCCATACCCTTGAACTCCAGAATCAGCATCTGGGAACCTAGCGGCCACACAGGTGTACCAGGTACCAGAGAGTTCACTGGGAAAACCCCCAGTGAAGAGGACAGCTTTCTAGCAAAGCTGGCCAAAAGAGTGGATCTAGAGTCCAGAATCCTGGCTCTAGAGAAAGAAAGGAAAGAGATGGGTTTAGCACCCATCAATGGTGGCAGCAATAATAAAGTGAGAATAGGGTAGAACTTTCTGACCCTAAAATCCCCAAAGGGATTGTCCCTAAATTTGAGGAAGACGATGACATCACCAAGTGGTTCACAGCCTTTGAGAGGGCTTGTAAAATAAGAAGAGTAAAAAAACCTCTCTGGGGGGCACTCATGTGGGAACTGTTCTCTGATAACTGCAGAGACAGTTTTCTGACCCTCTCTGGGCCAGAGGCAGGGTCCTATGATCTCATGAAGAGCACTCTGATTGAGGGATTTGGACTCAAGTTTTTATTTATTTATGTTTTGGAACTCTAGACAGAGGTCCACATACAATCTTCCAACATCAACATTTAAATCATTATAAACAAGTTATGAAAGAGCACATCTAGTATAAATTCAAAAAGCTTTAAAAAAAAGTTAAAAATTATACAGCAGAACCTCTCATTTGGCGGATTATAAATGGCATCGAGAAAAGCAGAAGAGGAAAGAATATTTAGTTTTAGACAAGTAGGTCTCAACCATTTTAAACGATAATTTTTTAAGGCCGGGCAAACAAATAGCACGTGTTTAACATCTTGATTGCATTTGTTGCAAAAATTACACTTTACTGAAGAGCCATACCATTTTGATAACAGCATATTTAGAGGGAGAAGGTCCTGTCTCAAGAGAAACATAAAACGACGCACACTGTGGGGGATATTCCATGAAACAAAAGGTTGGGGAATTCTAATTTGGTAATGGTCAATAAGAGGAGACGGACCCCTTTTGGCGGTAAGGGCCTCTTTATCCAAGTCAAAGCTTAGATTCCAGGAGGCCAGTTTTAGGGTCAGTTTTAGCTGGTAAGTAGATAAAGAAAAAAGAGTCAATTCATCTAATTTCAAGAGTTTAACTGCTGATCTAACATTCTTTACAATAATAGAATGTTCGTTTAGGGGACCAAGAAGTTCTTTTCGGATCAGGTATCTTAAGGTATCCGATTCACCCTTGGCCAAACTAAAAACCCAGCGTACTACCCCAGCAAGGCCCTGGACCCATGCACTGCGTAAACCAAATTCCAGTCTAAAAGCTGCAATAGTGCACATAGTATTGACCGTACACAGTTTCCGTAGGATTTTTCCCTCTGTGGTGTTTAAAAAGCCCCAACTCCCCACTTCAAGTAATTCTATGCCATATAATAAGGTAGCTGGAATTTTAGCTCTAAAAACCTCCAATAGATAGGCAAAATGCCTCTGGACAGTAGATCTATAGAGGGTATTAAGACCCCTCTCATGGGACATGGCCTTCCGAATGTTATTGGTTATATGGGCTTTCTCGCTTAATGAACTGGAAACTATTTTCCCCAAAAAAGTATAGGATTGGACAACTTCCAATCGAAGGCCCCCTATATTCCAAAAAAAGTTCCCATATTTTTGCTTTTTTCTTCCAGCCAAGCACATGACTTTACTCTTGGTTACATTTATCCTTAAGTGATGGGATTCTGCAAATACGTGGAGCGCTTGTAACCGATTATTCAATCCCGTGGGGGTCAAATCCAAGATTAGTATATCGTCTGCATATAGCAGACATACTATCGGTTTGCCCCCAAAGACGGGGTAATGCCATCACTTAAGGAAAGAGATTGAGGAAGGTCAGATAGATAAAGTGAGAACAATAGTGGGGCCAACAGGCACCCTTGTTTTAACCCATTGGCAGATGGGATAGCTTGAGAAAGACCCCTTTCACCTCCCATAAGTATTCTGCACCATGTGTCGGAGTGAAGCTCCCGGACCAAGTTTAGAAGCTCGGGAGGCATGCCCAGGATTGATAGCTTTCTCCACAGCAAAGGACGATCCACCTTATCAAAAGCTGTGGAGAAATCTATGAACGCTGCGTATAATCTCCCTCCTCGGAGTTTGATGTATTTCTCCGATAAGACATGTAGTGCGGTCAGGTTATCTAAGGTGCCATGCCTTTTTCGGAACCCCGTCTGCTCGAGAGGCAATATATTATTCTCATCAACCCACTTATTAATTAATTGCAGAAGGAATTTAGAAAAAACTTTGCCGACCGCATCAAGGAGGGCAATCTGTCGATAGTTTTGGGGTACATTTCTATCGCCCTTCTTATACAAGGGTATCAATATACTACCTTTCCAGGAGGGAAGGATTACAGAATGTAGAAAACAAAAACTAAACACTGGAAAAAGAATCTTACTCCAGATGTCACTATTCTGTTTTAGTACAGAAATGGGGAGCTCGTCGGGGCCCATTGCACCGGATAAGCGCATACCTTTAATGGCCAATTCGATAGTTTTTTCCGAGGGAGAAATAAGGCTGGAGTTGTTCTCTTTTTCCCTGTTGGGGACTATTACCTTATCATTTCCAGCATACAGGTTCAGAATGTATTCTACCCATTTCTGTTCTCCAATCTGGACAGGTAAGGGTCTACATCTATGACCACAACCTTCCCCGATCAGAGACCAGAATATCCTAGATTGGCCATTAACGACCGCCTCCGGCAGTTTGATCCATACCGAATCCTCATTTTCCTTTTTTTGCTTAATTTTTAGTCTTGTCCTCCTTCTTTTTAGTAACGCCAGTCTCTGATATCTTAAAGGGCTGTACCTCAAATACTGTTCTCTTGTAAGTGTGTTTATTTCTACATTAAATAACTTCTGAGAAATAGGGAGTTTTTTAATATTGGATTTCTTTGATGGTTTTTTAGCAACCAATAATATCCTATTCAGGAAGTTAGAGAAGCAAATTAGTTCAGAACCCTTCCAGTTAGACACATCATCAACTGCAATGTATAAAAGGTGCTTAATGCCCTTGATGGCTTTAGAGTTCCAGAAACATCTTCCACTATGGGCTCCAAAATTAACCAAATTACCATCCAGGGACCATTGATCTGAAAGAGGAGGATTTAAATCTAATGAGATACTAATTATTTTATGGTCGCTGAAAGGAGTGTAGGTAACCGTAAGGTCCTTAAGGAGAATAAAAGTTGACATATCTACCACCACATAGTCTATAATAGATTCCCCAGTGGTGGACTTGTGCGTATAGTTTGCAGGCGTATCAGAGGGAAGCCTACCGTTCACTATAACTCCGTCTATTTCATATAGTTCTTCAAGAAATAATTTCCCTCTCTTTGTTGTTTTTATATTCTCGGGAAAAAGAGCTTGAGGTATCTGTAGGGAATTTTCTTTATGTTCATTACGAAAGATTTCCAAGCTAGAATTGGATACTTTACAATTAAAATCACCTACTAACATTATATGGGGGAAGACATCCTTTATCAAAAGTGATTTAATGTAGGTGAAGACCCTAACTAATATTGCGTTGTAACAGACATCAGGTGGAATGTAGACGTTTATTAGTATGATTGGATTGATTTTTGAGTTAGCCGAGTCAAATAACGTGACTGCTTGAAATAAATTACTCGGGTCTATAAAATGGGAAAAGTTCCAATGAATCTTGGAGGACAGGAGACATGCTATGCCCCCTCTAGCATGGCCTCTCCTAGAAGGACTTGCTTTGCCCTCCAAAACAAAATAATCCTTCCCTATTGGAAAATTCTCTATACACCAAGTTTCTTGAAGGCATATGACACTAAAATCTAAGGAGAGTAAAAATGATAATTTTTCAGGGCAATTTCGTATTCCTGCAGCGTTCCAAGATACTATCCTGAGATCATTGTTAAAGATACGGTTGTGATTGCAATTTTTGGGAGGATTTACTAGCTAGGATCCCAGGCAGCCAATTCCATTGATGAACGGCCTCTACTTGAGCGCTTTGAGAATGGGAGAGAGGGGGGTTAAGGTATTTGACCTGCCGCCCATTTTTTACAATACTAATTTTTAGATCTTCAAAGTCAGGGGGGATCATCCCATTTCCAATTCCAGCAAGGGAAAACCAAGGCTTATCCCTTAATCTATTAGGCAGGGGTTGTACCAAAAAGGACATAACGTCTATCCCTTTACACTGGAAACTTTCTGTTTTTTGGAGTATAAGATTAACCACTAGCTTGGAATAAACTCTTACCCTAGTTGAGGACCCAGCTTCAGTGTTCATGATTTTTACTACATCTATATCGTTAGTCTGCAACAATTTCAAACCATCCATCTCATGGAAACATTGGAGGAGTGTAGATCTATTAAGGATGAAGTCCGAATCAAATAGCGGAAAGAAGTCTAAAATAAAAGTATCAATGTTTTCCAGGTCAATTTTCTTAGTTGGCCTGATTGATTCTATGTCCCCTCCTGCGAGATTAGGGAATGGCCTCGCTAATGGGTTAAGGCTAGCTGGCTCTTGGGCAACATGATTTATGGGCTCAACAAAAGGAATTATATTAGCGCAGCCCACAGGAGGCGGACCAGGCAAGCTTAGTATGGGCTGCATAGAGAAGGAGGAAGACGGGATTTGAAAAGATTTAAGAGGAGAAAACGGAACAGCATCCGTGGCTGGAAGAGCCGATGTCTCATACAACAATTTTTCTGCCCGCAGTTCCTCAATTGAATTATTGAGGTTATTTTCGAAATTAATTTTCCTCCGCCTTTTCTTTGCAAATCTACGCAGCTGTTTCCTCCTTTTTCCACCATTCTTTTTTAGGTGCGTTACTTTTCCCTTAGAAGATAACGATAAGACCTCCTTTATTCCATCTTTAGTGGGGGGACAAAAATAGGAAATAGCTCTTGGGATATTCCTTTCTCCGGGGCACAGATATATTCAATATCGGAAACACCCTCCACCACACAGTTATTCTTAGTAACGTCTACCCTATTTTTTGGGGAAAACCGCTGAGCTGATATTGCCTTTTCTATATCTAGAGTCGGGGGATTCTCCAATAAGGGGTTTGGACTCACCACTGAGGAGTACAGAATTAGATTCAGGGGGGCTCACAAAACCCAGAACCAATCCTGAATTGACTTTGTAGACTACTCAGTAAAGACACTGGATGGCTGGTTAACTGGAAACAATGTGCATGACTTTAATGGAATTTACAACCTCTTTATGAAGGAACACATCTCAAGTAACTGCATTGATGAAAAGTTGCATCAGTATCTAGTAGACCTGGGTCCACTTTCTCCCCAAGAATTGGGAAAAAGACAGACCATTGGGTCAAAACAAGGGTAACTAGGACGTCCACTGGGGGTGACCAACAGGAAGGGGTCACAGAGCCTCCCCAGAAGAGAGATAGTGAACCCCTAAAGGAGAAAAGTAAGGAGTCCCAGGTAGCCCCCCAAAAACCTATCCAGGAGGGTGGGCCCAAAGATACCTCACAAGCCAAACCAGGGTACCACGATAAGAATTGGGATTGTGCTGCTTACTGTCGATACTGTATTAATTATGTGCACAAACTTTATTGCTCCTTTGCAAAGTAATTACATGAGAGTACTTATAACGAGAAAAGTATATTTTTATAACTGTTGGTTCTAAAAATAAAACAACTATATCTGTGGATATAAAAACAATTGGCCTGCAGTTCAGTCCTTGAGTGTGTGAAACCTTTTGCTGACTGATTGTGTACAACAAATGCTTTACACTGACCTCTGGTACTGCCTTACTGCTCGATCAAGCTACGACTTTGGAGAGTAAGGTCAGTTCTGACTTTTACCTCTGCTATACCTCTGAGGTTGGTGGACTCTATACACACTGTACTTCATTCTAGTCCAGTATATATAGAGCCACTTTCTCACAGCATCAGTTCCAGTTTTAGTAGAACCATAACACTTTGAAGTCCTTACCTTCTGAATCATTCTAGTTTACATATTGTATTCATGACCACTTCCACAGCTTCTACATACTGCTAGTGGTACCACTAGCATCTGTTGTGTGGCGTTTTAAGCTCCAAGTGAATTTTCCCGATTCATGCCCTAATGTAGGTACAATCACATTGCCCTTCTATAGGCATAGAAATCAATCCCTTATTTAGGCATAGCCCATGCTACCGAAATACAAGCATGGCTACTTCCACCCGTACCAAACGTCACAACGACTTCTTGGAAAACCAGCTTAAGCAGTCAGGGACTTCCCCTTGCTTAAATATTGATTTGTCCAAGAACTCAGTTACTTTACAAAGAACAACTAGTCCCTAGCGGTTCTTTGCTGACGTTCATATGCCCAACTTTACGTCCAACTATGGTTTTCCCAAACATCTTCAAGATATAAATATGCCTTCACTTGCTATAGCAAACTACGGTGGTTCGAAGCAGTTCGACTATCTACTTGCCCGACGCAGCTCCCTACAGCAGGTGCCGAAGGAAGCCGACTCTCGAGCTGACGCGCTGATCAAGAGGCTGGCCTTCTCCTGCCGAGAATCCAGCTCCAGTGTTTCCAAGCTCCCCTTGCGGGGTGTTGGGAAATCGAGTCCTGAGACAGAGATACCAGACCTCCTTCATTCTAACTAAGGTATGGAGCTGATTACAACCTAGAGAAACATTTGGTAGATTCTTGGCAAAAACAACTAAACCTATGCTACAAAATACTTACTTCTTCCCGCTTACTAGACTTAGGTTAGGTACATTGGGGTAGGCGTATTTTAGAAGCACCAGTTGAGTATTTTAGTCAATGTTATTTATGTATGTATTTTTATATGGCTTAGAAACCATACAATGCTCTTACAGTATTATTTAATAATATTCTCGCTGTACACATTATACCTTGCAGTCTGCATAACGATTGTAGCAGCTCACTTCTCTTGCATGAGAAAGAAGACTGTTCAATAAACATTTTTATTGAAAACGCCCGTCTCTCTATTTCTCTGCAACTCTGTTGAAACGAAGCATGCACGATTGCCTGAGTGAAATACTTATCTATTGTTTCCGCGACTCTGAGAGATATATTTCTTATTCTTGTGAAACAAAGTTGTCATGTTTATGCGGTTGTCAGAAACGAATCCCTTCTTGTGAACTCGAGAAAGTTTATAGTGACCTCTGAGTTAGCTGGCACACACACAATTAAGTTTGTTATATTCGATAGAGACCTAGTCGACATAAGTCCTATGTCAAATATATAGGATATATTATTTCAATGCGCAGAGCCTATTGGGAATATAGGAACTACCCTACACATCATCTCAACTGCATTCCACCTGAGGATATGACGACACAGAACATTAGCTTATCAGTGCCATCCCTTCATGATGTCACTTACTTTTTCCCCCCACATCATTCAGATCTATGTTCTTTTATCATTACATTCTATCTTGAACATTTATCTATCAAATTATGTTGTAAGGTTGTCCTCACCGAAGACTACAGGGTTTAAAACTGTATCATTCATGTTGTAAGCAAATGTCAGTAACAGAAGTATACAACATCTGTCTGTGGTGCCTTGTGCCTAGGCACACCATGGCATGTAATAATAAATACTCGCTTATGCATTCAGATGAGTTCATCGGGACCGTGAGGCCAAGCTTTACATTGTGGCACATAGGAAGCAAGGCTTTTCCCGCTACAGCTCACTGTCCTCCGGTAAGTCAAAGCCAAGGGAAAAACCTCTAACATACGACTCTAACATAGCATCCTTCACCAGAGTGGTTGGTGCAGGCTTATAGTTGGATACTTAACCCAAATTGCCTCCCTTCTACTCCCCTAGAAAGGGAATCTAAGCAGAGTAATGCCATGGGCAAACGTACAAGAGGATTTGCGCTCCATCTTTTTTGCAGACTGTCAAAGGTGGCAGAGATGCAGCCAAATAAGTCTTGCGCTTTGATTTAAATTCCACAGATTTGTTTGCCTGTGGTATGAAGGCCAGTATTAATAATCACAGAGATGCCTGTGTGGAGTCTACAGGATTTTCTGTTTACGTCCATGCTTTTCTGCTGGATACGCCTTGTGCCGACATCTGACTCAGTGACAAGGCTGATTCTCTTCTGGAAATGCTCAAGCTAAATCATGCAGCTGCACATTCACTGAGTCTGGCCTTCAGTGCTACAGTTTCATCAACAGTATTGGAAGTATGTACCTTCTCTCAGGGCCTCCCTGTACATCAGCAACAACTGTCACAAACAAATTCAGCAGCCCTTGCAGAAATTTTAGGCAGCAGCAGTTTTCCTTCTCCTCCTCTCCTGGAACTGCTCCAATACCTCTTCAGTTCACCCATGTGCGAACTCTAACATCCAGTGGAAGGCCAGTCTGCCATTTTCTGAATCACTGACTTATAGTCCGGGTCCTCCTAATTGTAAAGTTCAAATACAGGCCTCGAAAAATCTACACACCCACTTGCTGTGGCTAGTCAGATTTGATGAGGTCGAGCTATATTTAGGACCTCCTTGCCCATTCTGGGGAGTTGACAAAGTACAGGTGTTCTGCTCAGTCAAAAAGTGAGGGAGCAATAATGATGCAGTTAAATCTTGTTTTTAAAATATATTTCAGTAGTTTTGAATGCTCATTTTCTGTACTTCTGTGTGATGAAAAAAGTGATTGTTTTTTCCACCATTGGGTTCAGACATGTATTGCTATGCTCCGGTTCAAAACCTTTCTTTGGGTTCCGCTAGGAGCGCAATCCACTCTACCTGTGTCTGTATAGTTTCATACGCGTATCCCACTTCTCCGCGTATCCGTTGAACATTTTTATTACGATCGGAAGACTGCCTGGCCTAACCTCGTCAGTCCACCTCGCAACCGATGGAACGGACTCCGTTCAAATTCTGTCCTCGGTGCCACACACAGTATCCGTGCACCAACTCACACGAAGTGTGCAACTTGTGCTTATCTACGGAGCACAACGAACAGAACAGCGGCGCATGCAGATTGTTTCGATCGAAGAAAATGCTCTGCGGTCGTCGGGCTCGACATTGTGAAATGCAAAGCCAGAACATCGAATACACACCGGACATCTTGGGTGAAGGATCCGAGCGAGAAGAATTCGATTTCATTTCCCCTACACATTCACCACCTTCTCCAGCATTTACTTATCATACCAACTAACTCAGCCTGATGATGATGATGATGATGGAGATACTCATTTACTGGTAGATCTCTGGAAAGACTACAATACTGATTCACCTACAGACAATGACCCAGTCCTTTACCCTGCAAAGCCTCCCCCCCCCCTTCCTAACAACAATATAGGGTATTTAGAATTACTTGCTAGAGCTGCAGAATATCACGGGGTACAACTTCATTTCCTCTCTTCTAACCAATTACGTTCCTGTCAGACACCTTCGTTCGTCGGATCAGGCCCTATTGCAAGTCCCCCGTTTTACCAGGAAAAAATGGGGAGGTTCCAACTTCTCTTATCTGGCTCCGGTATTCTGGAACTCCCTGCCGGATCACCTCCGAAATTTAAAACAATATTCCCTTTTTCGTAAGGGACTGAAAACTTTTCTGTTTACTCAGGCCTTCCCACTCTAATTGTTCCCATCCCTGTTTTATTGCATGCCGCTAAAGCGCCAAGAAACCGTAATGGTGTACGTTGCGCTATACAAGCCTTTTAAATTCAAATTCAACTACAAAAAGAATCCCTAGAAGAAAATGTCTTGTTTGATACTCTGAGTAGCACACCTAGATCCAGTAATTCTCCCTATGCTCAATGGCATGATGAGAAGGAAAGCTCCTCTCCAATTCCTTTATTAGATGTGCTTGAGATGCTGCTGACAACACAGCTCGATAGAGTAACACTAGTGTGTTACTCAGGAGGCACGTCTAGTTAAGGATTTCTGGTTTTAAACCTGAAGTCAACAATCCATCTTAAATACTCCATTTGATAAAAAGCCTCTCTTTGGGCTCGAAGTAGATGAGGCTTTGAAGAAAGTGAAGAAAGACACTGAGGTAGCTAAATCAATGGGAGACCTACAGTCTCCTTCAAATCGTAGCTCCATTTTTCGCTCCTTCTACCGTGGGGTGTTTAAGACCACATCCTCAGGCAATAATGCTGCCTCGTACAAAGTCAACAATCAATGTTCCTCCACAAGAGGCTTCTTTAGAGGAGGATACAGAGGGAACAATGGCAAAGGTAGGGGCAAGGGTTCCACACCACGCAATTCCCCTTCCCCTAACAAGCAGTGACTTACCTATCCTTCCCCCGATCATTTAACACCTGTCGGGGTACGTCTTCTACAATTCGTCCCCATTTGGCAATCCATAACTACAGACAAATGGGTGTTGGGAATTATCCAACATGGTTATTGCCAAGAGCTTACCACCAATCCTCCAAACATTCCACCTCGTTCTCACAAAATGTCACCAGAACATTTATACCTGCTCAGACAGGAATCCCAGTCTCTCTTGCTAAAAGGAGCCATAGAGCCTGTACCATTACAATATCAAGGGTAAGGTGTGTACTCCCTGTATTTTCTTATTCCCAGAAAGGACAGCTCCTTGAGACCTATTCTGGATCTCAGAGAACTAAACCACTACATACTATATGAACATTTCCACATGGTAACACTTCAACAAGTGCTCCCACTTCTACAGCTGGGCGGATTTATGTCTATTCTAGGCTTAAAGGACACATATTTCCACATTCAATTCATTCCCCCTTCTCATCGCAAATATCTCAGATTTGTGATAGCGGGTCATCATTACCAATTCAAAGTACTACCATTTGGAGTCACCACCACTCCTAGAGTATTTACCAAATGCCTGGCAGTAATCACAGCTCATCTGAGAAGACAGCACATATAGATCTTTTCCCATACCTTGACGACTGGCTTAACAAAGCCAACACTTACCAGACGTGTTTCCAGCACACTCAAGCCACAATCCACTTGCTACCCCAACTAGGGTTTACAGTGAATGCGTTGAAGTCCCATCTGCAGCCTTTCAACACACAGACTTATCTGGGAGCCACAATAGACACTCAAAGAGCTCTAGCCTCTCCCATTGCAGCCAGAATTCTCAGTATTCAGTCTCTTCTCACTCCGTTTCAGCCCAACTAATCATTACCAGCAAGAGTCTTCATGCAACTGCTGGGAATGATGGTGTCTTGCATCATGATCGTTCCCCATGCAAGACTTCACATGTGTCCCTTTCAAGAATGCTTAGCACGTCAGCGAAACCAATTGCATGGTCAATTGACCGATCTAATGTTGGTAGATGGCCGCACCCATCGCTCTCTGCACTGGTGGAATCCACAAAATGTATACAAAGGGCGGCCCTTCATCAAATCCTCTTCCAGAGACAGTGCTAACAGCAGAGGCATCGCTCACTGTTTGGGGTGCTCACTTACACGGTCACACAATCCAAGGATTGTGGAGTCTAAAGCACAAAAGTCTCCATATAAATCACCTGGACCTACTAGCAGTGTTTTTACCTCACAGAGCTTTTCAAATTCACATCATAAGGCAAAGCTGTCCTAGTCCGCACAGACAGCATGACAGCTATGTAATATATACAAAAACAGGGGCGGGGGCGACATTCTCTCCATCTGTCACACCTAGCACAAGACATTTGGAAATGTGCTATACACCACAAGACTTATCTCCTGGCAGACCATCATCCAGGAGTATATAGTCAAATTACAGACCTTCTCAGCAGACAGAAGCAGCAAATCCACGAGTGGGAACTTCATCCTCAGTTTCTCTGCCCCTACTTTCAGGAATGGGGATTTCCTCACATAGACTTGTTCACCACAGCGCAAAATGCCCCACCTCCAGATTCCCACACCAGCTCTTCAAAGGCTATGCCCTATGGATAAACTGGTCATGGATATTTGCTTATGCTTTTCCGCCTATCCCACTCATTCCACTGGCAGTTCGGAAGCTCAGGCAAACATCCCTCCCACATGGGCACGTCAACCCTGGTTCACCACCCTGCTGGAGCTGTCAGTAGTTACTCACCAAAAGCTGCATCACACCTCAAGTCTCCTCACTCATAGCCACGGAGAAATCAGGCATCCAAATCCCAAAGAACTCAACCTGGCGATCTGAATCCTGAAGTCATAGTTTGGTTATTTAGAATTCACACCAGACTGTAAGAATATCCTAAAAGAGGCTAGAAAGCCTACTACTAGGGCATGTTACGCAGCAAAATGGAAACGGTTTGCTATCTATTGTAACAATAAAAATATCAATCCTCTTGATGCGTCTATGCAGAACATCATCTGTTACATTTACAGCGATCTAGACTGTTACATTTACTTTAAATCTAGCAGCAGTAGGTGCATACTTACAAAACAGACAACACTTATCTCTTTTCAGAGTACTTGTGATTAAAGCCTTTATGGAAGGATTAAAAAGAGTGCTACCACCAACAGTCCCATCTGCACCAGTATGGAACTTTAACATAGTCCTTACAAGGCTAATGGGTCCACCATTTGAACCAATGCTTAGGTGTCAATTACAATTCCTCTCATGCAAGGTTGCTTTTCTCATTGCAATAACTTCACTCAGGATAGTTTGGGAACTCCAGGCATTAACTGTACAAGAGCCCTTCTTTCAACTTCACAAATACAGAGTGGTTCTTCTGACCAACCCTAAATTTCTCCCTAAAGTAATTTCTGCCTTTCATATCAATCAATCGGTTGAGTGACCAGTGTTCTTTCCACAACTTGATTCTGTCGCAGAAAAAGCTCTATACTCACTTGATGTTAGAAGAGCTCTACTATATTACGTGGAAAGAACAAAAGTTTGGCAAAACAAAGCAACTCTTTGTTCTTTTTTCTCCACCACAAAAATGCAATCCCATATCTAAATCAGGCATTGCCAGATGGATCGTAAAATGTATCCAGATATATTATATAAAAGCAAAAATAACTTTGCTAATGCCCCCTAGAGCGCATTCCACTCGCAAAATAGGGGCAACTATGGCCTTCTTAGGGAATATTCCCCAGCTGGCATCTGTAAGGAAGCAACATGGTCTACACCGCACACATTCACCAAACACTATTGTGTAGATGTGTTAGTGAGGCAACAAGCTAATGTAGGCCAGGCAGTACTTAAAACACTGTTTCAGATGACTGCAACAACTACATGTTAGCCACCGCTTTGGGAGTATACGGCTTTATAGTCTATGCAAAGCATGTGATCTACACCTCACATGCCTCGAACGCATTATGTGATAATGTTACTTACCCTGTAAGCATCTGTTCTTGGCATGTAGAACTGTGGATTCACATGCACCCACCCGCCTCATCGATCTCCTGTAGTTGTTGCAGTTCTCGGTTTACATGCATCCGCATGGACATCTCTATTCTACACTTACTAACTCCATTCTCACCCTCTGTGGGAAAACAATCTAACAATGGAGTTGATGCCCATGCGCACTATCACCAAAAGGAGGAGTCACCTTACCTCGTGACTGGAGAGACTTTGAAAACCACTTGCAAACATCCGGACCCAACACTAGATGGCAGGAGTATGCAAAGCATGTAATTCTACAGCTCTACATGCCAAGAACAGATGTTTACTGGGTAAGTAAAATTTTCCTTTAATAGGATGCAAAACAAATCAGAACACTTTACTTGGTGATGTGAAAATGATAAATATATTTTGTGAAACCCAATGTTCACGTATTGTTAATACACTATATAGTTTTATCAGGAAAACTGCATGGTGGTGGGAAGGTTTTTGCTATTTCTTGGAAATTAACTGTCTATAAATGACAGTGGCCCAAGCTTTAGTAATATATTAAAAGTGAGTGTTTAAACATGAACTGGGAAACACTCCTGCCCTGATGGCAATGCTATTAGTAAACTGAAAGGCAAGTCAAGGGACCATGTGTACCACAGTGCATGTGGGCTAGATTCTTGTTAGACATGGAGCAAACGTTTGGTCTATTTAATCATACAAAAAAGTTTTGCTTTGTACAGCAGAAATGCTGAACTCACTTATTTGAAGATGCACTTGTGAGAAAGTGCCATATTTCTTGCATGGTATGCCCCCAATGTTTGATGAATTGCTGATGTACTTTGACTGAGTGTGCCCTGGGTTCCTGCCAATCTGGTACCCAGGGTCTATGTGCCTTCCCTAAAACTGCATTGAAGCTTAAACCCATTTGGCATCTCTTGCCACAGGTCAGCCCCTCATAAATGGTACCATAGATACCCCGGGCACTGTGACCAGAGAATGCCCCTAAGGGCTGCAGCACTTATTGTGCCACCCTTAGAGGCCCTGTACCCTGATACACATACACTGCCTTTGCAGGCTGAGTGTCTTGGTGCAGAACTAAACAGAGAGTCGACATGGCCCACACCTCTGTGTGCCATGCCCACAAAACACTGCCCTGGCATACCTCAGTCACCCCTCTAGCTGGGTGCACTGTGCCAGTGGTGTGGGCACAGGTGCATGAGCCCTGTGACCCTACAGTACCCAGGACCATTCCTGGGCACTGTAAGTGCAGTGATGCCATTAAGAGTATATGGTGCTGGGAGGTCATCATCACGAACTCCACAGCACCATGATGGCTACACTGAAGACTGACAAGTTTGGTATCAAACTTCTCAGCACATTAAACCCACACTTATGCTAGTGTGGGATTTAATGTAAAGTGCACGCCAGAGGGCATCCTAGAGTTGCACCCTGAACCTAACCTACAACCCGTGTCCTGACTGAGAGGCTGGCTAGGCTGCCACCCAGCAAACATGTTGCTGGACCCCTGGGTAGAGCGCCCTCCACTCTCTTGGGCCTGCAACAATGCACATCCTGGGACGAGGTGCTAGGTCCCCTCCCCCAGGATGGGCAGGGGCAGCTTCAAAGGCATGCCACCTTTGTGAGCTTCTCCAGCCACTTGCTGTACTCAGCAACTGGCACCCACCGGTTCTGACCCCCACTCTGGCGACAAGACCGGCAGGAAAAATAAAGGAAGGAGAGGGGGTGTGCTAGCCTCTGCCAACCCCACCGCTCAGGTGGGAGAGGCGAGGTAAAGCACAACTCCGGGCTCTCGCCATTTTGAGAATAGGGAGTCCTACCCAATCAGAGCTAGGCTCCTGCCCCCTCCTACTGGAGGGTGGCAGGGTAGGGGTGTACTCGACCCAGGACAGGGACCCATTAGTCCCTGCCCTTGCCCTAGCCCTAGCTCTAACGCCCCTAAATTTAGTATTATGGGGCACCCTGAACCTTCCTTCCTCAGATCCCGATTTTGAAACAAGAAGAAAGACCTGCCGTGCAGCTGCTAACAAGAGGACGACCCCTACCGACTTAGCCCCTGCCCTACAGGCTTGTCGACCCTCGAACCCGCTCCTGCTAAACACCGGCCTCTCCTGTGGTCAGCAACCTCGAAAACCCTGAAGGACCTTACTGCCTTGCTCATCTATAGACTGAGACTCCCACGAGCAGTAGTTCTGCTCAAACAGCAACAACCCCTGGTGCCAGCCAGGAACTGCGAATCCGGCACACTCTGCACCCGCCGAGCCCGGCCCGTGCCTGAGTGGACAAAGACCACGAGGACGTCCCCCCGGCGACTGTGACCCACAATCCAGTACCCAAGCACCCTCCTCGACGCTCCTGACGACGCCTGCAGCCTCACAACCAGGGACCCCTCCAACGGCAACCAGCAAAGGTGAAGATTTCCCGACACCAAAAGACACCCCTGCACCCCATGGCCCCCTGTGCCCAACTCCAGGGTGCCTACCTATCCTACAACATCCCAACTTACCTCTCAAAGTGGTGGTCGCACCAGAAGAATCTCCTTCCCCAAGCCTGCAGCCTTTGTTCAACTTCCAGCTTTTCCATTGAAATACATTTTGCGCCCGAATGCCCAAAAGCACCCTGCACCCAGCTGCTCGAGTGCCACTGGGAGTGCAGCATCTACCCTACTCTACTTCCCCACTTGCCCTGTGTAAGTGACCTGGAGCTCAGCTCCCACAGCCTCATGGTCTGCCTGCTAGCAGCCACCAACAGAAGGCCGCCTAATCTCCATAGGATGACATTGGGCCTACTCTCTCGGCACCAGGCTGCCCCTGTGCCACTGAGGGTGTAACAACTGTACTTATCTGACCCTGGGAGACCCTTGAGTCTTACCCCAGAACCTTAACTCTGCCAGCCGAGTACTTACCCAAAGCCCGATAACTTGATTTTCTCCATAGGGTAACATTGGCTGAGTTTCACTCAGAATTTTGAGTGTCGAGTTTTGCAACTTTAAAATATTCACAAAAAATCAGCCGATCAACGAAAACGAAATTAGTCTCCTGCTATCGGGAGAGATCCCAGTGCTGTATCATTAAGCCCAGCCCTGAACCTGAAAAGTAATTATAACCGTGATTTACTGTTAACCCAATTTTCCTCCATAGGTATACATTGCTTGGTTTTCACCAAAATTTCTTCTGTGTCGATTTTCAAAACATACAAATATTCCTTAAAAATTGCCTGTGTAACAAAAACGATTTCTTTCAACTGTTCACAGGAAATGCACCAGGGCTGAATCCAGGATTCAGCCATGAGTAAAAAAAACCTTTGTAAAGTGAATTTATTGCATTTACTTAAAACCTCCCGTTGAGCTCAATGTTATTTTGTGTTTAATTTGTGTTGCCTATTGCAACAACTGTAACTATTGCATTTAAAAGTCTATTGCTATTTGAAAGTATTCAATTGCAACATCTCATTCTGAGAAAGTATTTGATACCTACTTGTGGTTCTAAAATAAACAACTATATATTTTTATATACAAAACAATTGCCCTAGAGTTCAGTTCTTGGGTGTGAGACCATTTGCTGACTGAGTGTGTACAACAAATGCTTTACACTGTCCTATGATACTGCCTTACTGCTCGACCAAACTACCACTTTAGAGAGTAAGGTTGTATCTAACTTTAACCTCTGCCATACCTCTGGGGACTGTGGACTCTGTGCACACTGTACCTTACTTTGGTCCAGTATATACAGAGCCACTTTCTTACAGCACTCATATGAGAAAATGAATAAAAAAGGAACTCTGTAAAATAAAATATTTGCCAATAATCACACAATTTGAGGCCAGTTTATGGGTCAAGTACATTACAGTTAGATCAAGTAGACTATTCAAGTCATTCAACCTGCAGGTCTACTAACTTTTTTCTGCTTTTCCGAGGCCTGAAATACACCCTGCCATTTCAGGATTTTTCTCCACATATTTCTGTTCTTATGTTCCCAATGGAGCATGTATTGATTCTCACTAGAGAGCTGTTGAAGTTGATCTCCAAAGGAGCAATAGAACATGTCTGAAACCCTTCATGTCCAAAAATGCTACCCATCTTACTTCATAGTTCCCAAGTAAGATGTAGGTCTGCAGCCGATTCTATAACTCAGGATGTAGACCTGGTTCTTCCGGAAGGAGATATTTAAAATGTCCCTTGATCAAGTCCTATTGGCCAGAAAAACTGGATGGTGTCCTTGAACTTTTAGGATGCATACATATGCCCCACCTGCAATACCACAGGAAATACCTGCATCTTGTGGTAGGTTCCAGTCAATGCCGATCTGCAGTCTTTTTCTTTGGCCTCATATCAGCCCCTTAGATCTTTTCAAAGGTTGTGCCAGTTGTTAATGCCCATCTTGCAGGTCTGGGGATAGACATGTTCCCATACATCCATGACTTGCTTCTGTATTTGAGCTTAGCTCTGCTTTGTTGGTTTTAGAGCAGAGCACACTGGCACTGTTGTTCAACCTGGAGTTCTCCATCTGTGGTTACAAGTTTTATCTTTCACCCTCAGAGAAGCTACTCATCATTGGAGTCTTTTATTGGGTAAAAGCTGTTCTTTCAGCAGTAACAGTTCTATTCTTTGAGGTTGCTGTGCCCGATAGCCTAATGAATCCTGTTGGTGCCCTTTGCTATGACACAGGCACGTCTCCAAGGAAATTCACACTGTCAATGGGTCCTTTCAAATGAGATAAGTATTTTCAGTGGTGCTTCTAGTGATGTGCAGTGGTGGATGACCGGCATGAATCTGATTTTGCAGTAGGTACTCCCGCTCTTCTGTGTTGATAACTACAATGTTGAATCCCACTTCGGCTCAGGGTGGTTGGGATGCAGGAGGCTTGGGTAAGGGCCCCTGGATGAAGTGGAGATTCGAAGTCTCTGGTCCTTATTGGGAACGCAATCCCGTATAAATCCGTTGGATTTGCGTACCCTGAAGCGGTTCCTTTTGTCGATCAGAGACCAGATGATTCAGGTGCTCACCGGCAACATGATGTATCTTGCAGGAGCGCATGGGCCAATGCGCTGTCCAGAAACAAACCATCCCACAAAATTTTCCATTTCTTCAAGCTGTGTTATGCCCCCACAAAGAAGGATCCTCTAGAAGGCTTTAGATTACAGATGTCATTCCACTAGAGCAACGATTATGACTACAACCAGCTCATGGTGTTCTGGTTTTGAACATCTGCTATACAGCTGTTTGAGCTTTCGTCCATACTTCGAGCTGCACTACTTCTTTGATACTCAGGTTCACACAAGGCAATTTTTCCAGTTAGGTCCTGCCACGCTACCTAATGTAAGTCACCACGATTAGGTGGTAAATGGATACATTAATAATTCTACATCTGTAGCCGCTCGTGCCAAAAAAATACATATTCCATTAATATGGCAAGCAGCAGAAGAACCAAACATAAGTGGCTGAATAAGGGCTATGGATAATTGGATGCTTTTTAATGAGCCTCTTTAGGAGACATGTGTTTTTCCAAAAAACATTTAAAGCATTGTGTTACACAGAAGTCTAATTTCAATGTAGGGAACAGCACTTCAGAGGTTTGAGTTCCATTTATAACCTTGAACATGGCAATAGTATTCTTGAAAGAGTTAAGTGGGCATGAAATTGTTTGATTTGCAGCAGCAGCAACACATACCACTGTCTTATTCAATACAGCCTCAATATCCAGTGAGTAGTTGAATGTCTTGTGATGTCTGAGCGACTCCTCTTTATCATAATCTACAGGACTAAATGACTGGAACCCCTCTCTGGTCCCTCCCACTCTCTTATCCCTCCCCCTCTCTGTTCTCGCCCCCCTCTAGTCCCTCCCCCCTCCGGTCCCTTCCACCCCTCCGGTCCCTCCCCCCCTCTGGTCCCTCCCCCTCTCTGGTCCCTCCCCCTCTCTGGTCCCTCCCCCTCTCTGGTCCCTCCCCCTCTCTGGTCCCTCCCCCTCTCTGGTCCCACACCCTCTCTGGTCCCACACCCTCTGTTGTCCCTCACCCTCTCTTGTCCCTCCCCCAATCCGGTCCCTCCCCTCAGCAACTGGGTATACCCCTGTCACTTGGCCTTGTTTGGTAGTCAAGATTGCAGCCCACTGGTGGTGGAGCGGTCCTGGTGGCCATGGTCTCCCAACGTAGGCTGTAATAAGTTCTCCACCATTCCCATACCGTCTGAAATTTTCCCAGGCCGCCCCTGACTTCATAGACTTCCCTTTCTGCCTCCATGCAGTGCATTATTATATATATATATAATATATAATAATCCATACAGTCACCCATTGATTCTTAATGGAAGGGATGGGGCTTCCCCACTTACTAGCTAAAGCCCTTTTTGCTTTGCTAAAGCTCAGCACGCAGAATATGAGTTATCTGGGTAGGTGTACTTCACAAGGAATTCCCTAAACTAAAAAATGTGGTGTGGACCTGGGTTCCCAGAATATCAGCAGGCTCTGCGACCACCTCCTTTTCAGTATGTTTGTAGGTGCGGACAGTTCCAAATCATAAGTAGGAAGTTGCCTGTCACTTCTTCACAGAATATTTTGTAATATTGTTGACAGTGCGTGTTTTTTTAATGTTTGTTCAATTCCCGTATGATTCTAATGAAAATGCAATTTTAAAGCTCTCCTGAATACTTCCACTCCAAATCCATAAACAAGTGATTCGTACGAGATAGATGTAGTTCAGGTAACCAAATCAAAAATAATCCTTGTCTTGTAGAAGAAAAGCTATTTCAAAAACTATAAAGGAATCAAAAATGGGCTTCAACTCCGGGAATAAAAAATGGATGGAAAACTGTACGAAACATATCTGAAAAATAGCCAGAAACCACAGAATTAAATAAAAAATGTGCTAATTAAAAGAATCTGAAAATCAATGTGGAAATATAAGAATATAAGAATAACTACTTATTCAGAGAAAATAACAGCCTCCCCCTGCAAAAAAAAATTAAAGTTGGTTAATATTTGAAAACATCCAGATTAAAATGAGACTTAAAGCAAAAATATTGGAAAAAATACAACTTCCAGAATCACATAAGAACTCAGTTTGCAGTTCCCTAAAGCGACCAAATTAAAAACAGCTTGATTAATACCAGAACCTATACTTGCAAAAACAGCTACTCGGGTACTTCCGGAACAACAAATAACAAGTAGCTACTTTGAAAAAATTTCTAAATATTTAATTTAAAAGGGTTTACAAGTGATAGAGAATGAGTGTTTCTTGACAAGATTAACTGAAATGTAATAAACACTAAGAAACTGGCAGTTAATGGTTATAAAAAAGCCATGCACCATAATACTGAAGTTAATTTATGCAAGCTAACTATCAATGCTTTATTAAATGTGTGTAACTATACATATATCTATATATAATTAAAGTTTATTACATTTTATGCATTAAATGTATTTGATTAATTTCCTGCAAATCATTTATTCTTTTTAAATTTTCTCATTCAATTACCATTTAAAAATATTTTTAGGGGGAGGAGCCAAGCTCGCGTCCGAGATGGCCGCGTTTTAGCTCGGCTCCGTTCGCCTGCCTGTTTTTATCACATATCCTGCTGTTATCCTGCCCCGGGAAGTCCTCTTTGCTATGCTGTAGCGTTCAGATACCTTGCAGGCACTCACCTGTTCCGGTTGTCCCTGGGTGCCGTGGATCCTGAACGGCGCTCCCGCTCGCTTCGGGGCCTCCGGAGCGGGCTGGCTTGGATCCTCTCGGCGGCGCCCGGACGGGGCGGAGCGCGATGATCGGCCCTTGATGGAGCAGTGGACGTGGAGGCCGTTGTGCGTGTAGGCCGGCTGTGACTTGCTGGCCGGCTCCGGCGGACCGGTGGCC
The DNA here is from genome assembly GCF_964261635.1 of Lissotriton helveticus. Classification (NCBI taxonomy): domain Eukaryota; kingdom Metazoa; phylum Chordata; class Amphibia; order Caudata; family Salamandridae; genus Lissotriton; species Lissotriton helveticus. The sequence continues at coordinate 1,032,613,324 of NC_136059.1, forward strand.
CTGGATGGAGGCGCTGCCTTTCGTTGACGGGGCTGACCGTACATTCGGCTTGCTCCCCCTTTGTTCTCCGGTCCGGCCATTTTGATTCCCTCCGCCCGGACTCAGAGAACGGGGCCGGCGGCACGGGGGAGCCGGCGATCCCCTTTCTTCTGGTGGCCCCCCTTCCTGCTCTGGAGGTGCCCTGCTGCCGGTCGGCTGGTCTTCATTTGCCTCGCTGCTGCCCGGACGGGGGTTGGCGGACGCCGCGGCCCCGCCGGGCTTCCAAGATGGCGGCCGACCCTGGATGTCTTAGCCGGGCCTGGACGAGCGCTGGAGGCCCGCCACATGGCCCGGGTGCCGGATACTGTAAAGGTTTTCCTACACTTAAGAGCATCCTGGACGCCCTACACTCCTGGCGAGCTTCGGTGGCCGCACCCGTTGTCATCCTGGAGGTGGATCCTCTCTTCGGGCCGTTTGGGCCCCCTAAACTGGGTGCGGCTTTGTCGCCGTTGCAGGGTGCGGCTGGAACTATCCTGGGAAGCGGGGGCCCGGCGACGGCCGCGTCTGTGGCTGTGCGGAGTTCCGCTGCCCTTCATCGTCCTGTGCTATCTCCTGCGCCACTGTTCCGGGGGCCGGGTCCCGTCCGGACTGGACTCGATGATTCTTTTTGCCTCCCTTCGCCTCGACTGACCGACCCTGGCTCCTGTGCCGGCCCCGCTGGGTCGGCCTTCCTCGAACTGTCCCTGAAACTGTGCCTGCATAGCTTGCGATGTTCTCTGACTTTTCCGGATCATCCGGGTTCTGCTCCACGTATCTTCTCTGGACTGCCGTTTGATCTCCCTGTTCTTTGCCTTCTGTTCCTTGCGGTCTGGTTCTTGGTGAATCGGACGACTACAACTTTGGACAAACAAGGACAGGGCTGAGACGACCTTGCCTCTGTGTACGGTAGTCTTGTAATGGTTGGATGATCGGCATGTAATGATATGACTCTGTGTGACTTTGTGGTGCTCCTGGAGTGTATCCTTATACTTCTTTGACTTCTCGAGGGCTCTTCCCTTTCCTCAGGCGGGTGGGTGGGTGCTGATGATCCTGTTCTATGGCCCTCTCCCGTGCGTTTTCTTTCCCTTTCTCCCTTTCCCCCCCTCCTTTTTGTCCTATGTTTCCGTCTTGCCTTTGCTCTTCTATATTTCGGGTTCTAATTAGGGCGACAGGCACGCTGCTGGGGGGTAGGCCATAGCCTTCTGCAGGGGTGCAGGGTGGGCTTGCGGGGTGGGTGGGGGGGTCTGTCACTTTGGGGGGTCTTTTTCCCCCTTTTTTCCCCTTATTTTGTTCTATGGCTCTTAGTCTTCTCTTTTTCGGGACTCCCTCTTGTCATGTGTTCCCCTGGGGTGTTTCGGTTGCACTGGCCTTCCGTTCTTATTGTGATTACGGCTCACTGTGTGTTCCTGTCGCTGATTCTAATGGATGCTGTGTGCCGGCTGATGTTTTCCTGTTTCGTTCACCGGGGGGCACGTGTTTGAGGAGGAGTCCCTTCCTTTTTCTTTTTTCCTTCCCCTCCCTCTTTCGTGAGGGATTTCTCTCCTTTTATTGGGGTGTGTTTCGTATTGATTTATACGATGGGCCTTTTTTTGCGTCTGTTTGTTAAGTTGGGTTGTAGCTGTGGTGGGTGGGCGCTGGACGGCGAGCGCAATTGCCTCTCCTAGTGGTGCTTCCGTTGGAATTGTTTTTCCCAATATGTTTAGTTCTTGTCGGATTTATCCTGTACTCTTTGTGATCGCTTGTTCGCGGCTCACCACGGCCCCCCCCCCTTTTTGCTTGACTTACTGCCCGTCATGAGCCTGTACTTCCCGTTCCCATAATAGAAAATCAACCTTCACGTATCCTGTCCATGCTGGTTGCTCTATGGCTTTCGGCCTATGTCTCCTGTGTTCGTGTTGTCGTATCCTGTGGGTGCTTTTGTACTGCTAATTCTGCTTCTGATATGTGGTGGCCAGCCCGCTGGGTTGTAGGCCCGTATTTGTGAGCACTTTCTGTACAATAAAGGTTTTAAAAAATAAAAATAAAAAAATATTTTTAAAAGATCTTTTAGTTCAACAGTAATACTTTCCTGTATTATTTCTGTTAGCATATGTAATGCCTGAATTGTTTCTGGTTTTACATTCTTTAGTACATAATTTAATCCTGGATTTATGTCTTATGCTTTTTTAATTATTTGCATTATTCAGTCTTTTTCAGAACATTTTTGCTTGTATTTATTAAGCATGTAAATACATCTATATAAGTGTAGTTACGTTTATTATGTTTTTCTTAAATTTAAAAAAGGTAACACCATTCTATTAAGGCTGATTTTTTTTTCTCCGAGGTATTGCCTCCAATGTATTGACTCCGTCTTTTTTTCCCAGAAAATATTTTTAGGATTGAATTTTGCCAGGGTGCTACTTGGGCATTGTGCACATTTCACAATATACTGCTATATAGATCGTGAATCCAACTTCTACATCTTCCCAACTTCAATAATGTCACTATTGAGTCTAAACACGCATATAATGCAAATGAGGGGAATTTTAAGCTTTTGTTTTGAAGTAAGGATTGTATGCCTTGTGGGATATGCAGATTGTCTCCAGGCCTTCTCTAGCTCCCTTTGGCAAATTTGAGCGGTGTCGTTGCTGGTCCCAAATTGAATTAAATTCAAAACTCCATAAAAATATTTTAAGACTGGTTAGAAGGGCCTGCTGCCTACAGTGTAAGGGAAGCTAAGAATATTGCAAAAATATTCTCCTTAAAGGTAACATTTGTGAGTTGTGTACTTATGGTCAAGTAATTGTTTTTTGTTTTTATTTCCAATTAGTGAAAGATAAAGCTGACATCCTTCTGCAAGTTGATGAATTGCTAACCATCAAGAATGAGCTCACTCTTCAGGTATGTTACCTGTCTAAGTAGTTATCACTCTTATAAACATTATTTGGCACCTAAATGATGATTTGGGAGCTGAAAATGCTAAAATTGCAACCTATTGTAAACATTTAATTGAGAAGATTGTTACAACCACACTTCTATGTGAATAATCGAAATAGTGAACTATGTTTTATCTTATTTGACCTATAAACACATGTATTTGGATTTCCATATAGTTTGCAAATGTTTATCAAATAATTTATTAAAAAACAAAGTAAATTCTTTGACAGGTTTTGTCGACTTGGTACATTTAGAAAAATACATGTTAAGCACGTTGTGCCTAGATCTTGTGAAAGGGTTTATTTGACACTTAAAGGTGTTAAGCCATGTGGACTGCAGTTTGGACTAAATGATGCCAAAATAGTTAAAAAGGCGTAATGTTACATTTTAGATAATATTTTCTTGCAACTACTTTTCCATATAATTTTACATTTTGTATTTATCTCCTACTCCACTAGTCTAGTTTTATTATCATCCATGTAGAGTTAATAAAGACCATTACATGCATTAAAAAGATGAGAAGAGGAAATGACAAACAAAGCAAGTCTACTATACAATTAAGAACAATAGTTAGTTCAAGATTAAAAGATGTCGGCTGATACATTATTAATTAACAACTAATCATTGTTCAAGTACCACTGTTCTTTTGGATGGTGGGCACAGTTTTTTTCGAATATGTTCCAGGGGATACTTAATACAGGAATTATGCCAGATAGTTGGAAACGGGCTATTGTAAGACCAATACATAAAAAAGGCGATGTAAATTCCCCTAAAAACTATTGTTTAATAAATCTCTTGGACATGGGCGAAAAAGTTTTCGCCAAAGTAATTTTGGGGTTACTCAAGGATTGGGCAGATGAAAAACAGATAGTGCCCCCAGAACAGGGAGGGTTTAGAGAGGGACACTCAATGGTTGATCACTGTTTTGCTCTCTGGTTCATTGGGCGGAAATCGATAGAACAGAGGGGCAATTTGTTCTGCTGTTTTGTGGACTTCCGCGCAGCAATTGATCTTGTGAACAGGGAGCAGCTGTGGTCAACTTTGGTAGGGTATAACATTCAAGGCGATTTATTGGCCTTGATCCAAGCCCCGCATACAGAAATCTAGGCCCAGATAATCTTGGATGAGGAAGGAGGATTGTCTGGGAGGATCCAGATTGGTACTTGCCTCCTTGCTCTTTTCCCTGTTTATAGCCGACCTGCCCCTAAAATTAAGAGAGAGGGGCTAGCCTGAAACTAGGAGGAAACCATATCTCCTGTTTATTATACGCAGATGATCTGGTAATTATGGACCAGACAGAGATTGGTCTACAAAGAAAATTAAACCTGTTTAAAGAATATTATCTCAATAAAAAGTTAGTGGTGAACATGGAGAAGACCAAAATCCTATGCTTTGGAAAAAGCAAAATACAGTTTTCCTCGTATCTAGGCACAGAATTGCTGGAGAAAGTAACAGAATATAGATACCTGGGGATGTGGGTTGCTGCAAGTAACCTGAAATGGTATACCCACCTGGACGCTTTAAAAAAGAGGGCAGGGGCTTCTGTGAAGGGTTTAAAAAGATTTAACAGTATATATGGAGAAATGTCTGATATGCCGGTTATAAAGCCTATCTAGCAATGGTCCCTCCACAATTCCTGTATGGCGAAGAGGTACTCTATTTAAGTGGCAAACACGGTTGGGACAAAGAGGAGGGAAATATCCGTAAAAGCCTTTTTTCGCTGCCTAGAACGTCTATGGTACAAGCAGCGAGATTCGAAGTGGGAACCAACTCATGGGCCATAACAACCTGCATGGCTTTATTACGTTTCTGCCAGCGTTTAGGGTCAGGTGAGGACCAAAAAATCTCTCAGTGGTGTAAAACTGAAATTGCCAACAGTGAGTTGACCTGGGCAAAAGAGACAAGAGCCTCAATAAGCGAAGCATTTGTAGTGTTTAAACTAAAGTTGTGCCCTCAGTCACTTCATTTAACGATATATAAGAAAGAACTTAGGTTATTGGGAACTGAAATGTCTCGTACATATGACCAGGAGTACCTTGCTCGGAAAACCTCAGTGTCCCATATGATCTTGGCCTGGAAAAATGACTTGCATTACCCCTTCGTAGACAGATTACCTAGTTTCCGATTAAGGCGTGAAGTGCTAAGATTGCGAATTGGGATAAACCCCTGCTATGCGAATAAAGGGTTTAAAAATTCAATGATAGACAGCAATGGTAAATGCACTTGCACTTTAGGTTCCACCTGTGATATCTTACATATTTTATTAGACTGTATGTAGATTTTAGATATACGGAGAGAGATTTTAGGTCATATTTTTAAAAAATATGAAATAAAAAATCGGATGCAAGCTGTAAACCTTTTAGTGGGAATGACGAATTTAGATATTGCCTGTGCCATGGGGAAATTCATAAATAAAGTTAAAGTGTACCTCAAATGTAAAGAGTAATGATGAAATTTAGATCTCTAGGATATTAGGAGAATGAGTTATTAAAGGTTAACAGAATTGTAGGTGACATATCTGAAGGACTAGTTGCCCAAGAATGGAATACTTGGTCTTAATAAATCTTAAGATAATAATGCTTTTTATTCTAAAGAAAATGTGTTATTTAGGCATGCAGAAGATGTATTATATATTTTATGATATCGACTTGCTTATATTTTTAATTTAATGATATGCTGTATTTGTATACCTTTATGGTTGTAAAAAAACAAAGAAAGTTTTATTGACTGATAAAAACTAATCATTGTTCAAGTACCACTGTTCTTTTGGAATCTCTCGCCATGAGTCTATCAGTGCCAAGAGTTTGTAGACTTTGTGGGTCCTTTGGCCTTGCACCCTTGGATGTTCAAAGTGCTTAGTGCTGGTATTAGAGGAGCTTGAGTGCAACAGATCCTGTCATTCAATTTAATTTCCACTGCACTCTAAAAGGACTTAACACCGGTCTACGAGTATATCTGTGCCAAAGATTCTGGGATATCAAAGTGTCTAGGTTAGTAGATCATTGGCCTTTCACCCTTGGGTTTTCAAGGTGCTTAGTGCAGATATTTGAGTGCTTGAGTTCTACAGGGCCTCTCACCGTCTCTTTTCTTGTTGGTGTACTTTAATCTGGAATATATTTTTGCTATAATAATTCTTCGGAGTCAAAAATGCTTGGGAACGGTATTCTCATTTGCGATTTAAAAAAAAAAAACACTACTTTTATTTCCACAGAGAGGCTATTGAAACCTGGGGCCTCGCATGTTTAAAGTGCTAAAGTCCTCCGCCTTAGCCATTAGATTAAGTCATCAGGGGGAGCATGGGATGGTGCATTTTAGAATATTGACTAGTTCACTAATTATTAATCTGAAAACTGGCATTTGTTTATTCTTCACTCCTCCCCTCTACCATAGTACTGCACAGAACTCGATACTTCTTAAATTTTTTGTGATAAGGTCATTTAAGCCGGCTTCTCTGGTCTGATAGAAATTTAGTCACACAATCTTATCTTGGAATCTCTCTAGGTGCCAGACTAGATCCAGAGTTTGTTTTCATGTGTGTGCCTATAGAGGCATCGAGCAATTCCGTATTGACTTTGACCACTGCCTATGCCCTTCCCGACACGCTGATGTCGGTTTCTTTTGCGTTCTTTCAACGCGGATCTGGTACGCGGTTACTTATGCAGTTTTTAGGCCTACTTCAATGTTTTTGTCGAACGGAACAGTGTGCTTTTAAACAATTTATCATGTCCTCTGGGTTCAAGCCTTGTGTGTCCTGAGGAAGACAAATGTCTGCCACAGACCCTCATTCTAACTGTATGTGGTGCCTGGGGAGCACTGTGACTCTGAGGAGTGCAACTCCTTTCGCCACCTTCGCCCAAAGCCGCTGATTGAACTTCGACTGAAGCTCCTAGTACCGCTGATGTTGCAGTCTTCTAAGACTTGCCGTTAACCTCTGTCACATTCGCACTCCATGGAACAACCACGGGCGTGCTTTAAGAACTGTTCCTGTAGATGTTACTCTCCATCAATGTCACAAGGTAAGTCACGACGCATGCAGTCGAAGTCACTGCACCCCACCAATGTCACCACATAAAACCTGTTCTCTATCTTCGGTTGAAGAGTCAGTGCACAATTCTACCCCGCACCTACCACCCTACCCTGGAGCTGTGCCAACTCTGACCCGGATGCGAGAATATCACAAATCTCTTCATACTGTCTTTGGGTCTACGCCTTTCCCTGGAGCGGCCTCGGGCCCCAAGGAGGTACATGGAGCCGTGACTGTGCCCACACCGTAGGGTTCGCCCCCTCGGCTTTCTGATTTCAAATCAGTTTCGACACCGGTGCACTGCCCTTCGGGGTTCCCACTTTCTGCGCCTGGGTACGATCAGCCGACGACACCGGTGCCGATCGATTCCACGCCACTTCCCCTTTCCGATGCATAGGCAACACTGCTTCGGCATCGGATGTGGGCCGGTGGAGCCGCCTGTCTCAGGCACCTTTCCTCATCTCTCTATAGAGTCACGTCTTGTTTCCCTTCTGAGGAACATGATTATGGAGGTGATGGAGAGGATGTGGAATTACCCCACCCCATCTCTGACGCTGCCTATCCTCCTATGGAGAACAGCTGACTGACTGAGTTGGGTGAAGCTAGTGGCTTGGAGTCTTCACCAGCTTCAGGCCTCCTTTCCCATCCTGGCCTTGCTCCAGAGGCGTGCTCCTCTCTAGCTAATATGCTCAGACGAGTTTGTGTCATTTTGGATATGACACTTCGTTTTGTGGAAATGATGACTGATCACTTACTTGGCATCCTCCATCAAGGCTAAACCGGTGTAGAGCCCGCGCTTCCTAATAGTGAAGCTCTGTTATGACATTTTGTAGGGGCCCCTGTGGATCGCTCCATTTCGCTCAGACACCGGCCAGCTCCCAGTGATCCGCCATCCTACTCATCAGTTTTGTGGTACAGGCCGCTTCGGCCTCCCAAAGTATCAACGCTTTTCCTACTGTCCCTCAAGACATTGTCCAGACGGTTAGACACTTGTGGCAGGCATATTTTCGCCTCCACCAGTTCTGCACTGCGATCCCTTAATACTTCTTGCATCCTTGTACATTTTCATCATACATTGTGGGACTCATTGGCACGTCTGCTGCCCTCCCTTCTGGATGAGACCCGAAACGACCTTGCCCGTTAATACGGTATGGTCAACAAGCAGCTTAACTAATCATTTGATGTGGTATGGATACCTTTTATTCCGTAGGCCGGGTTATGGCCTTTTTGATGGTACTACGTTGGCATGCCTGGTTGCGCACTGGGTTTTCAGAGGCTGCTCGAAACACCTTGATTGAGATGCGCTTTGATGGCGCCTGTCTAATCGGCTCCCATGGCGACTCTGCATTGCAGCGGTTTCAGGACATTCGGGCTGTGGGGCCTCTTAATTTTGATTACTCTGTGCATCCACTTTCCCCGCGGACTTGCTTCCCCATCTCCCCGCGGACTTGCTTCCCCAGCTCCCCACGGACTTAGTAGGGTGGTGCATTCCACCTTCACGTGGCACCCGTTGAGGTGTTCCTGCCCTCGGCAGGTGTTATTTTTTCTTCCTAACCGTCAAGACGGATTGGAGTAGATTTGTTTTTGTTTTGTGGCCCTGAGTGGTTTCAATCCCTATAGTGTAAGGGCTTTTCTTCTTTCCAGACTTCCTGCAAGTAATCATTATTATGGTATTTTATGCGGATCACGTCAGCGGGGTCATATAAGTCCCTCCTGGCGCGCTGACGTTAGTTTCCTTCTTTTCCGCCTGCAGCGCGGATCTGGAGTGAGATCCTCTGGCCTGTTTACAGGCCTCATTTTTGACGCTTCGCATTGGGAACAGTGTGCTTTGCCTTCGGGCTTCAAATCTTGTAATTCTTGTTCGCGGCAGAGGTCGGCGACAGACCCGCATCTTATTTGTATGTGGTGTCTGGGCGAGCATCATGACTCCTCAGACTGTGAAGCCTGCCAACGTCTGAAACCGAAGTCTCGACTGGAGTGCCTTATGAAGCTTCTCTCCGCGCGGCTGTACCGGTCGGAGTCGTCTCGCCCCCCCGGTCTTGTCGTCGACTGCAGGTCCCTCTACTGTTCGGTTCTGCCAGCGATTGCCCTCTGGGGTCGTCGTTCTCCACTTGGTAAGTCGAGGCACTTGTCGCCTAGTTCATTGACCTCACCTTCTTCTGTTGTCAGGGGCTCTGGTTCCCGGAACTTTCCGGACAAGCGCTCCCGATGGTCGTCCCCCTCTATTCGCCCTTTCCGGGTGTGGGGGCAACTCGGACCCAAATGGAGGCCTATGCCATGGCTTTGCAGGCCTCCCTTGGGTCCTCACCAGTTCCTGGGGCGTCCTCTGAACCTCCGCCTCTTGAGGGGTCTCCAACGGAAAATTGAGCCTTTGCTTCCCAGGAATGTCGGAGATATGATGTCATTACGGCGCAGCCTTGCTGGGTCCTTGTTGGACTTGGCCCTTTTCCCCAAACTTTTTCTCTTTTTGCCCCCCTAATTTGAAATGTCTCCCCCATGGTAATAAACCTGTATAGGCCATGTGTGGTGTGAGACACCTTGTTAATATGTAATGTCATGCAATGGTGTGAGCACTTGTCAATTTCCCCCATTGTAAAATGTACCCTGGTGGAATGTTGTGTTTTTAAAATGGCTGCCATGGCTGTGCGTTGTGCCACCTGACTGAAGGAGGTTAGCAGTCTAGTTGTTAGGTACCTAGCCACCCCTGCATTTGGAGGGAAAGCCTGGCACCCAGGGTGCTCTACTCCTCCCCCTGAGCCAGTTAGAACTAGTTTGCCTGTCTGAGGTGGGTCAGCGGTCTAGTTGTCTGGTACCCAGTAATCCCAGCATTTGAAGGGACCTTCTAGAAGCTTCCAGCCTTTCTGGTATAGGGCGAGCAGTAGAGATGTGATGTGCAGAGACAGAGCTGGGACATGAATGTTAGGGGACTTGCTGCCAGGTGATACCGCCACTTGGGCCTGTGTGCTGGGCCTTGCACCCATCTAGGACCCCCCTACTGTCCCCAGGGCTAGTGGAGCCCCACTGCAGGAGTTCAGGCTGCTGTGTAGGAGGATTGCCACGCTGCAGTGGGGATGGTGAAAGCCTACCACCCTGTTTTGATGATACCCCCACTAACTGCTGACCTGGCCCAGTAGTGCCTAATGCTCTGTCCCCCGGGCCCCTGAAGGAGGGCCCCCCTAGGTCCCTGGAGCTGCCGGGACCCTGCGCTACGCAAGCACTGCGCCAAGAAGCGCCGAGAAGGAGCATCGTGGACTGGACCCCCCAGGAGGTGAGAAGAGTTACCCTGGGACCCCTGGGCGTGTTACTGGGACTGTCCGCCCCCCCTTGCGCTGTGTGCCTGGAAGCGCTGGCCTGCAGAAGACTGCTTGTGTCCCCAGAGTGCTGTGACCAAGACTGCCCTGCTGATTGCCTGCTAAGCGCCATAATCTGGAAAGCGCTGTGCTGCAGAAGCGCTGTATGGGGAGGATTGTACCCCCAAGGAGCTGTGCTGTGAGGAGCTGCCTGTTAAGCGCTATAACTTCAAAGCGCTGGGGAACTGCTGCTGGCGCAAGCGCTGTGAGCGCTGCTGTGTACTCTAAGCGCTGTATCCGGAGGACTGAGCCCCCAAAGCGCTGTCGGGCCCCGGAGAACTGTTTATTGTGGAAGCGCTGTGCCCCTTTGAAGCGCTACTGGCTCACCTGTGGCACTGGTACCCAATCCTGAATAGCGCTGTTGCTTTTCACGGCCGCCCCTCCCCGGGAGAACTGTAGCTGGGCCCTGTTAACTATGGTTGATTTTGTGAGCCCCGCCCCCAGCTAAAGGAAGGGGGAGAGGGGATTACAGGCCATGCAGGTCCCGGGCCTAGTGTTTTCATGTTACCTGTTCAGGCATGAGGTGCTCTTGCGCCTAATGTTTATTGTATGCTGAATATCCTGCTAAAGGTTTCATGCCCCCTGGTAGATGTTTCCTGCCCCATAATTTAGGCCTGCTCCGCCCTATGCCAGGTGTTGATGCTAGGTGCGTGTGGTTCTTTTTGGAGGGGATGCTGATGCAAGGTATGCTGGGTCGTCATACCTAATGTGTTATGTTAAGCTTAATGCCTGCTGCCAAGGATTAATGCCTGTGTATGCCCTGCAATATTGACCCTGTGTTTCATGTATTTGATAACATTCTTTTTATTTCAGCTGGACTTACTTACCTTTTATTCTTTTCCCATTTCCCATGTAAATAATCCCCCCTTGCATTCATTGCCCTGGCGCCAGTTAGCGCCTTTTTTGTAATTACTGCTATTATTGTGTTTACCTTTGCAGGTTGGAGATAATACAAACCTTATTCTATTTCCAACCAGAAGCAGTGTTGTGTCTCTTTTGTGGTGTGCCTGGTGTGTCGTCTGTGGGTACTGCGTGGATGCTTTGCACATGTCCTCTGAAGTTTGGCCTGCCCGCTCTGCTCCATGCTACCCCCTGTAGAATTGGCAACCCCTTTTCTAATAGTCCTCCTCTAGGTTCCACGTGGGGTCGTTAGGGCACGGGGCCTCCTGGGTCCCCCTCTTCGTCCCACAGTGCCTCTGCCCCGCTGCATAGCCCCACGGGGCTCCCTGTGGCGCCGCAGGTTGTTGACCGTGCTCATAGCCCTGACTTGAGCACACCCCAGCCTTCCGGACAGGCGGCCGCCTGTCCGGAGCTGGGGTCGGTGCCGTTCCGGCGAACTCTTATTCAGTAGGGGAGCTTGTTGTAGTTTCGGCGCCGACTCGACGCCGGAGGCTGTCGAGTCTGTATCGGACGAGGCACAATCGGCGCCGTCACATGTCGTTTCAATGCTGTGTCGACGCCGCGTTCTGGATTCTTCTGAAGAGGCCTCCGGAGAGGGTTTGGCGGCGCCCCCCTTGGAATTTGTGGAGCCCCCTCAGGAGCTCCCAAATCCGGCAGGATGTGCGCCTCCCCAGGAGCCCCGTCAGGATCCTCATTCTTCAATGGGGCCTCCTTCCGTGGGGCATTGGGCGCACCCTCAGTGTCTTGGGAGGGTCAGCCTACAACTCTCCCCCACTGATGAGCTGTTTTCCCCTCGAGCAGAGGGCTACTGAGGCTCTTGTGGCTTTTTTGAGAGTGGTCTCTTTGGCAATATGCATCCCCCTCTACCTCTTGTCGGTGGACCCCTTGCTGGAGGTGCTCCACTGTGTGTCCGGCATTGTAGAGCCACTTTTGCCTTTTGAGACATCCCTCTATGATGCCCTCTTGGGCATCTGGGTCTGCCCTTCTTCAATTGATGAGGTGGCGCACTCAGTTTTGCACCGCCACCGCCTAGCTCCACATGACCCGGTCTGTCTTTTTGTGCACCGTGATGCGCAGGGGCTTGTGTTACAGACTGCCTTTCCTTCTCTGCCCACTTTAACGCTTCCTCCCTCTCGGCAGTCCAGGTGGCTTGAATCCTGGGGTAGGAATGTCTTTGCATCCACTAGTGCAGCCCTTCGGTCTTTAAATACCGTTTTTGTTTTGGCTCGGGCTACTTCTGCCCTGTGGGACTCTGCAGAGTCTTTGCTTACTGCCACCTCCGGAGGTGCTCACCCTGATCTTCTTCACTCCATTCGGGATGGCCGCGACATGGCCGAATTCACAATCCGTTCAGCCTTAGATACTGTGGATTTTTTGGATCTAGCTTTTGGCCCTAAGAGGTGTCCCCCATTGTCCGGTGTATACATACTCCATGTGGGGTACTTGTACGCTTTTGTATAGCCTTGCCCATCTCCCAGGGCCTGGAGATGTTGTGGGCTCCATGCGCCTATTGAATGTCCATTGTACGATATTCTATGTTTTCCCTTGGTGCCATCTGCTTTCGCCATGGTTATCCATCTCTTTTGGAGGTTTTATGGTCTCCTCTTCGTAAACGGCTCCTACCAGCTCTTCAATGTGCTGGGTATGGTCAGTCATATATGTTATGTCTACATGCCGGTTGCCTTTGATTTCTCTTCCTACGTTGCCACCTCATCATGGTAGCGAAGTTTGTTCCAATATCTCCATGTGTGGGGGAGTCCTTTATAGGTTGTTTGCAAAGTTGCCATTGGTCCTCCTTGCTGCCACTTCCTGGGGTGTTTTCCAATGGTCATGTGCTCTCTTTTTGGTGTTCGACACTATCCGTGTCTTTTGGAGTGTTGGTCATGCATTTTAAGTCTCTTTCCACCATTCGTTGACTTGGCGTTTTTGGCCTCTCCCTTCACAGTGGCCTATTCTTGTTAGTCTTACGCCTGTGGGACAGTTCTTCTGATGGCAATGGTCATTAATTACTGTCAACAAGTCTATGGTGGTTGTTGCTCCCTCTGGCTTCGTGCTGCCTGGTCGGGCGCTCTTCTGTTCCTGTATAAGCCACTTAAGGCCTCTATTACCGTTTGCCGGCGGCATATCCTACCTGCTTCAGTGGGTTAGGGGTTGTTGCTATTGCCCCTCTTTACCCTTTTAGGGCTGGGTGAGCGCTTGGCGTGCTTCTTGTCCTGCTGGCTATCTTCAATGCATTGTTCAGGTTCTGGCTTGCCTTTGGTCTTTTTCCACCGGCACTTTCGCCCTCCTTTTATAACTGGTCTGTTAGGCGCTGGTTGCATCTCTTCCAGTTCATTCGCAGCTTGGGTTAATGCACTTTCTTTTTTTTTTTTTTCCTCATTAGCCATTAAGCCGATCCAACTATGCTCCTAGCCGCAAGAAACACGAGGCCCAACCCCCCTGTAGCACGAAGAAGCCCAATACTAAGCTCCAAGTGCCCAGGGAGGTCAGCCCCGATGTCACCAGCAGAGCTTGGACTGACGTTCTCCCTTCGGACCAATTTGGCCAGTTGTCCCAGAACTGTACGGTACCTCCCTTTGGACAGAGAGATTTTTTAGGCCTAATCATCGGACCCGGGGGGAAAAACCCCCCCCCAAAAAAAAAAACCCGGGTTGGCTAACTATCTCTTCTCCAATTGATCAAAAGGTCCCAAAATCTCAATGATCGAGGGCTACATGTTCTAGATAGGTCCAGCTTTGATGCTGCATATAGTGACAATAGCCATTCAACATGTGTTGGAGGATTTATACTGACCCAGTTTTTACAAATTTCTCTTCTTGCCAGTAAGATGGCGTAAAACGGGAAATCCCTCTCTAACCCCTTGAAGTTATTATTTAGTCCCAAAATCATTAAAGACCACGAGCACGGGATAGGTGATCTGAGGATGGATTCTAATGTTGTCTTAACTTCTTGCCAAAAGGTGGCAATGTTCGGGCACTCACAAAACATATGAAGATCTGAGGCTGCTGGGTACATACATTTGCAACAACACTTCCCGGGTTGGAATTTCGGCAGCCGTTTAGGTGTATAATACGCTCTGTGAAGTGTGAAGAAATGGTTGCACCTCAACCATGCTGGCTTAATGATTTTATAGAGGAGGGTAAAAGATTCCTCCCATAAGTCCTCCATATGTGGTTCTCCCTGCGCGCCCCAAAGTTTTTCCGGAAGGTTGAGGTCGCGCTCTCCATCCTCTATGATGTGCCAGTAAAAGAGTGCGACTTCCTTTCTTCCCGCAGGTCTCTACACTAGGATGTTTTCTAAAGGACTATATTCTCCCATCATTGCTTTCTTCTTAGTTTGGGATCGAAGCCAGCTACTTAATTGTAAGTATACTATCCAAGAGAGTGATGACGTTGCCTTAAGCTTGAACATGTCCCAGTCCATGATTGATCCTTCTACCAACAAATCCCCCCACTGTGTTATATCTGCGTCTAATAAAACTCTCTTAACAGTCTTGGCTTCTTGTGAAGCTAGCCCAGATAGGTCCCAAATCGGGGCGTATTTAGATAAATATCCTATCCCAACCTTAGATTTTATTTGAGACCATTCTTTTACAGTGCTCAATAATGTCTTTAATCTAATTTTTTTTAAAGAACTTCTGGTGGCCGAACTTAAAAAGAAAGCCGTTCACTGGAAGGTCCTAACCCAGTAGCATTGCTTTATACATAAGCCCATTTGCGTTTTCCCAGGGGATCTTGAGTAGCATCCTGGAATGGGACAGATGAAATGCCCAGGCGTAGTATTCCAGATCTAGCAATGCAAGCCCCCCTTTTTCCCCGCCTCCTTCTCAGTTTCTTCCAGGCCAATCTGCTGGATTTATATCCCCAAATAAATGAATTAATGTTTTGTTGACATCTTGCAAGCTGTTTGGTATCAAAGGCTAGAGGGATAGAATTAAAAATAAACGTAAATTTCGGGAGAATACTCATTTTTTCAAGCTGGTTCTCCTGTAGATGGTAAGCGGGAGAAAAGACCAGGCTTTCATCAAGTTTTGGGATTCTCGGCAGATACGGGCTAAATTGTTTTGGGCCAGGTGTTCTAAATTTTTGGTTATTATGACTCCCAGGTACCTCAATGAGGATTTTACCGGGAGTTGAAGATTGTGAATGTTCCAGGTCATGATTTCTGTTTTCCCTGCGTTGATTTCATATCCCGAAAATTTTCCAAAAACCTCCGCTTTCTTTATAATTATAGGAAATGCCAACGCGGGATCACTTGTATAAATAAGTATATCATCGGCATAAAGGCCAACCTTCTTTTCCCAAACCGAAAAAGTGAAGTGTGGAATATTGGTGTCCTCCCTAATAGACTGTGCAAACGGTTCTACATATAAATTAAAAAGAAGGGGGGATAGAGGACAGCCCTGCCTTGTTCCTCGGCTAATTTTAAAAGGAGTTGTTCGCGTACCATTTATTAGTAGAGATGCTCTGGGGTTGTTATATAGTAAGCCTATGGCCCTACAAAATTTGGAACCAAGATGGAATTTATTCATTATTAGATTTAAATATGCCCAATTTACCCTATCAAACGCTTTTGTGGCGTCGAGAGTCATGATGGCCAGGGGTAGACCGAAAGTTGAGGCGATGTCAGCGGCTCCCACCAGGTCATAGGTTAAGTCGGCCAATTGCCGGCCTCTAATAAAACCCTTTTGGTCGGGGTGGATAATCGACCCAATCTCGCAGCCAATATTGAGGTGAACATTTTATAATCATTGTTGAGAAGCGAGATTGGGCGATATGATCCACACTCGGCTGGATCCTTGCCTGTTTTTAGTATTAAGGCTATATTGGCTTCCCCCCAGGAGCTTGGTGCTGACTCCCCTCTAATCAGTATGTCATTAAAAAGGTTCGTGAGGACTGGGGTAAGAATGGAATTAAGTACCCTATATAATTCTCCTGGGAGACGTCCGGTCCCGCAGCCTTACCCTGTGTTAGTTGTTTGATAGTATTAGAGACTTCTAGTTCCGTTATATCTTTATCTATATATTCAGTTTGGGAGCTTTCCAATTTTGGGAGAGTCATATTATCCAACCATTCGTTCTTTTCATCTGAATTAGCGTTAATTTCCTCTGCATAGATATTCCGGAAATATTCCCAAAAGGCTTCACCAATACCAGTATCTGTTGACCTATTATTAGCTTCCCCTGCGACCCTCACTTCTTTAATAAAGTTTCTGGACTGATCCGCTTTTATTTTCCAGGCCAGCAGTTTTCCAGCAGATTCACCATATTCGAAGTGCGCAAGTTTGCTTGCCTGCCATCTTTTATTTAACCTCTCCTGCAGTAGTGTGTCTAGCTTGGCTTTTAATTCTATTTTCTCCTCTTGATTATCTGAGGGGAGCTGGTCTAATGATTCCAAATGAGTCGGTTCTTGCTCAATATGTCGAATTGCCTCCCCATACTTTTTCCTCCTGTATGAGGCCCTTCCAGTAATACAGCCCCTTATGAACGCCTTCCAGGCCTCCCATACGATAACCAATGATGCGGAGCCTAGATTTTGCTCTAAAAAGGAGACCGTTTCCTGCATCAGATAGTCTTTCTCCTCTTCCTCCAAAAGAATTGTTCGATCAAAAGACCAAGATGAATGAGCGGGTTTCTGCTCTAATTTTAACGAAAAAGAAATAGCAGAGTGGTCTGACAAGTGCAGAGGTAGATATGTTATGCTTTTGACCTGATCTTTAATGGAGAGGCTAAATAGAGCGTAATCAATGCGTGATTTATGCCTATATTTGTAGTTGCGATAAGAAACGCCCATGGCTTTGCCAGCTCTTT
Source organism: Lissotriton helveticus (assembly GCF_964261635.1). Taxonomy (NCBI): domain Eukaryota; kingdom Metazoa; phylum Chordata; class Amphibia; order Caudata; family Salamandridae; genus Lissotriton; species Lissotriton helveticus. Next base: position 1,032,630,341 of record NC_136059.1, read on the forward strand.
GTCTCCATAAGTCAATTAGGCCAAGATTCGACATGCATCTAAGCATTGTGTCCCTCATATTACTGTGGACTACAGCCCTGGAAGTAGGAGATTTATCTAGTTTTGGATCTAGAACGAGATTAAAATCCCCCACCCATATTATGGGATCAGTGCATGTAATCAGATGATTCTGTAGAATATTTAAATAAAAAGAGTCATCCTGGTTAGGTCCATAATAACTAATAATGGTGAAATTCTTCGAGTATAGTTGAGCATTGACTATCAACCATCTACTGCTCGCATCTGTTTTCCAGTCCGTGATCTGAGCCCTTGTTGCTTTTTTAAAAATGATGGCAGTGCCGCGAATACTTGCGTTATGGTCCGTACTTACAAATTTATCAACCCATTTGAGTTTTTTAAATATATCTGTAATCTCCTGTTTATTTAAGTGTGTTTCCTGGATCGCTATGATCTGCGCGGGTGAATCTCGTAAATATTGTAGAATTCTATTTCTCCTAGCCCTAACCCGCAGACCATTTACATTCCAGGATAGGAATTTAATATCTGACATTAATTTTAAGCTCTTTAACGTGATTTCCATCCCTCAACTCTGATACTTTTTTTTTTGCAAGACTGCCTGACCTTAGCTGTATCTCTTTCTATTTTAACCAAACAGCAGCTTTGAGAGAACATTGGATCTATATTCTTCATGGTTATAAGATTCGGTTTATGAGGACTTTTATGTTTTGCCTTACCCCCCCCCCCCCCAACTTACTCTGGCATGATGTGTTGCCAGCTTGTCGTCTCTGACATGTTCCCGCTCCATGCCCTGATATCTATCTTATTGGTCATTGTACTTAAAATATAAGCGGTGGTGGTTAATACTTAGTGTAACTGTGGTTTAAGTCCCTTATCTGGTAATTATTTTAGATCATATTTTATTATTAATGATGCTCAAATATCCAAGGATGGGTTTGGGCAATAGTATAGGGAAAGAATAGGCGCCGTTGCAACCTGGTGGCTCAGAGCTTTTGACATTGAGTATAATGGGGGTTGGAGTTTATAGTGAAATTTCCACATTGATAAACATTTATTTATTTATCACCCCGAACCATTGCATACCTACATTTTATAAGAAAGTTATGTATATTTTAACTTTCCCCATTTTTTTTTTTTCCTCTCACCAAAATATTAGTGATTTCGTGATTTGTTTCCCCTTTTATTTACCCCCCTCCTTTTTTTTTTTTTCCTTTCGCATTATCGCCTTTTTTTTTTTTTTTACTCATTTTACAGATACAGATTATTTTACAAAGATTTTTACACCCGTTCCGGGGGGTTGGCGTGTTCCCTAAAAGTGACAAGTAACTCATCAGCATCAAAGGGAGACTTGACATTGTACATTTTGTTATTGTACATTATCCTGAGAAAAGCAGGAAATCTCATTTGCACGGTAGCTCCTAGGCTTCTGAACTTTTCCATCCTTTGACCTAATTCCCACTGCCTATCTAGTGTAGTTTTAGACAGGTCAGACCTCACTTCAAAAGAGAAATCAGGAGCTTTCAGAGTTTTGGCTTTCAGAGCCGCGGTCAAAATCTTCTCTTTCAGAGAGTATGTTAAAAAATTCACCAGGATCTTCCTAGGTTTCTCTCTGCCCTGTTTAAGCCGGAACGGATCTCGATGTACCCTCTGAATATCTATTTCTATCTCAGACAAGGTTTCATCCAAATTTAGAGAATCTTTTAATATGGTTGCTACAAATTTCTTTAAGTCTCCCCCTTCTTTTCCCTCCGGAATTTTTAGGAGCCTCAGATTATTCCTTCTTGAAAAGGTTTCGAGGGACTCAACCCTCTCTTTAACTGTACTCCCTTCTCGTTGTAGTGTCTGAATTTTCGCCTCAGCAGACTCCAATTTTGCCTTGAGCTCTTCAACACAGTTCTCTAAACCTCCAGTTCTTAATGAGAGACCGTCAACCTTAGACTCTAAGTTTTCACACATTGTACGAATCTCTGATTGAGTTTGTCTGGACTCCTCGAAGCATCTTTTCGACTCCTCAAAGCCATTCCTAATCTCTTCCCTCATACTGAGAAGTAGGGTTTGGAGGGTATCATCGCTTCCATTATCTTTGCAATCGCCACTACGTTGAACCAGGTCTATTGACTCACTTCCCTCTACTGAGGTGCAGGTTTGCTGGTCCGGAGGAGAAGTCGCATTGGGAATTCGCTCTACTGGGTCCCCCATCTCTATGCCACTGGCTGGCTCTCCTACCCCTAGTACTTCCTCCTCTTTCCCTCCCAGATTGCTGAGTGTGGATGTAGAAGCAGTTGTAAGCTCAATATCTTCAACTGGTGTGGGAACAATTTGTGTGCTGGCGGATTTTTGAGATTCTTGATTTATGTTTAAGACCTGCGGAAGGACCTTAAAATAAGACTTCAGTGAAGGTGTGATTCGGGAGATTTTACTGACTTTTGTTTTAGAACCCCCTTTATTCAAACTCGCCTTGTGTGGTAGCTCCTTCGGAGCGGTGTACCGTGACTGATGCCCCTTACCCCTTCTAGATAACCTTGAGACTGGGGGTTGTGATGTATCGGTTACTTCCTCGAGCTCAGATTCTGGCTCCGACTCTGTGAGGAGCTGCTCCGCTGGACTTCTTTCGGTTACTCGCGCTTGGCCTGTGTCACTAGGACCTGCAAGGGCAGCTAATTCTTTATCCTTATTATCTTTTTTATCCTTATTATCTTTATTGCTGCCTTTTCCTTTCCCCTTAGCTTTCCGCTTCCCCAGGGTTTTGGTGGTGTTTCTAAGTGGAGTCTCACTGGGTGCCTGGCTAGAGGCTTGAAAATGTGCGTTAAATCTAAAGACTCTAGGTGTAAGGTCTAAATCTTGCAAAGGATGGCAGTCCTGTAATTCAATATGGGGCCGGCTATCATTAAGCTGAGCTTCTCCTCTTGAAACACTCGACAGCTTCCCCCCCTGATGGTTCCCCTTACCACACCAATTGGTTGTTGCCACTCTTTTTGTAGATACACCGTATGCTGCTGCCCTTCTGCTTCTTCGGAGCTCCACAGCTGCGTCGCCCCAGCGATGGGGTGCAGAAAGAAAAACCTGTCCCCAGCACATTAGGAGCTCGATCCGCCTTTGTTTGGTGCAGCACTGTTGTTTCCGAAGCCCAGGTTGCTCCCACACCGTCCAGCTGTAAGTCTTTTCTCCTAGGACACAGATCCGGCACCCGTCTACGCCTTCTTAACTCTCGGCACAACGCACAGCCGAGCACGGCACCGTGTAGATGTCCTGACCCGAGCGCCCTCCACTGGTCTCTCCACCTGCCAGGTAGGGTCTCGAAATTTTAGAAAAGCCGGTGATTCTGCCCGCCGCTTTGTCTCGGGAACTCGTGGCTTCAAGATCCCCTATGTAATGAACGCCGCCACTCTACGCGGCTTCGCTGAAGAAAACACACTCCCCGCAACTTTGTCCCGTTAGCTCTAGGAGAACCGTGACTTCAGGTTCTCCTATTCAGCGAACGCCGCCTCTCCACGCGGCTCAGCTGAAAACAACACTCCCACACCTTTGTCCCGGGAGCTCCAAGGCAGGTTCTCCTATTCGATGCACGCTTCTCTCCGAGCGGTTCAGCTGGAACTAACCCTCCCCGGACTCCGCCTGCCTGCCTGCTCTCCCTCCCTCTCACACCCCTCCGCTTGCCGGGCTCGCTCTAAACCGCCACCTCGATGTTATTTTCTCGGGATATTCGTCGGTGTCCTTGCTTGCCGTCTCACCACTCGCTCATTCTGTGACGACCTATGCGTTTACTTCGCCTTCTAGGGCATGTCGGCAGGAGCCTCCGTCGGACGAGCGCACCGCCCTAGCTAGCGGCCGCCATGTTCTCCGAAAAAAAAAAATCAATGCACTTTCTTTTGTGCGTCATTTAGTAGAGAGAGATCCTTCTCTCTCTTTCTTCTGGGGATCATACCGTTCTACCAATCATTTTTTATACTGGTACGGTGTGGCGCCATTCTGGCATGTTGTCAGATATCTTCTATCCTGTGACTTCGGCTCTTAGAGCTTCTGGGGTTGCTGTCGGACTGTTCTGCCACAGTTTGTTCCCCTTTATCAGTCACCCTGTTGCCGGATCACATGCCTGGCGCTTTCTGTTGTCCTGTCGCAGACCCGCCTCCTTTTGGGGTATGGCTATGGTATCTATTCTAAGTTAAGGTATTTGCGGCTAGATGTCTCTATCAGATGTACGAGTTACTTACCTTCGGTAACGATGTTTCTGATGGATACATCTGCCAGTGGATTCCTCACCTTGTGAATATCCCCTGTGCCAGCAGCATTCGGAAACTTTTGTAGCTTTCCATGCCTACGAGGACGCAGACGACGTCACAGAGGCACGGCTTCGCTCGCAACCTCGCTGACGTCATCCTCCCGAGCAGCGAGTCCAGGATATTCAGGCTACGATTCCGATATTTCAGCCTCTATCCTGGATTTTGGTGAGACTGACTCTGAGGCTGTTGGGACTCACAGCCTCCTGCATCCTGTTGGTAAGAGACGCAAGATGGCGTATGCGAGCTCAGCAGTGGGACTTGAAGTTCTAATGGGCAAAGCATCTGGGGAATCTCACCGACATGGTTCAGATCTCGGAAGGAACTGCAAAAGATCTGCAGTGGTGGTTAACGAACCGCGATTGGGTCAACCGCAGACCCCTCTCCTTTCCCCAACCAGATCTCAGTCGTGACAGATGCGTCACTCTAGGATGGGGAGGCCATCTGGGAGAGGTGGAGATCAGGGGACACAGGTCTCTGGCGGAGTTGGAGCTTATCATAAATTTATTGGAGCTCCGAATGATTCGGTTGGCATTGAAAGCATTTCATCCCTTTGTCAAGGGGAAGATAGTGCAGATATTGATGGACAACACAACCGCCATGTGGTACTGCCACAAGCAGGGCGGGGTGGGGTCGACGTCCCTGGGGAGCAAGGGCTCAATCTGCGCCGGGGGCGAGCCCACCGGCGAGTCCGTTGGGGATCCCACAAGAAGCGGAGGCACCGAGGACGCCCCTGGAATGGGAGAGGACCCAAGAGAGACCTGCAAGGGAGCAGCATAGGCCTCCGTTTGGGCCCTAGTCGTCCCCGATCCGGATAGGAAAGAGAGGAGGGCGACTGCCGGAATGTTCTGGGAACCATGCGCCTCGACTTACCTACAAGTGGTGAACGACGGTTTCGGGCCCCAGAAGGCGATCGGCGGAATCAGAAAAGAGAGGGATGAAGAGGCCGGGGGGCAAGACGACTCCGACCGGAACAGCCATGCCGAGAGAAGCTTCATCAGGTGCTCCCGCCGGGACTTCGGCTTAAGGTGTTGGCAGGCATCGCAGTCTGGGGAGCCGTAGTGCTCACCCAGACACCACATACAAATAAGATACAGGTCCGTTGCGGACATCTGCCACGAACAGGAAGTACAAGTTTTAAAGCCCAAAGGCATCGCACACTTCCAGTCGTGAAGCGCCGAAACGGGGACCTGAAAACTGGCCAGAGGAACCGCTCATGCCGGATCCACGTTGCACGCGGAAAAGAAGGAAACTGACGTCAGCGCAGCGGGAGGGACTTATATGACCTCCCTGATGTCACGTACGTGGACCTCGTCAGGGCGGGGTCATGTGGGGCCATCCCCCGGCGCGCAGATGTGCTGCTGCAAAATAAAATCCAGATCCAGTCTGACGCCTAAGGAATCTGCAGCTAGATGTCTCAATCAGATAAGTTTGTCTGCCTTTATGGCTTTAGACATTTGTTGGATCCACCGTGTTTGTTCGGATTACAATTTGTAATGGGGTTTATGAAAGGTTAGACACTGATGAATCCTCTCTTTTGTAATACTGAAGTGGGACCTTAACTTGGTTTTGATATTTCTCATGTGTATGTCCTTTGAGTGGATGTTTAGCTGCTCTCCGCATTGGCTGACCTTGAAGGCCGTCTTATGCATTGCAATCACCTCGTCACATGAGTAAACTTCAGGCACTTTCAGTGCAAATTTTCTACACCAATTTTTCCCCAGACAAGTTGGTGCTGAGGACTCGAGCATTTTTCTTTCCAAAAGTCGTGACCTGCTTTTACATTGGTCAATCCATCACTGTATGAACGTTTTTCACTCCCCTTCATCCCTCAAAAGAGGAGGAGAGGCAGTTGGACTCCAGAAGGGCTTTAAGCTTCTACGTTGATGGTACCAATGACCAAAGAGTCGATCATGAGATTTTTATGGGTTTCTCTGGAGGAAGGAAAGGCAGCACAGAAGAGGACCTTGGCGATGTGGATTGTGCTCTGTATTATGATGTTATGAACTGGTCAAGAAGTCCCGGGAAGGTCTGAGACCCAATTCCACAAAGGCTAAGGCTGCTTCCATGCGCTGGCATGCGGAGTGCCTGTCCATGACTTCTGCCAGGCTGCAACATGGCCATCGTGCATATGTACACAAAGCACAAATGCCTTGACAGCCACGTCCAAGGGGACGGACGTTTTGCCTGCTCTGTCCTGCAAGATGCTTTGAGCTGATCCCACTCCACAGAACCTCCACTTTGCAGAGGTACTGTTTTGGTATCTATTCTAAGGTGGGGAATCTGTGTTTAAATAGTGTATCCACCAGAAAGATCATTACAGAAGGTAAGTAACTCCTTTTTCTTGCCTTGGACCTTTGTCAAGCTGCAACCTTGGCGTCAGTGGATAAATTTACCAGGCACTACTACATTCACAGCCCGGTCCACAGAAAATGCCATTTTCCCCCCTCTGTCCTGCAAGAATTTTTGGTTTGATCCTGCTATCACTTTCCTTCAGTAACACACTTTCTGGTGAATAACTCTATCTACCCACCAGTTCCTGAATGCCCTCCTGCATCCCCAATCGGTGTTAAGGTTTCCAGTAGCTTTAAAAGATCCCAGGTAGTTTTGGGCCCACGCTTGCCTGCAATTTGTCTGAGCTGATCCATGTCTTAGGACACGGAAGTACAACAATACAAAAACTGATGTTCGTGCTCAGGTGTGGCTTCTATATGCGACCTTGCCCTGTCACTTAAGGGGCAGCAAGAGATCATCAGAATCTGATGGATCCACATTGTAGTATACTGAAGCTATTGCTTTAAAAGTATCTAGGCTGGCACCTGGGAATATTCTAAACAAATCTGTAGTAAGGTAGAGTATCCTCCGGAAAGAGTGTTATCAAAGGTAAGGAAGTCGCTCATTTAGTTGAACTCTCAAGAAGAGTATTTGGGTCACAGCATTTCAGAGTTTGAAATTAAACCCAAACATTATGTCAGAATGATCCTGGAAGCTTGAGAGCCTCTGTCATAAGAACCATTTGTGTCCTTTTTGGGACTCACTGAATTCTAGGCCTGATTTATGGATCGATTTGCAAATATGCTGGAACCATTATTGAATCAAAAGAAATTTGCACTAAAATGGGGGGGACATGGATATAAGCGGATGTCTTTTAAAGATGATACTGTGCAAGCATCTTTCTTAAAATCCCTTATTATGGGGTTAGTGCGTGGTCATGGTGCTTCTAGTTGTCAGATTGGTGCTTATTGATGAAACACGATGGACATAGAGAATGTGTGATGTTGTGAGTCTCAAGGTCAATGAGTAATTCAGAGCAGAAATATTTTGTTTGATGGAAAGAACTTGTTGGATGTACATATTCTCTGGCACACTGTAGAGTGTTTCTATGGACCAAGGTTAATACCATGCACTGAGCACAAACTACTATGGACTATGTCTGCACCAGCAAATGGAAGGGTGCTAAGGGCAGCATTGGCGGTGTTGCGTTTAAAAATTCAAGGTTTCCAATAATATATAAGTAAAGTCTCTGGTAAAAGTAATATACATGCTGATTGCTTGTCATGCTTATCATTAAGGGATCTTGTCATGCTTACCATTAAATGATATTGTGAAGCGGAAAGAGGAGTCTGACAGTGAAGTTGCTTATATTGGATCTGGAGCAGTTTATAAAAACATCTTTAAGCAAAGCACTGTTTGAGAAAGAGTGGAATTATGACATGGTTTTAGAGGGCTATCAAGTTAGTTGATGAGGTATGTAAAAGAAGGGTGGTCAAAGTTGTCAAAATTACAGGATGAGTTGAAGACATTTTCAAACTTCAAGAGGAGTTAGTCTTGCAACTGTGTGTTTTGGTGAGGGATAAAGATGACCCTCTGGTTTAAGAAGACTGATTCTTTTCCATTGTTCTTGGGGATATCTTGGTATGTCTGTGACCAAAAGGAGGGCCCATAGTTCTGTTGGTGGCCAGATATAGATGAGATACGGGTCAAGTGGGTACTTTAATATAGTTTGTGCAAAGCGGATGAAAATTCTGTAACATCATGTGTATTGAGTTACTATTGGACCCATAGGCGTGGGTATAGTTGGATCTTTAGTGGTTATGTCAAGGAAGCATTTACTTTGGTCCTTCTAGACTGCTAGTCCACATAGCTGGAATTACAGAAAGCAGAAACTGTGTTTGCTGATGTAGTCATTGAGTATCTTAAGGATGTCTTTTGTAGGAAAGGTCTGTACAAAGAGGTAGTTATTGAAAATGGATCGCAGTTTGTGAGCTGTAAAATGACTAAATATTCAGCCAGATATTGTATTAGTCTAAAGAGAATTGTGCACAATCCCAAGACCAACACTTGTGTGGAATGCTTAAGAAGGGTCAATAGTCAAAGGGTCATAATGTATTTATTTGACATTTAAAAGGGATTTCTTTTTTGGTGGGGGAAGACAGTACAGCAGGAGACTTTGCTTTTGTTTAAATCTACCCCTAATTAGTTTACTGATTTCACTCATTTTGTGTTATTGAGAACTCGCACACCAGGTTCCCTATTAGTTCTGTGCTGCTTGAAGATATTATGTTGGGCAAAGCTTGAGACAATTATTAATAGGCTGAATCAGAAGGATAAGAAATATCCGAGAGAAAAAAACACAGGAATACGTGAATTGCAGAAGAGAGAATGTTAATGGCAAGATCATTAATGTAGGACAGTTGTTGCATATCAAATGCCTGGTAGTCCCAAGAGAGGAGGGGGGAGGTATCTTCTTGATTTGACCAAGTCAGGTGGTGGAGGTTTTGAAAAGGGTTTTGCGAGTTGAATGAGGTGGTGTTTGGAATGTGGGAAGATTTTCTCTATATGTTTCTTTATTGTTCTGTGATCATGGGAGTAGGTTGATAAATTGAAATCTTAAATGGGAATTAGCTTGTCCAGTTGAGCGTCGGTAATGTGTGGTTTCTTTATGTGCTCACAGATTATATTAGAAGGGGTGCTGTTAGTGTTTCTGGTAGCTGCTAGTTTACATAACAAGTGGCTGGTTCCTAAGATGGTGAAAAAGGCATGTTGGTAAACACAATCAGTTCTTCGGTCCTTTAAAAGAAACCAATCAAATCAATACCAGACAAAGATGCCCCTCACCTCTAGTATTCATGCTGGCCCAGGAACCATTGGCTATCAGCATTAGAGGAGGCCCTGCTAGCATGGGGGTGCATAGCCTGGCAGATGGACTTAAAATTAATGTTCTATACAGATGATATCCTGTTGCCGCTACCTGAACTATCTACTTTTATACCAGCCCAGCTGGAAATCATCACCGACATTTCTGACTTTTGGGGGTATAGAATCAATTTAACTAAAAGTGAAGCCTTGACAGCAGCTAAGGAGATGCATGCTTTGGCTGATGGCGCTTCATATGGATAAAATTATCAAACTCAAGGTAGTAGTCCCAACTATATGCTGTAAGGTTCGGGAAATAAGTCGAAAAAAACAACAATCAATAAAACTTCCCACTTAACCTATCTACATTTGTCTATGAAATTAATCCAATATGGAGTGACCCAAAATATTTCCTTTACATTTTTATTTTATCTTCCATACTTTATTTCCAAACAATTTTTTTTATATTAATCCATTTAATGTTTACATGAACTTTCGTTATATTCAGTGCTTAAAACTCATACATAGATTTCATAAACAATACTCGGTGAATACAATATCAATACAACACAGTGTATCATAATACAACTTTTTGATCTCCCCACTCACCAGTCACTTTCTCTCACTCATATGTCACTCCCATGCACTCCATATATACAAGTCCTATGGACCTCCAGGTCAGATATCTTTAAACAATCCACCAAGGAGACTGTTCCTCTTTAGCCTTCCAATGATGAGTTTTTGAGCTGGTTACTCCAAAGATCCGGTCTTATGGATACGACACAAACAGAAAAACTTAGGAATCTTCGTGAGCAGAGATTTCTGTGCTGTGGTAAATAACAGTATAAAAGCTGTTATCAAGCCAATGAAAATAGACTTGTGAGAAGAATCAGCGCTCTGTCTGGGACATAGTCCAGATAGTAAAGAGGGTGTTGCCCCCTAGATTCAATTATATCTTCCGTGTGCTGCCAATCTGAATGCAAGCTGCTACTATAAAGTTTACTGATGATCAGGAAATAAATATGCAGTCCAAAAACCCAGATTTGCGGTTACATGACTATATGCAGATACAGCAGCAGGTGGTTTAAGACTGTCCCATATGAAAACATACTACAAAGCCTACCACCTTTCCCGAATGGCCTACTTCATCTCTGCCTTTGAAAAGACCGGATTGGGTTCTACTGGAGGGGGTGCCAACAAAATTACACCAATGGCAGTCATACCGTCTCTAAGGGTACTACATTTCTGAGACCCAACCAACACCATACTCCAGGAATCTCTGCAAGTTTGGTTCACAATGCACAAGAGTCTAGTTGAAAAAGCATTCCTACATCCAGAGGCTCCCATCTGGAATAATGCAACAATAAGGATAGATGGCAGGCCATTTTTGTGGCAAGATTGTCATGAAAAAAGGCTATAATCCATTAGGCAGATATTCTCCAATGTCAATTTGAAATCCTTTTTGGATCTCCGCTGAATTCGCTCCACACAGCACGCTATTCTGGCAATACCTACAACTGAAACAATGCCTGTTAGCCCTACTAAGCCAATTACCACAGATCCTGCCATCCTCCTCTTTACGTAAATAGTAAGTAAAATGTGGTCACTACGAAAAGCTAATCTCTAGGCTGTATCAGCACATGAACTTAAATGGAGTTCAGGCTCAAGACATGGCAGGGGAGAAAAAACATATATAGATCGGAGGACGATTGGACCGAGCCCATGTTAACCTATGACTAAAGTGTAAGGGACTGGACCCCATATGAACTGGCTAGGGCAAAATTGTTTCCTACACCAATATGCTGGCACTGTAATTGAGCAGTAGGTGACATACTGCATACTCTTTGGCAATACTTGCGTTTACAAGGATTTTGGCAACAAATCTTGCCCAATATTATTAGAAGATCTAATCTGTTAATCAGCTCTCCGGAGCTGGCATTGCTTTATGATACTCTTAAGATTGAAGGCCTCAATGCACTTCAAGATAGTGGGTTGCTTCAAGCCTAGCAACTGTAAAACTATGCATTCTATGGAATTTCTAATCTGCAAACTCCCCTCTCTTTACCTCTGAACCTTCTCCACACACGGAGATTAGATGAACTCAATGGTCACCGTTTTAGCACATGAGACTAATTTATAAACTTAATGACCAACTACAATTTTTTCATGATATATAAGGATCATTTCTCTCTGACTGACCTCTCTATGCCCGATCCCTGGGTCAGTATTACCTGTTCCATCATCTTATGTCTCCTTGATATTTATCTGGACAATTTTACATGTCTACCTGCTCCCTAAATAATTAAAGACCACATACTACTAAATCTATGTATATCTCTAATTCATGGTACATCTTGATACTCAGATTTCCTTATAAATCTTTTGCATTTTTCCTTGGTTATGTAGACTATACACTACTTATAGCTGCAGTTTGATCATTTATGCAAATGAGTGATGCCGTCCTCTGTATTATGTGAAAATTCAAAAAAGTCACAAACGAAACACATTTGGTGACTTGAATCCGGTTTCAACTTCAAAAAGCGGGCTAGTCAGTTCAGAGTTCAATAGAAAACAGACTGGCATTTGAAGAATCCTTTAGACACAGTACCTATGAAACGTCTATGAAAGGGACATGGTGAAGAGTCAGGCTTAACAGTAGATCTCCCTCCTATTCCTTTGCCATAGGTACTGTATCTTGTGGGAAACGATCCTCATATTGAAAGAGAACTGCTCCCAGATGAAGATGTTTCGCAGATTTATCAATAACTCCAGGTTGCACTCAAGCCATAAGCACAGAAGGTCGATGCATCAGTTTTGGATGATTATCAAACGAATTATCTTTGAGTGCACTAATACATGGCCAATGAACTCTCTTCACCAAATGCAACTTACACATTCAAATGGCTGTACAGTAACATAGTCTACAGCTTGAGAAGGAAAGAGGACTGAAAGAAACGTCCGCAAAATGGTGAGTATTGGAAAGTTGTTTTATTCTTGCTGCAAGTATCTGACAGCAAAGATGGAGCTGCCGGCCAGCCCACCAACTGTCGTCCTTCCTGCTCTTGTGCACCTTTGAATGTTGACTGCATTCCCACAAAGAATGTTAGCTAACATTCCCTTCACTGGACAGTATAACACATCTCCCTCCTTAAAGAACAATATAATGAAGGTACCATAACATGTAATTACAACATAACAATGCAAAACACAATCAATACAATAAAGTTATTCAGCGTTTCTAAACAATAATAAACCAGAACAGAATGACCAACCTATACTTACAATAAAACAAAACATTATATAAGATACAATAATGCAAATCAAAGGTGAAAACCCACTTTACTGATTTATTTATCCATAATAAGATAATTGAACCATTTGGGAGTTCTTCAACTCGAACCCATAGGCCCAAAGTCATATTCTTCATAAGCCTCCCCGTCACCACCAAACGTATTATCCTCCAACAAACAATATGCCACCTTCATCATGTTATTGATATTCCACACGTTTCCATCACTCAACAATGCAGTGTAACAATTCACCTTCCCGAGTTGAAGAGGCTTGGAAAACTTAGATAGCCCTTTACCTTCTCTCCATCCCTTGTTTGCATGCACCCAAACACACACTGCAAATCTGCTCATAAACTCCCCTTGGAACCTCCCAGTTTCATCACCCCTCCATTTCTTCCTTTTTACCTCCTTTGACATCGCCCTAAGCCTTCTTCCTCTCATAATCATCTTGCTGGTCCCCATCTCTCCAAAATATTTAATCAGATGATAGATCAGGGATCTTTTCCTCCCATATGGAAGAGGGCTTGCATCCTGCCTCCTATAAAAAAAAGCAACTTGGACGCAATGGATACTGCCAACTACCAGCCGATTTCAAGAATTCCCCTTCCACCTAAGATAATTGAAAAGATCATGAATGCCGAACTTTCAACTTTTATTGCGTCAAATCAAGTTTTAGATCATAGCCAGTTTGGTTTTAGAGCGAACCATAGTACTAAGTCTGCTCTTATCAAGACCACTGAGGAAATACGCATGTCACAGGACAGTGGGGGTTCAGCAGCCTTGGTGCTGCTGGACCTATCCGCTGTATTTGACACGGTGGATCACTCTCTCTTGGTCCAGCGTCTGAAAGAGATTGGAATTGGAGGTGAAGCTCTCGCCCTGATGACATCTTTCTTATCTGAGAGAACTCAATCAGTGCACTTGGGGAATTTTAAGTCGGCACCTTTTTCTCTCCAATGTGGGGTCCCACAGGGCTCTTCATTGAGCCCTACGCTCGTTAATATTTATGTAGCAGGGTTAGCGCCCCTGATTAGAATCATACGCTGATGATACTCAGCTGGTGATTTCCACAGTGGATAAGGGCACTAATCATTCGCTCAACCTTCACAATTGTATGTTGTTATTATTATTATTTTTATTATGCGTTGTTATATAGCGCTTGATTACCCGTAGGCATCTCGGCGCTTGCCTTGGGAACCCATCCTGGCTTTTCCCTGTGAGATACCCATACTGGGCATCCCCAAGGTGAAAGCCAGGCATCCCGCCGCGGGGGGGGCGTAGTGGAGATTAAGCAGGCTAATGCCCAGAGCTGCAGAGTGTGAAACAGTGATTCGAGTAGGCACCGAAACGAGAATTATCAAGTCCGTGGATAATTGGGCTCAAGACCCTGCCGCGTCAGGAATTGAACCCTGGTCCCGGGTCTGACCTCTGCTTCAGGGTCTGCCTCCTCTAACCAGTGAGCCACACTTCTCCATGTTGTCTCTTAGCCACTGGAGGAGTACTCATTGCCTGAAGTTGAACTCGACTAAGACAGAGGTGATAATGTTTGGAAATCTCTCCCCTTCCTGGTCCCCTGCCTGGTGGCCGGATAGTCTGGGACCTCCTCCCACACCTGTAGACAAAGCAAAAAATCTTGGGGTTCTAATAGATGGAAAGTTGAATTTCAAGACTTAAGTCTCTAAAGTAGTGTCGTTCTCATTTTTTATGATTAAGACCATTAGGAAAGTTCTGCTGTTCATTCCCAAAACCTGCAGAAAATCATTAGTAACTGCCCTAGTCCTGTCCAAGCTCGACTACTGTAACAGTTTGTACATTAAGGTTCAGTCTGCCCTCCTTAGGAAATTACAGGCAGTACAGAATGCGGATGCAAGATTGATTTTTGATATTCCAAAATTTCAATCGGTTAGAGCTGAATTGAGAAAACTCCACTGGCTGCCAGTTTGCCAGCGGATAAAATGTAAAACTCTCTGCATTGCACATAAGGCACTACATAGAGAAGGACCAAAGTTCCTAGAAAATCTGTTTAGATGGTATTCCCCAAACAGAGTGCTGCTGTCAGCAAATGCTTATGCAGCCAGCCAGGATACAAAAGATGAACTGGGGTGGGAGGAGTTTAGCCTTTAATACCATCAAAGAATGGAACTCACTCCCGTTACATCTCAGAAAAATTACCCATCATCTAGAATTTAGGAAACAGCTTAAGACCTGGCTATTTCAGTAGTAAGTATTGGGGAACACAGCACTTTTTGTCTGTTAGCGCCAAGACACCGGAGGGTATTCGTGCGCTGTACAAATTTCATTAACATAACATCAAAAGGCACCTTGCCGGTAACACTGTTGGGTGTAGTGCGCCATGCCCAGACCAATTTCCTCACAGCATCTCTCCACTGTCCACCCTGACACAATGCCAACTGTAATTCTTTTTTAAGAGTTCTGTTCCAGCTCTCAACAAGGTCATTGTCTCTGGGGTAATAAACAGGTGATCCTATTTGTTTCACCACATTTAACCCAAATCAATCTTTCATGGCTTTAGACACAAACTGTACTCCATTATCCGTCACTATGTTTTCAGGTATGCCCTATCTTTCCCATATTTCCTTCGAAAATGTCATCACACCTTGAGTGGTCACCTGATCTGTCAAATTATCTTCGGGCCACTTTTAATGGTAGTCAACAACTACCATAGCATACTTGGACCTGGAATCCAAAACATTATAGAGCCCGTAAATGTCTAGACCCATTTTCTTCCATAGATCATCCATTTTCTTTCTAACTGTGGATACTCCACCGTTCTCTACGATTTATCGCTCCACCCACAGGACAGATAATATGTCACTGCTCTCTCAACATCTCAATCTAACTTTGGCCACGAGTATTCAATCCTCACTGTCTGCTTAGTCGCGCTCATTACACTATGTCCCTCATGAGCCAACAACGAAATGTGACCTCTTAGTGCCTCCGACAGCAGTAAAAACTCTCCCCTCAATAATGCAACACCCACCGCCGATTGGATGAGACTGGATTGTGTTTTTTCTCATGCTCCCCAAAATCCAAAATGTTGGCCTGAAAATACGTCCCACTGTTTTGCCCCTTGAATATTTGGTCCATTGCACTCTGAAATACATCAGACGCTGACGCCAGTTCAAATGGTATATGCTAGAATCTGAATGCACCTTCAGGGGTGACAAACAAAGTTAGATGCTTTGAGTTGGGATGGACAACAATTTTATGGTATGCTGACGGCAAATCCAAAGTTGAAAAATGCTTAGCCAAACTGGTCATTGCCAGCATGTCACCAGTGTTGGGAAGGGGATGTCTAATCACCCAGATAGCCTTGTTAAAATCATGCAGATCAACTCACTACCTTAAATCTCCATTAGGTTTCTTTGCCAGACCCAATCGGGCCAACCATTCGGAAGACTCACCACTTTGATGATATCTTCCTCACACATTTTCTGTAATTCTTTTCTTACAGGCTCCCTCGTAATCAAAGGCACATTGCGTGGTTTGTGCACCTTGGGACATGCTCCTTTCATTCAACATCATTTTGTGCACAAATCCCTTGAGTAATTCCAAAACACTTTTAATCACTCTAGGAAATGTTTCTTGCCACACAGTATTACATAGCAAATTAGCATCAGTTAATGCTTTCAGTACTTGATCAGGATGACTCGGGTCTAGCCTTATCTTTAAAGCTCTTTGTTGTGGCCACCCTAGCAAACTAGGCCCATCCTTGGTGATGTACACTTTGGAACAAGTTTGAACTCCTTGAAATTCCAGTGAACTCACAAAGTACCCCACGTATTTGAATGGTTTGTTCTCATTTGAATGGTTTGTTCCCATAAACCAAAAGTTTGATATACGGTTTAATCAATTTGTGATTTGTAAATTTATCAAGGTATTTTTCTCCAATTAAAGTATAACAAGTACCCAAATTGGCCATTACTTGTACATCAACCACATCAATTTTGACAGTGCAACAAGGGTGGTTGTTATCCCTGGAAATCCCAACTTTACTCATCTGTAATAATAATTCCTTCACAGTACATTCTGAACTACCCCCACCAACCACGTTAGCAGGCCCCTTTGATTTGGAAAAGTTACCTCTCTTCCTTTTGCAAATTCTAGCAAAGTGTCCTTGCATTTTGTCCTTCCTGCACAATTGACCTATGGCAGGATAATTGGGATCAGTGGCTATGTGCCATTTCAACCCACAATTCTAACATGATAAATTTCTCACTCCCCATCCAGTATTTTTGTATTGCTTCCTTTTTTTTGCATGCGGATTGTATGTATTTGCTTGCACCCCATTCACTTTTCCTACCACATCCACGTTTCCGACATTCCTTGTCGTCAATTCTTTGAGTCTTTCCTCTGTATTTTCCTCCCTTTTCTTTGAGTCTTTCCTCTGTATTTTCCTCCCTTTTTGTATGTCTATTACTTTTTGCAACGTAAAATTTTCTGTATTTAGAAGAGTTTCCTGTGTGAATTTGTCACTAACCTTCTGTACCAGTTGATCACGTAACATCTCATCTACAAAACTTTGGTAGTTGCACGTGGATGCCAATCTCCGTAATGCTGCAATGAAATAGTCTACATATTCTCCAGGCACTTTAGCCCTTTGTATGAATCTCAATCGTGCCACCTCCTCATTGCTGTTTTTCCCATAGTTCAAATCCATTTTTTTCATTGCTACCTCATAATCATCGTTGATTCCTCATCATTCTCCTCTGGTACTGGTGGCAGATATTTAAAAATTCAACACCCTTCTGCCCCTAAACTAGGTTTTAAAATTGCCAGTTTGCAAGAGGCTGTGAATATATCCCCACCAACAGCTTCAGCTTGAAAGCCCTCTTTCCGATCCTGCCACGTGGAGATGGACTCTCCAGGCACATTTAAGACAAATATGGGCGCTAACATCCCCTCCATAGTTTGTGTAGATGGGGGCAGTTTCTGTGCATTGGAGATTCTAGTCTACAAGCCTGAAGTCAATAAAAAACTTTTTTTTTAAGTAAGTAACATGGATAAAGGTGGAAATAACTCAATAAGCTTTTAATAGTTTCTATTTCACTTTGCGATGTACACCAATTTACTTTTTAATGTGTTAATCCACTACAGTTCTGTGCCATCAAATGCTTTGCAAGGGTTGCTAGGCAACGCAGCTCTGAAAACCGCAGATTTGTGAACCGAGACGCGCTGCCGGGAGGTTGCTATGCAACACATTTCGATAGGCCTCATCCGCTTCAATAATAGTACACACAATGGGATGTCATGAGCCGCTTCACTCGCTGCTAGGCAACGCGTCTTGCTAGGCGTCACCCATGTTACATGACAGTGGTGCACATGCAGGGAGGTCACGAGTGGCTACATTCGCTCATGTGCGGCTTCACTCGCTCCCTTGTGCCCTCTCCCCAAATTGATACTTGCGAGACAGCTACCACAGGAAAGCCAGTATCAAGTTGTCTCCTTTTGCTTGCAGCAGCCCTGGACTGATGCCAAGGCAGCGCAGCTCCTACAGTCGGCTGTGCCGCTGTTCAACACTTCAATGTCATTATTAGCATTCCAACTGCCAGCTCCCACATGTGATGCTTTCCTCTCATCGCCAGTGAAAGAAACATCCGCAACATCGAGAGTATAGAAAAGATGTTTTATTCTTGCTGCAAGTATCTGACAGCAAAGAGAGAGCTGCCAGTCAGCCCACCAACCGTCCTCCTTCCTGTTCTCGAACCCCTTTGATTGTTGACCACATTCCGACAAAGGGTGTTGGCCAACATTCCCTTCACTGGACAGTGTAAAAGATTTGGATGAATAGCAAATGGATTATCTTTCTGAGTGCATTGATAAATTGGCAGCGAATTCTCTTAACCAAATGCAGCATACACATTCTAATGGCTGTACAGTAACATGGTCTATAGCTGAAAAAAGGAGTAAGAGGACATCTGGTTTGTCTTTAAAATTCAGAACAGTGGAAGAATTGTTTCTACCAACGTGCCTTAAAATTTCACATAGTAGCAGGGAATTGCTGCTGTGCTGGCTATGGTATGATAGGAAACATCTGCGCTATGGTGGAACAAAGACCTAATAAACCTTCTACATTGATTAATACTACTATGCAAGGACATTTTGAGCTAGAGTTGATTATTGTCACTATGGCAAGACAGGTCAATGAATTGAAATGCTACTTCTGATCAGCTTCCAGGTAAAGCAAATCTGTTATTTAATTGAGGGGAAAAGGGAGAATGCAAAACTGTTTAACTTGTACTCAGATGTCAATTAGTCCTGCTCACATAGCCGAAGAAAGCTGACCTGTTGGTGAATATTATCAAGCCATCATATGGAGAGGGACTAAGCAGAAAATCCTACCTCAAAGTTGATCCTTTTAAGGAACAGGTTGATGCCACACCCACAGGTGTGGAGGCATCATCAAGCATTGACCAAATCTTAGTGACCACACTCTATCCCACACATCATTCCAGTCGGGAAAGCTGTAAATATTCCATTGAGTGTGAGCTGTTGAGTACTGCAGATCCTCTAATGTGACTGGAGTAAAAACGTAACTAAACTGAAAAGTCACACTAGAAACACAGAAAAAAGTAGACAATTCACCTCCAGTGTTGGTCCACCTACATGTTCTTCTAGATACAGAAACAATAGTGAAAGTAGGGATATGCTCCATTTTAGCCTAAAACGTACAAGTTATTGAACTTGCACTGTTTGTATGCATGGTCGTAGATACACATGCTTAGCATACTTCTGCTATTTGGTTTTGGGCTCTGACATTTACAAGTTGTTTTTCCTCAAAGAAAGTTCCTGAGTGCAGTCTGATTCCTCCTCTCTCCATACATTGGGCATGGACAATGACTACATGTTAGACTGTTGTTTACTACCATCAGGTTTGGACGCGCACTGACTAGGTTCCAAGTGTCGGTGTAGTACGGACAGTTTTGTCAGATCCTTTTATGTCCTTAATCAATATTTCAGTTCTTTGTCTCCAGCGAAAGACATTGAACTCTTGCTCAGAAGTCATTCCACATTGGCCTCAAGGCCTGGCCCCTGTGGGGGCAAAAAAGACTTGTGAATGGGGCATCTTATCCTGTAGTGAACACGGTTCATGGAACGGCCATCGTTCCAATACTGCTCTCAATGCCACTTGAAGTACCGTGGACGAGTCGCCACAAAGTCTTCAATCTCTGCCTGACGCCAGAACATTATGATTCTAGCTGCCCAGCGTGCCAGGCATTCAGGTTGAAAAAGACTTTTGGCTACCAAAGGTAGTGGCAGTGGGTACACACCACGCAGCAGGAAGACATCTTAGGGGGAGGTGAAGACTTTTCCATTGGTACCCACAAAGAGGTAGAGCCTGGACCACCAGGGCTCCCCCTTACACAATGGCCAGTCACATCACAGTCAAGTGGATCCGATGAAGAGCAAAAGATGACGCCATTGTTTCAGTCTAGCCCTAGAATGACAGAAAACTGTGAATACCACTCATGACCAGCTTAAGCCCACCTCCTTTGCGGAGTCAGAGCATCACTCTTGTGGAAGTAGGGCCTCAAATCCCAAGAACATTGGCAAGGACAAAGCTGGACATGGGCCACCTACCCCGACAAAACCCAGATGGCACTGACCAAACCAAATAAACGGTGCAAAGCCTCCCATCAAAGCCAGCCGTCTGCTCTAACACCAAAGTCTCCATCCGCTCCAAAAACATCAGGGCCTCTTGTCGCCCATTCAGCATCGAAAGCCACATCACATCTGATGCTTACACTAGCTACCCCATTCGCACAAAAAAAAAATTGTCTCCAAATGCCGCTTCAGCCCCGAAACAGCAGTCGATGCTTAATATTCCCTCAACAGCGAAGCCAAATTTAATACCCAGACTGGATTTTTCTTTCATTCCACATCAGGGGCTCAAGGACTCTAAGGCAGGCAAATCTCTAGGTTCCTATCCTTGAGCAGCCTCAACAAGAACACAACATTCACCTGCAGCACCTCCTTATTGATCCACTTACTGAAAAAATCACTACCGGGGTCCCTCCACAACTGGACTCTGTACCCCATAAAAAGATTACTTTGGAAGAAGTCCTGTACGCATGAGCCCCCACCTAAAAAGCATAGGGACCATGCCATTCTCCATCCTGTACACATGAGCCCCCACCTAAAAAGCATAGGGACCGTGCCATTATCCCTACCCTTCTCACACAGTCTGCCACCACTAACCCTCATACCTCCCCTGCCAACCACCCCTCCACAGATGCCCCTGTCAGACTCCATTAGGGTCACCATACTACACCTCTCCAAAGGGCAGTCCCTACGGCTCTTTTGACCCATACGATCAACCCATAGAGAGACAACCCACAGATGAACCATGGCAAGACTTTCTATCGATGCAGCAGGAGATACTGATCTAGAGCAGTACCCTGTCCGGCCTTCCCCTCCAGATGACAACTCATCATACCATAAGGTCATCCAGCGTGCCACCACCTACCATAAAGTAGAGATGCACAAGGAGGACTTTTTGTTTGGGACACTCAGAAAAGTCCAAGATGTCAGTTCAGTTTCTCCTAATGCACAAGGGAATGCTCAAGTCCGCCCATTAAAGCTTTAAATACCCAATTAGAGCCAGGGTAGTCACCCCACAAGTGAAAAAGAAGTTTAAACTGTCCCCACATACATTAATGGACAGGTTCTATCCAACGCCCTTGTGGCTGAGACTACTCATAAGCGCATAAGAGGATTGAAGCTGTATGTAAGAGAGTTGCAGTGGGAGCAACTGCTAATTGGATTGCCAACTCAATAGGCCTACCTTCAAGGTACAACAGAGCACAATGGGAGGAAATGGAAGCTCTCTTAAGACACATTCCTTATTAACATAGAAAGAAGTTGGGGGTTATAAGTATTAGGAGGGGAAGAAATTGCAAATGCAAATATACAATGTGCTTCAGATGCTGCCAGCACTGCCTCTAGAGGGCTCAATACCATCATCATACTGCACAGACACAAAAGGCTCCATATGTCAAGTTTTAAACCTGAGGTACTGCAACATCTCATCAGCCTGCCATTTGACGAAGAAAACTTCTTTGGTCCACATGTTGTTGACATGTTATAAAGGACACCTGAAACAGCAAAGTCCATGGGTGCTTTACAGGGCACCACATTTCGGGGTCCCTTTGAAAACACCAGCTGATGTGTGGCTCCAAGCTCACTTTCCCAGACTGGGGTCTCTCCTACCAAAGGCAACAATATCCGTACCATAAACACATGGGAGGAGGTTGCATGAGGAACAACAGAGGCTGGGGCATGGGAGGTGCCAACAAGGTGCCTACCACCCCTAAGCAGTGGCAACCCACAATTCTAATTCCCTACCACTGCCCCCTCCAAACCCAATTCCCTCCTCTCCCGATCACACGTCACCTGTCATGGATGGGAGACTAAGCCATTTCATCCATCAGTGTCAACAGAGCACCTCATACAAATAGGTGCTAGGCATTATACAACCCAGTTAATGCCACTAACTGCATGACACGCCTGCTGACATTCCCCATGCAATTTTCACCTCTCAACCTCTGTACTGATCACCTCCTCCTAGAAAAAGTATATGCACTTCTACAGAAGGGTGCCATACAGGTTGTACCCCTACGCCACAAGAATACAGGGGTATACTAACTCTATTTCCTTATACCTCAGAAGGACGGTCCCCCAGGCCAGGAATTGATCTCAGGCGCCTCAACTAATACATCGCATCCCCGATCTACCGGAATGAATTATGGGTGAACCTCTACACTCGTCCTCATCTGTACCTTTCATGGAAAGTAACCTTCCTGGTCGCCATGACCTCAGTTAGGCGCATTAGTGAGATACAAGCTCTTTGCCTAGTAGAACCCTTTACAAGGGTTTTCCTCAGGATTAACTCGGCATTCCTCCCAAAGTAATTTCCCCTTCCATCTCAAACTATTGAGCTTCCAGTTTTCTTCCCACAGCCTGATTCTGTGGCTGAAAGAACGTTGCACACCGTAGATTTTCAAAGGTCCCTTATGTATTACATAGATAGAACCAAACCATTCTGCAAATCAGACCAACTATTCATTTCATTTACTAAGCCTCACAAAGGGCACGCCATCTGAAAGGCTGGCATTGCCAGATGGATTGACAAATGTATCCAGACTTTCTAACTAAAGGCCAGAAGAATACTTCATGGTCCTCTTAGAGCCCACTCTACGCGTAAAAATGGGGACTCTTTTACCTTCTTAGACAAGATCCTCATAACTGACATCCGTAAAGCAGCCACATGGTCTACACCCCACCCATTATGTGGATATATTAGCTTGCCAACAAGCTTTAGTTGGTCAGGCAATATTAAGAACATTATTTCAAACATCTGCGTCATCCCCATGATACCCACTGCAACTGAGAGTGTACTGCTATTTAGTCTGTGGCAAGCATGTGTGTCTACAGCCACACTGCTGCATATTGAATGTGTTAGTTAACCTGTAGGCATTTGATGTAGCATGTAGTGCTGTACATTCGTGTGAACGAATCCTCCTCCCCTGATGCAAATGCTATGATGTACATCTCTACCATACAATTCCTCACACTATGCAGTGCAATAATGCACCATGGGCCATATGTAGGTAAACTACATTTACCTATTCTAAAATACCGAATTTTACCGATTCTGTATTTTAGAATCGGTAAATGCAATGTAGGTAAAAATTCGGTAAGTATTACCGAATCGGTATTTACCGATTCGGTAATTCCCATTCATTCCTATGGGCCTGGAGGTCCATAGGAATGAAGGGGAATTACCGAATCGGTGAGTACCGATTCGGTAAAAGGGGGAACACATTGAAGGGTGGCAGGGTGTTACTTTGACACCCTGTTGCACCCCTCAATAGTGCATGGGTGCACATGTGGTACACATACATGCCCTAAGGGCATGTATGTCTGCCACATGTCACTGTTTTAAATTGCATAAAATTGCTTCTTTTAGGGTTTTTGATATTTACCACCAACTTGTAGTTGGTGGTAAATAACGAATCCTAAAATGGGAAAAGCACTCATTTGAGTGCTCCCTACGTTACGGATTTGGTAATTTACCGAATCGTTATGTTAAGGATTCGGTAATTTACCGATTCCTTAAGTTACCGATTCGGTAAAATACCGAATCCTACAATCATGCCACCGACATCTGAAAAGCCTAATACCGGTCGGTAATGGACGAAATTCGGTAATTTCGGCCGTTACCGACCGGTATTAGGCTACCTACATCTGGCCCCATATCTTTGGTTTACAATTCTTTGGTTTACAGCCTTTCACCCGCTGTGCGGAAAACAACCTAACATGGAGTCAGTCATGCAGTAAAAGTGATATCCTGAGGGGGAGGAAGGCTGAGGTTAACTTTCATGCAGCATGATGGCTGCTACTACCAGCACATGTTTACACACTACAGGCTTCAAGAAATCTACTCGCCCACTCCTGTGGCGAGTCAGCTTTTTTCAGGGTGGGCTATTTTTGGGGACTACTACCCCGGTCTTCAGTAGTTAGAAAGTCAATTTTTTTAAAATTCTGAAGTGGGATTGAAATGAAGATTTTAATTGGATCAAAACAAATCAGAATCGTTTACATGGTGATGTACCAATAATAAATATTTGTTGCGACCCATTTTCTACACATTTCTGTTTGTATGTTATCTGGTAGAGACTTCTGGCTGCAGGTTCCTTACCTTTCATTTTCCCAGTCGTCGGACTGGATCCGGAAACTTTTGCTGAGCAATACCCCTTGCTTGCGACATCGGGTGGCACCATTCAGCTCCGCGTGACGTCATCGGCGTCGGTTATGATGTTGCAGTGCCTATATAGGCGAAACCCAGTGGCGCGGACGTCAGTTCTTTTCTTTCCGCGCCAGTTAAGCACCGATCTGGGAAGAGCTATCCCTTTGCTGCTTTTTGGCAGGCTTTTTCTTGACTTTTGTTGAATATTTTTGGATACCGACTTTGTGTGCGAGGGATCTCTTAGAGAAAGACAGGTTTCTAGCCGTGCAGCACTTGTTCCCGCACGATGTCGGTTACCTATCCCCACCGCGTATGTCTGTGGTGTCTCGAGCGCAACCATGATACGAAGTCGTGTTCGGACTGTCGGGCGATGGCTCGGAAGACCTTGGAGGAGCGAGCGATGAAGTTGCTGTCGACACTGTCAAGCAAGACTCCGAGGAGGACACGGTCCGGATCGAAAAAGAGGTGGTCAAGGGACCGCTCACGGAGTCCTAAATCCTCTTCCTCCCATTCGGGGTACTCGGGTAAGAGGTGCAAGAAGGAGTCCAAACGGACTTCGTCTTCACCTCAACTGGCGTCCGTCATTGAGAGAGGTGAGGAGCACTGACGTTCTATGCCCGGTTCCGCGGAGCCGGAGCCAGTCTTGACTTCGCGCCTCCCCCACCCCCTTTCGAGGAGCCGGAGCGACTCCTGCTCAGATCAAAGAGATTTACGAGGCCATGCACTGCGTATTTGAGCAGAACGACCCCGCTGGAGAGCCTTCGAGCCCCGCGGGGTCTGAAGGGCCCCCATTGGGTTCAACGCCATCACTTCAAACCACAACGCCGGTGGGGCCCCAATGATCTAATCACAGATCCGGTTTGACGCCGGTGGTAACAACGTGACCTTCCCCGACATCGAATAAGTCGGTGCCTGCGACATCACCGATGCCCATCGGTGGCGCAAGCCTCATTCTCATTGCCGACAACACGGAGCCGGAACGGCATCGATCAACGCCGATTCTGACGTAGACAGAACCCAGAGGTTCTGTGTTGTCGCCAAAAACACTTTGAAGATGTGCTAGGCTCTGGAGAGGAATGGGAGAGGCCTGGAGACCCTCTTGAAATCCAGGAAGTCTCTGAGGAGAATTTGGGAAGGCCAGTGGACTGGATACTTCTCCAGATACTGGCATGCTCTCTGCACCAACAGTGGTTACGTAGGAGGAGGGCAACCTATACCATGGTGGTTAAGAGGGCAACCGAGGTCCTTGGACTGGAGCTGCCCTCGGTGCAGGTCAGGACTAACCTCCTGACTGAGGTGGTTCAACCTGGGGATTCCACATCCGAACCCCTGTTGCCCTTCCATGAGGCACTTACAGACGTCCTTCTGGGAACATGGTCCAAACCTAACACATGGGCTCCTGTGAATAGGATGATTGCACGCTGCCACCGCCCGGCTCTGGTCGACCCAAAATTCCTCCAACACCTCACCCCAGAGATTTTGGTGGTGCAGGACTCTACGTCCCAGGGAGCGTTCCCTTCCACCCCTCCAGATAGGGAATCTAAGAGGTTGGATTCACTTGGGAAGAAAGTGTTTTCTTCTTCCAGCCTGGCATTGTGGTCAGTGTGCTTATGATGCCGTTTCTCCCATTCTGTTTGGGAGATGGTTGCGCAAGTGCTGCCACAGATCCCGGGCTGTATTCTCCCAAGCTGTTAAGGATGGGAGGGACGCAGCAAAATCTGCCATATTGTGCAGCCTAGATACGACCGAATTGCTGGGCAGATCAATTCCAACTACGGTGGCCTTGGCTTCGTACAACTGGCTTCTTGTGTGATGTCTAAGCCAATTTGATAGACATGCCCTTTGATGGAACTCGTCTTTTTGGGGAAAAGGCAGACTCTGCCCTGGCCAGGTTCAAGAGTTCTTGAGCTACTGCTCCTTGGGCCTCTCCTCCAAGCCCCGCCCCCCTCCCTTTACGGGGCCAGTCTTTATTTTGCCCCTTTTGTGGCAAAGGAACGGGTTCCCATACGCATCCGCCTTATCTCAGCCACCGTCCTGCACAGACTGCCCAAGCCGTGTGAGGTTGAGGATGCGATGCATTCTGAGCTTGGAATGGAAGCCAGAAGTCATTGGCCACACTGCCGCCAGCTGCCTCGGAGCACTCCTACGCTGATTCTGCAGGACCACACTACTGCAGGTGGCGGGAGAATTCATCATCATCTCCCCGCTGGAGGTCCATTTAATCAGACAAGTGGGTTTTGCATATTGTCCAAGAAGGCTATTCCCTGTCTTTCCTTTCTATTCCTCCTCTCATTCTGCCAAAACAGGAACTGCTGTCGAAGGATCATTTAAAGTTGCTCCAGGAGGAAGTTACGTCTCTCTTGGCCAAGGAAGCTATAGAAAGGGTCCTAGTTTCAGAAGTAGACAGGCTGTTATTCCCACTACTTTCTGATTCCAAAGAAGAACAAGGGACTACGGCCCATTTTAGATTTTCGTACCGTCAATCTCTTCATCAAAAAGGAGAAATTCAAAATGCTTACTCTGGCTCAGGTCTTTTCTGCCCTAGACAGAGAAGACTGGATGGGAACGTTGGACCTGCAGGACGCGTACTTTCATATTCCCATCCTGCTGGGCCACAGGCATTACCTGTGGTACAAGGTAGGCCTCGAGCACTTTCAGTTTACCGTGCTCCCTTTCGCTTTACCAGTGCCCCTCGGTGCGGCGAGGTGATCGCAGCTCATCTGCACAGGTTAGGGGTGTCTTCCTTCCCCTACCTCGACAACTGGCTGTTGAAGTCGTCCTCGCCCCAGGCTGACATCTCCCACCTTCAGACTACGGCAAACATCCTGCACTCATTCTCAGACGCTCCCTTTCAACTGAGCTGTTCTGGACACAGTGCAGTTTCAGACCTATCCTCCCGAGCAGCAAGTCCATGATATTCAGGCTATGATTCTGATGTTTCAGCTTCTATCCTGGATTTCAGTGAGACTGGCTCTGAGACTGTTGGGCCTCATGGCCTCCTGCATCTTCTTGGTAAGACACGCCAGATGGTGTATGCAGGCTCAGCAGTGGGACTTAAAGTTCCAATGTGCACAGCATCGGGGAAATCTCACCGACTTGGTCCAGATCTCGGAGGGAACCGCAAAAGACCTGCAGTGGTGGTTAACGAACCGTGATTGGGTCAATGGCAGACCCCTTCCCCAACCAGATCTCACGGTTGTGACCGATGCGTCACTTCTGGGAGGGGACGCCACCTGGGAGAGGTGGAGCTCAGGGGCCACTGGTTTCCGGCGGAGATGGGGATCCTGCTGGCATTGAAAGCATTCCTTCCCTCTGTCAAGGTGAAGTTGGTGCAGGTGTTCCCAGACAACACCTCCACCATGTGACATTGCAACAATCAGGGTGGTTTGGGGTCGTGGACCCTTTGTCGACAGGCACTGCGCCTCTGGACACGGCTGGAACTGCAGGGCATTACCCTGGTGGTTCAACACCTGGCAGCTTCTCTGAATGCCAGGGCGGACTAAATCAGCCGTGATGTGTCAGTGATACTGCGCAATCGCTCGGAGGCGCCTTTCGTCGCAAATGGAATTCAGGCCTAATGTACACCTTTCTGCACATACCGCACCTGCCCAGGGTTCTGAAGAAGATCAGGAGTGACCAGGCCCAAGTCATTCGTGTCAGAAAAGGGGGTGGTGATGAACGCTCTGGATTAAGCAGACCACTCTTACCCAGTCCAAAGATCAGGGCTTGATCCATCACCGTTATTTATCTCACTGCCCCATCCCAGCTCAGAACCTGGCTATATGCAAATTAGTCTGTCCCTGGCCCAGTGCATCATGGGAACAGGGCAGACCAAACTACCAAGCCAATTCTTCACCAGAAAGGAGACAAGCTACCGGGGACCGGTTTCTGGCATTTCAGCCTCTTCGGCCCGGCTTGCTTGAATCCTGATGGAGCAGTGAGAAAGGGACTCATGTCTGAGTATACCCTGCCACACCTATAGTGGCCAAAAACGATTCAGAAAAGGGGGTGGTGATGAACAGAGTGTCTGATCTTTGGACTGGGTAAGAGTGGTCTGCTTAATTCAAGCACTCTGTTCATCACCACCCCCTTTTCTGAATCATTTTGTCCACCATAAGCGTGGAAGGGTATACTCAGATGTGAGTCCCTTGCTCATTGCACCATCAGGATTCAAGCAAGCCGGGCCGAAGACGCCTGAAATGGCAGAAACCGGTCCCCGGAAGCTTGTTTCCTTCCCAGTACAAGAATTGGCTTGGTAGTTTGGTTTGCCCTGTTCCCATCATGCACTGGGACAGGAACAGACTAATTTGCATATAGCCAAGTTCTGAGCTGGGATGGTGCAGTGAGCTAAAAAACGGTGATGGATCAAGCCCTGATCTTTGGACTGGGTAAGAGTGGTCTGCTTAATTCAGGCACTCTGTTCATCACCACCCCCTTTTCTGAATCATTTTGTCCACCATAAGCGTGGAAGGGTATACTCAGATGTGAGTCCCTTGCTCATTGCACCATCAGGATTCAAGCAAGCCGGGCCGAAGACGCCTGAAATGGCAGAAACCGGTCCCCGGAAGCTTGTTTCCTTCCCAGTACAAGAATTGGCTTGGTAGTTTGGTTTGCCCTGTTCCCATCATGCACTGGGACAGGAACAGACTAATTTGCATATAGCCAAGTTCTGAGCTGGGATGGTGCAGTGAGCTAAAAAACGGTGATGGATCAAGCCCTGATCTTTGGACTGGGTAAGAGTGGTCTGCTTAATTCAGGCACTCTGTTCATCACCACCTCCCCCTTTTCTGAATCAAGTCATTCGTGTGGCACTGGACTGGGCGAGGAGTCCGGTATCCAGAGCTTCTGAGAATGAGTACCGATCCTCCGATCAGGCTGCCCCTTCGAGAGGATCTTCTGTCAAGCAGCAGAGGAGGGTTCTCCACCCGAACCTGTCAACTCTGCACCTCCATGCGTGGAGATTGAACGGCGACAGTTGATAGCTTTTTACCTTCCTCCCAAAGTCTTTAATGTTATTCTGGCGGCCAGGCGGCCCTCCACTAAGACCGTATACACCTGCCATTGACAGAAATTTGTATCGTACTGTATAGAAAGGTCTATTGACCTTCTTTCGGCGCCTCTTTCTACCTTCCTTTATTCATTGTAACCCTTGCCCAGCAGGGCTCTGCCTAGGGAACTCTTAAGGGTTATATTTCTGCTCTGTCTGCTTTTTTGCGGCTGCCAGACCAACCCTCTCTCTTCAATTCACCCACTGTACATAGATATCTGAAAGGGCTGGCTCGCTTGTTTCCTCCCACGCCCTTAGTTAAGCCACAGTGGGACCATAATTTGGTCCTTACCTATCTGATGTGTGCTTCTTTTGAGCCTTTGCACAGTTGTTCCCTCTGGCTGTTGACCATCAAAATAGCCTTCTTGGTGGCGATTACATCTGCCCGGAGGGTGAGTGAGTTGCAGGCGTTATCTTGCTCGCCTCCTTATCTTATGTCTTTACGGACAATGTGGTGCTTCGCACCCGGGCTCTTTTTTGCCAAAGGTTTTGACCCCATTCCATCTGGGTCAGTCCATCACTTTGCACACCTTTTTTACTCCCCTACATCCCTCTAAGGAAGAGGACTACCTGTCTCCACCGGCTGGACCCAAAAAGAGTGTTGTCATTGTACCTTGACCGCACAAAAGAGTTCTGGGTGGATCACCAACTCTTTGTGGGGTACGTGAGAGCTAAGAAGGGAAGGACAGTGCAGTATGTTATGTTAATTTCGATTTATATAGCGCCAAATCACCGACAGGTCTCTTAGCGCTTGCTTTGGGAACCCGTCCTGGCTTTCCCTGCGAGATAACCCCTACTGGGCATCCTCAAGGTGAAGACCAGGCATCCCATCACAGTGGGGCCGTAGTGGAGATTAAGCAAGCTATTGCCCAGAGTTGCAGAGTGTGAACCCATGATTCGAGTAGGCACGAGGCGAGAATTATCGAGTCCGTGGACATTTTGAGTTCAAGACCCTGCCGCGTCGGGAATTGAACCCTGGTCCCGGGTCTGACCTCTGCATCAGGGTCTGCCTCCTCTAACCAGTGAGCCACACTTCTCCTCCAGTAGAGGACCATCTCTTGCTGGGTTGTTCTCTGCATCAAGATTTGTTATGCCTTGGCAAAGAGGCCGCCCTCAGGTGGATTAAGAGCCCATTCCACCATGGGAAAGGCTGTGACTACGGCCTTGGCTCGGGGTGTCCCAATCCAAGACATCTGTCAGGCAGCGACATGGGCATCTTTGCACACGTTCACAAAACATTACTACCTTGATGGGCAAGTGCACAGGGACGGTTATTTTGCCCGTTCAGTCCTGCAAGACGTTTTAGTTTAGGATGTGAGTCCCCAACCCACCACTGGAATGGTTTGGCTCGGTTATCTGATTCAAAGGTAAGGAATCTGCAGCTAGAAGTCTCTATCAGATGAACAAGTTACTTACCTTCGGTAGGGCATTATCTGGTAGAGACTCTGTCTAGCTGTAGATTCCTTACAGCCCCACCCATGCCTTTCCGCTTTCCGGACTGATGTTATAGGACTAGGGTTGGTCCCCCCCCCTTTCAGGGCCCTAGTGTTGCACACATCTACGTCTGTTACTTCATGGCTCTGTGCTTCTGGAGTGGAAAAACTAAAAGTACTGACGTCCGTGCGCCTTGGTGGTGCCTATATAGGCACCGCTATGTCATAACCGACGCTTGCGACGACGTCACACAGAGCCGAATTGAGCCACCCAACGTCGCGCGCAAAGGCTATTGGTCAGCAAACGTTTCTGGATCCAGCCTGACACCTTGGAAATTCAAAGGTAAGGAATCTGCAGCTAGACAGTCGCTACCAGATGATGCATTACGGAAGATAAGTAGCTCGTTCATCAAGCTTTATCAGTAAAACTGTCTATCAGTGGGAATGTTTGTAAACATTTCAATGGAGATTACCTGCCTGTAAATTACAGTGCATTACCACATCATGCTTTAGAAATATATTTATTATAAAGGAGAGTTTTTAAATATGAACCGAGAAGCATTCTTGCACCCGATCTGATGACAATACTATTAGTGAACTTGAAGTCAAGTCAGGTATCGTGTACCCTAATATGTGGCCTAGATTTTTATTATACATGAAGCAAAAGTTTAGTGTATTAAACCAAACTAAGGAGTTTTTTGTACACAAACCTACTGAACTCACATATTTGGAGTTGCTCCCTTACGTGATAGCGATGAACAGCGCGAATGTGAAATAAAATATTTACCTAGGATTACACAATTTGAGACCGGTTTATGGGGTCAAGCACATTACATTTAGGTTGAGGTGATTATTCAGGTTTTTACACCTGCGGATCTGGTAACATGTTTCTGATTTTTCAAAGCCTGCCTTATAATTCAGACATTGCCTCAACAGTTGTTGCCTGAATGTTCTCAATCAGCAATTTGTATAGCGCGCTACTCACCCAGTAGTGTTTCAAGGCGCTGTGGGGAGGGGTTTGTTACTGCTCGAAAAGCCAGGTCTTGAGTTGTTTCCTGAAGGAGAGGTGGTCCTGGGTCAGCCGTAGGTGGATGGGGAGGGAGTTCCATGTCTTGGCCGCCAGGTAGGAGAAGGATCTTCCTCCAGCGGTGGCTCTGCGAATGCGTGGAATGGCGGCGAGGGCGAGGCTGGCCGATCGTAGCTGGAGGGTGGGTGTGTAGAAGGTGAGGCGGCTGTTGAGGCACTTCGGGCCCATGTCGTGGAGAGCCTTGTGTGCGTGGGTGAGGAGTCTGAACGTGATCTTCTTGTTGACGGGGAGCCAGTGCAGGTCTCTCAGGTAGGTGGAGATGTGGCTGTGGCGAGGGATGTCCAGGATGAGTCGTGCGGAGGCGTTCTGTATGCGCTGAAGTCTTTTCTGTAGTTTGGCAGTGGTTCCCGCGTAGAGGGTGTTCCTGTAGTCCAGTCGGCTGGTGACGAGTGCCTGGGTGACTGTCTTCCTGGTTTAGGTGGGGATCCATCGGAAGATCTTACGGAGCATGCGCAGGGTGTTGAAGCACGATGACGATACGGCGTTGACTTGTCTGGTCATCGAGAGGGAGGAGTCCAGGATGAAGCCCAGGTTTCGTGCGTGGTCCGTTGCCTTAGGGGTGGTGCCCAGGGCATGGGGCCACCAGGAGTCGTCCCAGGCGGAGGGCGATGATCCCAGGATGAGGACTTCCGTCTTGTCTGAGTTCAGTTTCAGGCGGCTGTTCTTCATCCACTCGGCGACGTCTTTCATCCCTTCGTGTAGGCTGACTCTGGCGGGGTCGTTGGTGAGGGAGAGGATCAGCTGGGTGTCGTCGGCGTAGGAGATGAGGTTGTGTTGGCGTGCGATGGCTGCGAGGAGGCTTATGTAGACGTTGAAGAGGGTGGGGCTGAGTGAGGATCCTTGTGGTACGCCGCAGATGACTTCGGTGGTCTCGGATCTGAACGGGGGGAGGCGGACTCTCTGGGTTCTTCCGGCGAGGAACGAGTTGATCCACTCCAGAGCCTTCCCTTGGATTCCGATGTTGTTGAGGCGCTGTACTAGGGTGCGGTGGCAGACCGTGTTGAACGCCGCAGATCGGTCCAGGAGGATGAGGGCCGCTGTTTACCCGTTGTCGAGCAGGGATCTGATGTCGGTGGCTGCGATGAGGGCGCTCGCGGTGCTGTGGTTGGCTCGGAAGCCAGACTGCGAAGGGACGAGGGATCCGTTTGTCTCGAGGAAGGCGGCGAGCTGTCTGTTGACGGTCTTCTCGATGGCTTTGGCAGGAAAAGGGAGGAGAGAGATGGGGCGGAAGTTCTTGAGGTCGGTGAGGTCCGCTGTTGGTTTCTTCAGGAGGGCGCTGAGCTCGGCGTGCTTCCAGCTCTCCGGGAAGGTGGCGGTGTTGGAGATGTTGATGATGCCCCAGAGTTGGGGTGCGATGATGGAGTCGGCCTTGTTGAAGACGTGGTGGGGGCAGGGGTCGGTTGGTGATCCGGAGTGGATGGTGTTCATCGTACGGGTGGTGTCTTCGGTGCTGACCGGGGTCCAGTTGCAGAGGGTGGTGGTGGGGGGCGTTGGTTCGGTGGTTGGGTGCGTGGTCTGTGCGCCGAAGCTGTTGTGTATGTCGGCGATCTTGCGGTGGAAGAAGGTGGCGAGTGAGTCGCAGAGGTCTTGCGAGGGTGTGATGTCGTTGTTTCTAGCGTTGGGGTTGGAGAACTCTTTGACGATGCTGAAGAGTTCCTTGCTGTTCTTTGTTGTCCTTTTGGTGGTGCGGATCAGCTGGTGGTGTTTGCGGGTGGCGTTCTTGAGGGCAGTCATGTTTTCTATGGTCTGGTCGTGGCACCAGGCTTTTTCAAGGGTGCGGCAGTTTTTCTTGGATGTTTTGAGTTCGTCGGTGAACCAGGAGGCTTTCTTGCTGCTGGGTCTGCTGGGAGGGTTCTTCAGTGGTGCGAGGTCGTCGGCGCAGTTGGTGAGCCACTGTGTGAAGGTGCGGGCTGCTTCGTTGGGGTCCGTTGCGCTGGCGGGAGGGTTCAGGCTGAGGGAGGTGGTGAGCTGGTCGGCGGTGATCTTGCTCCAGCTCCTGTCCAATGAAGTCCGGTGGAGTGGCTGAAGGAGATGTGCTTGCTGGAGGAGAAGATGGGGTCCAGCGTGTGGCCGGCGTAGTGGGTGGGGGTGTTCACCAGTTGCTTGAGTCCGAGGTTGGCGAGGTTGTCCAGCAGGGTGGTGGTGTTGGTGTCCTTGTTTTTCTCCAGGTGGAAGTTGAGGTCCCCTAGGAGGATGTAGTCGGCGGAGGGTAGGGCGTGCGGGCTGATAAAGTCTGCGATGTCTTCGCTGAATTGGGTGCGTGGTCCCGGGGGTCTGTAGATGAGGGTGCCTCTGAGGGTGGTCTTGGGGTCGGTGTGTATCTGGAAGTGGAGGTGCTCGGCGGTGGTGAAGGTGTCGTCGGAGTTGGTCATGATGCGGTTGGTGTTCCTGTGGACGATGGCGATGCCTCCTCCGGTCTGGTTGACGCGGTCACTCCGGGTGATCTTGTATCCGTCCGGGATGGCTATGGCGATGTCGGGCGCTGAGGAGGCGTTTATCCAGGTTTCCGTGAGGAAGGCGACGTCTGGTAAGGTTGTGACGAGCAGGTTTCTGAGTTTGACGGCGTGTCTGTGGACGGAGCGGGTGTTGAGCAGGATGCACTTGAGGTGGTTGTTGCTGGTGCCTGGTCTTTTGGGTGCGGTGCAGGTCCGGAGGCAGGTGAACTTGCAGGCTTGGCAGCTGAAGGGCCCGTGGGTGCATTTTGGGGTGGCTCGGTAGCAGGCGGGGTTCCGGTCGGGATTGAGGGTGGCGGTGTTGTTGGTCCGTCGTGTGGGCTGGCATCGTCGGGGGCCAGGGGTCCTGGCGCTGGGCGCAGTCCAGGCGCGGACGGGCGTAGACGGGCTTGCCTTTGGCGCGCCTTCGGCGCACAATCGGCGCGCCCGCTGCGTGTACGCGCGGGTTCCATTTAAGGCAAAGTGGGAGGGAGGAGCGGCTGGGAGGCGGGAGCGGGGCGGTCAATGGGGACACAGAAAGGAAAAGGGGGTGGGGCCGCGAGTGAGCAGCGGCGGGAAGCGGGGAGCGGAGGGGGGTCACACCAGGGGAACAGAGACAAAAGACAAGCGCAATAAAACCTACTTTACCGAAATAAAGCACTAAACAGTAAATAAGCAGTAAATAAATACAAAACATTGAAAACTGGGCACAGAGGGGCAAAAAACGGTACAAACGGGCGAAAGAGCGAGCAGCAACGAGGGGGCACCGAGGTCAGGGCTGGACCTGTGTCACTGGGGGAGAGACGCGCCTACAGCTGGTGGGCTGTGCGGCGTGGGGGTGTCCTGGGTTCTGACACTGTTCCCTAACAAATTTGAAGACGTTGATATGATTGCCAGACAACGTTGTCCAGACCCCAGTCTCGGAGGCCTGCCTTGCCAGATGATATAAAGTGCAGTGTTTCATCCTGTGTCTGTGCCGTGCTATTCAGTTCATGGATGATGTTACATCCCCATAGTGCTGTACGAGTGAGATAGTGCATTTTTTTCTCTGGATGCCCTCTCCATGGATACAGATTACTGGTCACGAAACCCTAATTATAACTGGTGTATCCATTCCCCATTGTCTGGTTTGTATCTCCCTTGTTTGCACAGTATAGAACCATACTTGAAAGTACTTAACTGCATTTTGCAAATCTTCATCTCTCCATTGATATCTCATAATCATCAACTCCTTTAGTTGTTTTTTTTGTCCAAAAACCACTGTTAAAAAAGCATGTTTCAATTTTCTCTTTCTTTTGTCCATGGGTGCCTTAATAAACTTGCTTAACTCAGTCTTGCACTTAGCACATTGGCACCTGTCCCACGAATGCATTTTGGGCTTTAATTAACCCTTGCTCAGGGTAAAATGGAGGCTAAGATTCCCACAGAATGACCTAATCGCTTAAATGTGTCAATTTTGTGTATTTTTCGAGTGAGGAATT
Source organism: Lissotriton helveticus (assembly GCF_964261635.1). NCBI lineage: Eukaryota > Metazoa > Chordata > Amphibia > Caudata > Salamandridae > Lissotriton > Lissotriton helveticus. The sequence goes on from NC_136059.1 coordinate 1,032,666,312, forward strand.
ATTTGTCCATTATGCAGCTACAATTTCTATTGTATTTATGTCCTTGCTGTTCTAGCTTGCATACTATGGTTTATTTAAACACATTGTCTTTTGTAATACCACCCAATCCATTTTTTTTATCCTATACACTGGAAAAAAACTCCTAATGGGATACATTTCTGATTGAACTGTTAATTGCTGAGACATTTTTAGCAAATATTTATGATTCTAAGTGGTGTATTTGTCTCAGCTCTCAATATATGTTGGTCACACCTGCCAAAATGGATCAGATCAGGGTAGCAATTTATACAGAAAGGGTATTTATTCACCTGCTAATTTACCTAGGTAAGTTACTTATAGGGAATAACCGTTACTGGCTTTTTGACCTTGAAGTTGATATAAATTCTTTAATTCAGTGAGATCTCGACGGGGTAAGCTGCGAGGTTATCATAAGGTTGGAATGATCATACTTTCAAGTGGCCTACGATCAGGCCGGCTACTGTATTGAAAATAGCTTTGAGTTGTTTCACAGTGGATTTCAAAGTACAGCAATCAGTTCATGCCATGGATGGTAGACCAGAAGACTGTGGTTGACAGGGTAGGGAATTATCAGCTAGAACTAGGCATCAACTGTATTTTGTTGCTGTTTGAAGGATAATTTGGATTCTAGAGCAGCAAATCAAAAATGTAGTTGTGAAGCCCACCTTACCAGCTACGAAAGTCCTTGACTACACCACCATCATTGCTCCTCGAAGTCATCGTCATGGGTAAGTCAAAGCACAAGAAGGCGTAGAAGCACCATCGCGTTTCGCCTTCTCCCTGCCCGTCGGCCATTGGGACGCTGAAGATCGTCGTCCTTCGGCTCCCCCCGCGAAGCCTACTGGGTCGGCTCCGGCCTTACCTCCCTTCCCGGGAGCCAGAGCGTCCCCTGCCCAGCTTTGTGCATTTTATGAAGCCCTCCACTCCATCTTTGAGCAGCCCGACTCCGCCGGTGCGCCTTTGGGCACAACAGTCTCAGCTGGGGGCTCAAGGCTTTCGATGCCGGCGGCTCCAGCCTCGGTGCCGCAATGCCCCCAGGGATCGAGGCCTGGATCTGGATTGGACACCTCCTCCAGCACCGATTCCTCGGACGACACCTCCACCACCTCCGACACCGGCTGTGCCCTGCCTCCCCCGTGACTTGGACATGAGCCGGACCAGCGTTGACCGGTACTTTTGTACCACTGTTCTACCCTGGTTACTTATTGCCCTGAGTGGCAGCCAGAAGAGGGTGAGGAGGACTGGGAGGAGTCTCTGGCAGACCAGCTTGGAGAGCCGGACTGGAGAGAGGAGTTGGGAGAGGCCAGTGGTTTGGATACCTCCCCAGACCTTGGTGTGCTTTTTCACTCCTACCCTGGCCACGGAGGAGGGAGCCTCCTACACTGTGGTGTTGTTTAGGACGGCTGAGGCCTTGAGCTTCCTACGGTGGCAGTCAGGACTAACCTCCTGACTGAGGTGCTTCAGCCGGCAGCTGCTTCTTTGAAGCCCGTGCTGCAGTTCAATGAGGCCCTCACAGACATCCTTCTGGGTACTTGGTTCAAACCTAGCACAGGGGCTCCTGTAGATAAGATGATTGCCCGACGCTACCGCCCAGCCCCATTTTCCTCTCCCAACACCCTACCCCCGAGAGCTTGGTGGCCCTAGCCTCAACATCCAAAGGTGCATTCCCTACTGCTCCCTCAGATAGGGAATCCAAGAAGATGGACCATCTTGGGAAGAAGATGTTTTCTTCTACCAGCTTAGGACTGCTGTCGGTGAACACCGCATGTCTCTTCGGCCGTTACACCCACTGTGTGGGACACGGTTGCGCAAGTGCTGCCACAGTGACCGGAGGCCGTATTCTCCTATGCGGTCACAGAGGGTAGAAATGCAGCAAAGTTCGCCATTCGATGTGGGCTGGATACTGCTGACTCGCTGGTAGAACGATTTCTACGTCAGTATCCTAGAGGCGCTACACCTGGCTGAGATTCACTGGCTTCCCCGGGGATGTCCAATCGACCCTTTTGGACATGCCCTTTGATGGCCAGCGACAAGGCAGACAGCAGACCATACGCTCAAGCGCTTCAAGGACTCTAAAGCTAAGGCCTGATCCTTGGGCCTCGCTGCCACCTTTTGCCATTTCAGCCTGCTTTTTGCCCCTTTCGTGGCTACGGAAGGGGTGCCCCAACATGTTCCACCCAGGGCCACAGGCCGGGGCAAGCTACCCAGCCTCTGCGCGGCTGGGGAACGTGGGTCCCAGCGCCGTGGTTCTGGGGGCCAGCGGGCAGGCCAGTCCACCAGTGCCCCCTCTGCAGCAGACTCCAAACCTTTCTAATACGACCTTTCAGTGCCACCAGTTGCCAGTGGGTGGCAGGATCTGCCATCACCTCCCCCACTGGCACAACATCACATCGGACAGGTGGTTTTGCAGATAGTCCAAAGGGGCTACTCCCGCCCCTTCAAGACTACCCCTCCCTCCATGCCACCAATGCTACATTGCATGTCGGAAGATCACTTGGCCCTTCTCCGTCAGAAGGATACAGCTCTCTTGGCCAAGGGAGTTATCGAGTGAGTCCCTGTCCCAGACGTATGTCATGGTTGTTACTCCCACTACTTCCTGGTAACAAAACTTGTATTTTTAGAGCCACATTTACCCCGTCGGGGTCTCTTGGCACTGAATAACAGATGTTTGTTACCCAACTCAATGGTACTCATTTTATCGACCTCCGATGGATGAAAGGCTGAGTGGACCTGCCTGGATTTGAACCTGTGACCATGAGGTCGTACACAGGCCCCTGCAGTGGTTGCATTAGTCCACTGAGCCACCAGACCCGGTACCCAAGAAGGACCAAGGCCGGCGTCTTATCTTGGATCTCCGGGAGGTCCACCGTTTCCTCCGGAAGGAAAAATCCAAAATGTCGACGACTGGCTGTTTAAGGCAGGCTCGCCCCAGGCTGTCGTCTCCCCACTCCAGACTACGGCGGACCTCCTGCACTCGCTGAGGTTCACTATCAACGTGCCGAAGTCACACCTGATTCCCTCTCAGATGCTCCTTTTCATCAGAGAAGTTCTGGATACAGCGCAGTTTCAGGTTTATCCTCCCAAGCATCGAGTCCGGGATATTCGGGCTATGATACCGATGTTTCAGCCTGTATCCTGGGTTTCGTTGAGATTGACATTGAGGCTGCTGGGGCTCATGGCCTCCTGCATCCTGGTGGTGGATCATACCAGGTGGCATATGCAGGCTCTGCAGTGGGACCTGAAGTTCCAGTGGGTTCAGCATCCTGAAAATCCTTCTGATTGCATCCAGATCTCAGAGGGCACTGCACACCAATTGCAGTGGTGGCTAACGAACCAGGATTGGGTAAGCAGCAGATCCCTCTCCCTTCCCCAACCAGAGTTCAAAGTGGTCACAGATGCGTCCCTCCTAGGATGAGATGGCCACATGGGAGAGGCAGAGATCAGAGGCCTCTTGTCTCCGGCAGAGTCCGGGCTACACATCAATCTTCTGGAGCTCCGGGCGATTTGTCTGGCACTGAAGGCATTCCTTCCTCTGTCATAGGAAGGGTAGTGCAAGTGTTCACGGACAACACCACCACAATGGGGTACTGCAACAAACAGGATGGGGTGGGGTTGTGGACCCTGTGTCCAGAGGCTCTTTGCCTTTGGACGTGGCTGGAACATCAGGGCATGTCCCTGGCGGTTCAACACCTGGCAGGTTCTCTGAACACCAGGGCGGATGTACTCAGCCGCCGGTGCATGATGGGTCACGAATGGCGTCTTCACTCGGAGGTGGTGCAAGGTCTCTTTCAGCAGTGGGGAGAGCCTTGGTTAGATCTGTTCGCCACCGAAGAGAACGTGCAATGTCAGCAGTTTTGCACGTTGGAATTTCCAAAGCGGCACTCGCTCGGCAGTGCCTTTCTTCGCAAGTCGGATTGGCAGTCTTATATACTCCTTTCCACCTATTCCACTTCTGCCCAGAGTGCTGAAGAAGACCAAGTGCAACCGGGCCCAAGTCATTCCTGTTGCTCCGGACTGGTCTTGAAGAGTCTGGCATCCCGAGCTGTTGAACATGGCCATCAATCCTCTGATCAGACTGGCTCTTAGGGATGATCTTCCATCTCAGCAGCAGGGGACGTTCCTCCACCTGATCCTGTCCAACCTCCACCTCCTAGCATGGAGATTGAGCGGCACCAGTTGACAGCTATTGTCCTTTCTCTCGAAGTCTGTAATGTTATCTTGGCAGCCAGGCATCCCTCCACTAAAACGGTATAAGCCTGTAGATGGAACAAATTTGTGGCATGGTGCACAGCTAAGGCTGTGGATCCCCTTTCTGCTCCTCTTTCAGAGGTTCTCCTCTTCATTCTATCTTTGGCTCAGCAGGACTCTGCTCTGGACACCCTTAAAGGTATTCTTTCGGCCATGTTTGCCTTTCTTCGCCTTCCTGATCATACTTCTCTTTTCATGTCCCCTATTGTAAATAGGTTTCCTGAGCGCATTACTCACCTCTTTCCTCCTGTTCCTTTCGTAATGCCCCAGTGGGACTTGAATCTGGTCTTGTCTCATGTGCCCTTCTTTCGAGCCACTCCATAATTGTCCTCTCAGACTCTTGACATTAAAGACTGGTTTTCTGGTTGCCATCACCTCTGCTCGCAAGGTGAGTGAGCTTCGGGCTCTATCTTCTAAACCTCCTTTCCTTGTTGTCCATCCGGACAAGGTTTGTCCTTCGAAATAGACCTTCTATTCTTCCCAAAGTGGTTACCTCTTTCCACATACGAGAGACCATCACTTTGTCCACCTTCTTCCCGCCATGCATCCTTCCAAGGAGAAGGAGTGTCTCCACTGTCTGGATCCAAAACGTGCGTTATCCTTTTATTTGGATCGCACAAAACAATTCCAGGTGGGTGATCATCTCTTTGTGGGCACCAAGAAAGGTCGGCCGTGCAAAAACGGAACATCTCTAGATGGATCGTCCTTTACAGTAAGATCTGTTACTCCTTGGTGAAAAAGGAGCCTCTGGTAGGACTGCTTACCCATTCCACCAGAGCGACGGAAGCAGTACTGCTTTGGGACGTGAAGTCCCCCTCGGTGATATCTGCCAGGCAGCCAAGTGGGCATCCCTGCACATGTTCACTAAACATTACTGCCTGGATAGGCAAGTCTGGAGAGACAGCTTCTTTGTCGGTTCAGTTCTCCAGGGCTTTCTGGTGTGAACTTAATTCGCAGACCCACCTACGGGGTTGGTATTGCTGGGGTATCTATTCTAAGGTAAGGAATTGATAACTAATAGTCTCGTTCAGATCAATAAATTACTTAACTTCGTTAACGATATATCTGTGTGAGACATATATTAGTTCTAGATTCCTTACCGTCCCACCAATCCTCCCCGTTCTACGAACCGACTTCTAGAGTAAGGGACTTCCTTTCAGGGCCCACGTTTTGTGCACCAGTGGTCAGTGTCTTGCATAGCTCTGCGCTTCTTGCATGGAATGTCGTGTAAAAGAACTGATGTCAGCGCGTAAGGGCGGCGTCTAAGTAGGTACCGCAACATCATCCCGGCGATCACGACGAACGTGGAGTCGACCGTCGCCTCCTACCGACATGCAGGTGTATGGCTGAGAAAAAAATCTCCGGATACAGTCTGACACCTGGGAGTAATTCTAAGGTAAGGAATCTATAACTAATATATGTCTCTTACAGATATATTATTGAAGGTAAGTAACTTGTTCTTTAGGTCTGTACTTTCATGAGTGTTTTGTCACTGGCAAAATAGTAAGGATTTTTTCATAATTATTTCATGGCTCAGGGTCCTTGCTGTTATTGCAACCATCTAATTGGCCATGCTTTGGAAACTTCCATGCTTTAAATGATGCAATGCACACTTAGTTTCGTTTTCCTCTTCTCCTTAAGGTGACTGGTCTGCATGTGGCATTAGAACAAGAAAGATCAAAAGTGAAGGGTTTACAAGCAGAGCTAATAAAGTATCAGGTAATTACAATACTTAAAAAAACTTTTTACATCTGTTTAGAGTTTGCATCGTATGACTTCACTTTCAGAAATACTTTCAGAGAGATGCTCTTGCTTGTAGTGATGTTTGTCATGACAGGACCGTTTACTTTAGCATCACGATTTGATGAAAACAAGAGTTTACTTTGACATGCTTAAGAAAGTTGTCTTAATTGTTTTACAGGTTATAGTGTATTTACGGGGAATGGCTTCTCAGTGTTTAGAAGGTTGTTTAGAACACCAGTGCCAGGCCCACTTTTGACTGCTGAACTGCGAACAAATTCCTGTAGATATGTCTAATGCAGGTTCACTAAGCTTTATAATATTCCTTGAGGGAGATCAGGAAGACTTTTCAGCACAGCCCCCATGCACCAGTAGGTGCTATCAGGCAGCTCCACGTCAACTCTGTTTTGCTGAGGAAATTACATTTGGAGATGCATGTATTAACAACATTAACAAAACAGACTGGTTCCTTTGCAGGAAGCCTGTAAGCCAATGCTTCTCAGATAAAAGAAACTGTACAAACATATGAACAAGATAAACAGTTGTGTTCGTGACGTGTGGCGATCCACAAGCTCTGTATTAGTACATTACTTTATTCGGTTATTACAACCATCAAAGTTTTCAACAAAAGAAACAAAAAGTTAAAAACGTCAACAGCAATACACAGGTATAAACATATTAGTGCCAAAAATACCATTATCAGTAGAGGCTAAAAACTGTAAGCACCCCAGTGCAAGAGAAATATTACTATTTGCAGTTGCCACTTCCATTACAAACTGTGCAATAGCAATAAAACTAGACCATGAATAGATAAAACTTGAGTAAAACAGATACCAATATACAATGGTAGCAACAGTGCGTGGTAGCTACCCTAATCTGGGACATGCCCAGATTTAAAGTGCCAAGTGCATCAAAATCAATTAACATCTAGTACCACATTACTTTAACAATTATCAAACAAATAGCACCATAAATGGCAATGTAAGATATCTACAATCATCAGGGACATACCCAGATTTAAAGTGCCAAGTGCTTCAAATCCAATTAACGCCTAATTCCACAATAATTTAACAAAAATCAACAGGTGGCACCATAAATGGCATCAATTTAAAACAATTATGAGTATATATATCTTTGCTACAGTAAAAATGCCATCAAATCAATACAGGATAAAAAATAATTTCATTATCACAAATAAAGTTTAAAATAGAGCTCATAATCATTACACTGGTTTAATTTTAAAAACTGCATTTGCGTTTATACCAAACTGCCACTAGAAATTTACTAACCGCTAAAACAGTTCTGATCGTTTTTTAGGATTCTTAGGGCTATTTGATAACGTGTAAATCCCAGTTCACGACAAATGAGAATAATCCACCTCCTGCGAGGAGAGGAATACCCTGGACAGAAAAACAGTTAATGTGATTTGTTTTAGTCACCCTGATTACACATTGGGCAGGTCATTAATAACTGTATTATATTCCATTTGTAAGTAAACGATCTTATAGGTGGTGTATCCAAGCGAAACCATAAAAAAAAGGCTTTTAGAGAAAGTGGAAGGTATAAAATCCAGGTATTCCTCAGGAAATGGGAAAGATTTAAGGTCAAGAAATTTATTAGTCAAAGATCCTACAGAGCTTCTTCTTACTATACCTTCATTGATGAAGTCCCAATAGGTGTTTTTCAGTAGGAGTATATCCGTTTTCTTTAATGTAGTAGGATCAGCCCAGAATCTATGGAGGCCTAACTTTACCATCCATGAAGACACTTTTAATCCAAGGAAGTGAGCTAGCACCTGATAGATTAAGAACTTCATTCAAAGAATCCCTATAATCAGCAAGCACTGGTGTACACCAAAGACGGACCCAATAAACCAATATTTTCAGGGCAGCCAAATCAGTTACTCTTTTTAGTCCCCGTTTTATATACAATGGGATAAGGGGTGTACTGTGAGGAAGATATACTTTCCTAGCGAAGCTATTTTATACAAGTGCCAAGGGCTGGGTATCAGCATAGCCCCAACTTCAGCCCCATGGAGAGCGGCCCCTTGCGCCTTGGCACGATAAATCTCCAGAACTGGGGATACTACGTGGTATACCGTTCTTTTGAGTCCTCAGAAATGCATTAGACCTATGCTCGAGAAGGAGTTTACTTTTCATAATCAGGTCTATCCACTTGAAACTATCCTGAAACCAAACCCCCATGTAATCAAAATTGTCAACCCTATCTAGGACCTCATTACTGACCGAATAGTTGTTTTGCCTTTCCTAGCCCCCTTACCCAGTATCATAAATGTTGTTTTATTGACATTGAGCTCGAGACCCCTTTCATTGCGAAAGCCTACACTTTTGTTTACCAAGGGCCTGCAGACCCATGGGAGACTTAGAAATGAGTAGTGAATCATTGGCAAATAATAAGATCGGTACATTCCTATTGCTCTGTATACTCCTTCCAAGACAAGGCAACAACTCCAGGAATGGCAACAGTCCTACTCCCTTACTTTCAAGAGTTGGTCAAACTGTCCTCACAACTCTGTTTCAGACCTGTGCATAATTCAGTGGGGTACTTCTTTATAGTTCATGCAGAGCATGTTACGAACAGATTATGGTACTTACCTTGTGAGCATCTGTTTGTTGCATTTAGTGCTGTAGATTCAAATGGGCTTGCTCCCAAGAAGCTGGTGTTTGCTTCAACCTTCAGAACTACTTATACTACACGCATGGCCACTATCCTATTCACTACTCCAAACCTACTCTCACCTGCTGTGTGGGAACAATCTAACAATGGAGTCAGTACCCATGCTCGTTTACAACCAGATGATGAGTCACTGAGACCTTGTGGCTTGAAAGACTCTTCAAAGAAAAACTAGTTGCAACAATCTGAGCCCAGCAGTTGATGGCAGAAGTGTGCAGGGCATGTGAATCAACAGGACTACATGCAATGATCATATGCTAAAAGGTAAGTGACCTCTTGTTTCATCACTGTTAAAGTTAGTCAATATAAAAACTAAGTAGTAGGTGCTCCAAAAATATGGTGCAATTAATGTGTTTGGTGACAAAAGTGAGCAGTATGTGCACTGGTATCTAAGACAATCTACATATGTTGACTCAATGGTCTTTCAATGTAAGAAAGACCGACTCAGTGTAGGAGTACAGGTTTGTGGACCACTTAATACATCAAAGTCATCATATATTTGCGCTGATGTTTCGACCCCTTAAACAAATGATTTCTAGCGAGATCATCAGGACAAAATGAAGTAGCAACCTAAAAGTATCCAAGAATACGGGTTACCCTATGGAACCAGTCAGAAAAATTATAGGAAAAATATTTGGTTTAATCATACGGTCCATATGACTGGATCTTACCTCTCTTGGAAAATTAACATGAGCAAGGAAACCTCTTGTCACATATACTATAAAAGTCAGAAAAAATTATTTCGAATTTGGGCACAGGTAACTAAGACTCTATCTCAGTCAAGATAAAGCTGTTGTCGGGCAGATACGGTTGAATGGTTTTAAACAATCATTTTTAAAGAAAATCCCTTATGCCCCGCCCTGTCCATTGGAAGCAGTACGATAAAGAAAGGGTCGATGTAGTCCCTATATAATTACATTAGCATTAACAGTTCACCACAAGACATTTCTGATCAGGAACACAAATTTATTTTTCAATCAAGTATTCAATAAATGCTCTTACAGTTCAGAGTATTCATATTAGTCCATGTGGTTTCAATACACTCATTATATACAATATATACAGTGCTCTCAGTGTAAAAAGAGAAAAAAGTTTTAAGGGGAAATGGGGGTGGTTGGATAAGTGAGGGACTGGGTAAAGGAGGTGTGACATAGACACAAATCAATTATGTACAGTGGAACCTTTACAGCCTGATATAGGTCTATAGTTCCCTTATATTCATCACACATAGGGCCAAACAGATTGATTTCTTCAATTCGTATGGTTTGCGTGTGTATAGTAGTCGTATGGTAGTCTACGTTTCGACCCATGGTAGAGAAGGGTGGTTAGTTCCTAATTGTGGGGTCCTCTTCAGGACAAGTTGGTATATGGAGCACCTGAAAATATAAATTAGATTCAGTGTGTGGAGTCAAATGTGGCCAATTGAACAGTGGATAACCTGGAAGGTACCTACTTAGGAAGCGGCTCGTAAAGACCGATCCCGAGGCGCAGCATTATGGGAAGGAGCATTAGTTGTCCTTAAAAAAGTGCAGTGTGAGGGAAACTCACTGGAATGGACGTGCACTCTGTGGGATAATTACTCTCCCATTGTTGTATTTAAACAATCTTGTATAGTCTGTAGTTAATGGGGACCAATCCGTTTCCTTAACTCTTTTGTAGTGTGTTGCTAATTAGTCAACAGGAGTGTCTATAATGAGCGGAGAAATGAGGTAACATTTAAAATAAAGAGAAAACTGGTACATATAGTAGACATAACCTGTTTACAAGGTGGCATACTTCATTCTCCCGTGTTACTGGCAAAACATGGGATGATGGAATAAGTGTCATCTCAGTGGTTGTGAATATGCAATGGAAAGCGTTTGTAAATATCGCTATTATTGACAGAAGACCCCTGACATCAATTAAAAAGATGATCTAAATTTTATTGTTAGTCTCACACAAATCAAAGAGTATCAATGTTTCTAATCGGCCCGAGTCAGAAATAAGTTCATCTGATTCCTTAAAGAAATCGTCTTTCAGGGAGCAGTTCCTCCTAATCCGCAGGAACTGCCCAAAGGGTAAATTGTCACGGAGTATATCTTTATGCAGAAAGGAATAACGGTATGTTTCGTGCCATAAAAGTACAAGAAGGCAGTATCCATGTTTTCACACCAATGTTGATTATATCTGCACCTTTTGCAAATGGCGGTGAAATTCTAATACGTAGAGATGGGAACAGCGATACCGTGGCGTTCGCATTTAGCACAATGTATTATTACACACAGGAACAGTAATGTAATTTACGTCTGATTAATACCAATGCTATTTTGACCAATACTATGCACGAGCAAGAGGTCCATAGAGATAATCATGGAACGATATTCCTTTTTAAAAAAAATCGTCTTATGGCATCATTGAATTAACTTGTGAGAGGTTTTACTTTGCCCTCGAATAATTCGATCTTCGTTTTCTTCCCCCTGGGGTTTATAAAATCACTGAGTGACTTAAACAAAACAGATCGCCATGGTTACCCACCACTGACGCCTATTGGTTACTTTACAGACGAGCCCCCATCAGCATTGAGTGGCAGCACCGCGTGACGTGGTCACGCCCCCTGCCTTCCATTTAGCTTTAATGGCGAGTTCCGACAGCAATCTGCTTGTCATTGGGAACCTTGAAGCGAGTAAGGTAAGAGCCTGTCCTGCACTCCGGACTTAAATAATGCATGTTGGGGCGTATTACGATGATTCTTGCCTCACGAGGAAAGCTCAGATTAGATTTCCCATAACGGCGATAGCAACCCCAATCTAGATGCACGCACTAACTATAACGAGATGCTTGAGACGAGCGCTTTCAAATTCAGGCCCCGCAAATCCGCCTCACCGGTATACATGAAGCACACGCTTATTAGAACGTGCGGCTCTAATCCTAAGAGGGCCATGTTTTTCGTTAAGCAACTGTCGGATGCTTTCACTAGCGCCTACCGGCATAGTGAATTTGACTCGGGCCGATTAGAAACATTGATACTCTTTGATTTGTGTGAGACTAACGATAATATTTGGATCATCTTTTTAATTGATGTCAGGGGTCTTCTGTCAATAATAGCGATGTTTACAAACGCTGTCCCTTGCATATTCACAACCACTGAGATGACGCTTATTCCATCATCCCATGTTTTGCAAGTAACACTGGAGAATGAAGTATGCCACCTTGTAAACATGTTAGGTCTACTATATGTACCAGTTTTCTCCTATTTTAAATGTTACCTCATTTCCCGTCTCATTATAGACACTCCTGTTTACTAATTAGCAACACACTACGAAAGAGTTAAGGAAACTGATTGGTCCCCATTAACTACAGACTGTACGAGATTGTTCAAATACAACAATGGGAGAGTAATTATCCCACAGAGTGCACGTCCATTCCAGTGAGTTTCCCTCACACTGCACTTTTTTAAGGACAATTGATGCTCTTTCCCATATATAACCTGATGATCATATATCTTATTACAGATACCAAGGAGGGGTTTTTTTGCCCCTCGGGATCGGTCATTCTGAGCCGCTTCCTAAGTAGGTACCTTCCAGGTTATCCACTGTTCAATTGGCCACATTTGACTACACCCACTGAATCTAATTTATATTTTCAGGTGCTCCATATACCATCTTGTCCTGACGAAGACCCCACAATGAGGAACTAACAACCCTTCTCTACCAGGGGCCGAAACGTAGACTACCATACGACTTCCATACAAACGCAAACCATAGGAATTGAAGAAATCAATCTGTTTGGCCCTATGTGTGATGAATATAAGGGAACTATAGATATATATCAGGCTGTAAAGGTTCCACTGCACATAATGGAATTGTGTCTATGTCACACCACCTGTACCCAGTCCCTCACTTATTGTCAGGTGCCCCACAAGACTCACCTGGGCTTGTGAAGCGTTTCTGCAGAGACGACAGGGACCACCGCCCCTGTTCCCAAACAACCCCCGCGGGGAATAACACCCGTCACGTATTGGATGGATCGAGGGATGGGGGCCAATAAAGCAAGAGGAGTGGCCTTGGTGGATGGGACGTAGGGTAGGGTCTTGGCACAGCTGAGAAAATAAGAGAAGACCTGATTAGGACGTGGAAGTATTTCCGTACTATAGAACACCCCACAACACACATGCAGGAAGGAACCCCTGGCTCCGGTACTCACCAAGACACACTCGTGCCGAACCAAGGAAGAGGCCAGCAACGTAGCGTCCAGGTGCCTTGATGCCTTGGAGAAGAAATGAATGAAAGCGCTCCTGCGCAAGAACCACCAAGTACAAACAAACAAAAGAAAGCGCTTCTGCTCGTAAGTGACCAGAACTAGAACTCCAGGGTAAGCGCTATAGCGCGGCCCAGTGCCTGTAAGCACATGCCATAGATCAGCAGTGTTCCTACGCTTCTCGCGTCAGGTCACCAGCAGTAGTGCTCCTGTGCAACTGCCAGGGACGGGTTAATCCTGGTCTCAATGGAACACAACGCTTCTAGCGCTCAGCAACCGGTGCAAGCCTCTGAGCTCTGGGGGCTCCGGGAAGCACAGGCCAGCGCAACCCACGCCTGTTAGAAACAAGCTGCCAGGATTAAGCAACGTAACGCATGCAGGCTCGGGAAGCGTTACCGTGACTCGTCGTGCCGAGGAACCTCCAGGGATGAATTAGGGCAGAGCCGATCCGCTGCCGTCTGCTGGGCTCCGTGCACACTCGGGAAACTGAATCAGAAGCACCGTACCGGAGGTGCTTCACGCCTATAAGCTTAGTCCCCTGGAAGTGATGACATTGGCCGGAGGACTAGACCGGGATACCACTTCCATCTGGAAGTGAGTATTCCCGCATGTATGTTGTGGCGCCCGAAACGGCGGAAAACCGCCACCTGACACTTATCCAACCACCCCCATTTCCCCTTAAAACCTTTTCCTCTTTTTACACTGAGAGCACTGTATATATTGTATATAATGAAAGTGTATTGAAACCTCATGGACTAATATGAATACTCTGAACTGTAAGAGCATTTATTGAATACTTGATTGAAAAATAAATGTGTTCCTGTTGAATTCAATCAGAAATGTCTTGTGGTGAACTGGTAATGCTAATGTAATTATCTAGGGACTACATCGACCCTTTCTTTAACGTTCTGCTAATGTGACCCAGGTCGGGTAGTTTTAAGGGTCTACCCCGTTAAAACTTAACAGCCCCTTGGAAGTGCACCAAAAAAAGCTGTCTGTGCAAATAGAAAATATTGCATAGTATTTCTGTATAGAAAAGCATTACATTTAGCAATATTTCGGCAAAAAGAAATTGTTTAGTTGTGAAACATCATGTTTGCCGATTTACAGAGGTACTCGTGTCCCTAAGAAGAGAAGTGAAGCAATGTTGTATAAGAAAAATATACTCCTGTGATAAAAATGGGTAGAAAACAGATGTGCTGTGAAAATCCATAGTGAGCCATTCAATGAAAATCCATAGTGAGACATTTAATCAAGCAACCTTATTAAGATGATAATGTTAGAATTCAAAACCACAATCCATTAATCTTGTGGGTATGTGCAGAGTGGAAAAATGAATTATAAACTCATCTGCTGCAACGATTGTGAATGATCAATGATTCATTGTCTACAAATGTCACATACAACACATTATATGTAAAAAAACAAAAAGCAGCCCAAGTCAGAAAAAATAGCAACATTATGCCATCATATAGACTGTGTTGGTATTCGTGCTGGAGCTCTCAGACCCTGTCTGTTCTTGAGGGGTTCTCATGCATTAGTGCTTCCATTAATGAAGCTGAGCACTCACATAGCATGCACGTTGCCCGTTCCCAAGAAGCCTCTCTATTGGAGATGCATTCCAAATAGAGTGGCGCAGGGGACTCCTGTATGCCTTCTCTCCATTACCACTCCTGCAGCTAATTCGGAACAATTTCAGGAATGACCTGGCCCAAATCTTGATGGCTCTAGATTGGGCCAGGAGAGTGTGGTACCTGGAACTTCTGGGCTTGCACATGTGTCTTCTGACCAGGCTACTACTTCGGGAGGATCTTTTGTTGCAGCAGCAGGGCAGATTCCTGGATCCGTTCCTGCACAATGTACACCTCCATATGTTAAAATTACACAGCAGCCATTCGATCTACCTCTTTAAGTAGTAGATGTAATCCTGGTGGGCATATGACCTTCGAGAAAGACTGTTAGTACTAAGTGGTGGTACAAGTTTATGACTTGGTGTGCCAGTTGAAACAGACTCGTAATAGGCCAAGCACTCATGTGTTACTGTTTATTTTGTCTTTTTTTTTAAATTGTTTTTATTGGTTTTCAATGACATAACATTGCAACATTAAAATCATTAATAGACAGACACGGTAATTTGATTCTACTCATGATAATCAGTACATACAGAATCAGTTCATAATGAAAGGGAAATAACCACCCCCGCCCTGCTGTTTTCTCTAGGCCTACCCCTGTAAAGCAGGTATTGGGGTCATCGAAGCCCCATTCAGCTGGGCTAGGATTGAGGGGGCAAGTAGCGTTAACACAATGAGGATCCATGGCTTAGCACCCACATATCAGCGTTGAAACATCCGGAAATATTCCTGGAGAGAGTGAGGTTGAGGTTTGGATAGGAAGTGTACAAAGAGAGAATCTCCGGCATATTGCACTCATAAATGTCTATGTCGCAGGTTCGCCTTCAGCAATGTCAGGAGTTGCCATGGGGTGTGTATTAAGGTCGATTTGAGGGGATCCCAGATGTCCCTAGGTCGGGACTTCAAGGGGAGAAGTTCTGCATGATTACTCAATTGTTCTTAACAGTATGTTAGATCGGAGAGCCAATCCTTAAACTTCGGCGCTATGCCTCTGCCCCATCTGCAAGCAAAATGGCATTTAGCTATTAAAGCAAGTGACAAGAAGCGACGTTGTGGCCGCGCTATTGATGCAGTGTATCCCAGCAAGGCAACTAGCGGGGAGGGTTCTAATGAAAGTGCAGTCATCTGCTCTAGAGCCTCAAAGACCAACCTCCAATACTCGTGAACCACGGAGCAGTCCCAGTCCAGATGAAGAAAATCTGCCCCAGCAAAGCCACATCTGTCACATCGATCCGAGTCTTTCAATTTTTACTTATACATTTTGACAGGGGTATAATATAAACGATGTAAAAATTAGAAGTAAGTAATGGGGGGGGGGTCTACTGCTTGCCGAGATTGTTTATTTTGTCTTTACCCCAGCAAGGACTTGCAGTGAGCCTGTTAAGATTTACTTGTGGGCCGTTTTAACCATGTTTGCTTTTAAGGATCAGCCATCCTTGTTTTAGTCACCAGTTGTGAATTGATTTCTCAAAGGTTTGATCCACATGTTTGCTCCTATACTATTTGTGATGCCACAGTGGACCTTTAATTTGATCTTTTTTCATTGTGTGTAACCCTTTTCAGCCATTGCACAGCTATCCCCTACGTCTCCTGACCCTGAAGATGGTCTTTTTCATCTCGATTATCACATGAGCCTGAAGATTTGTCAGTCCATAAACCCTTTGCCAGTTTGTTTCTGGGCTAATTGGTGCTTACCACTAGAGTGTCCTTTATACTGAAAGTTGTGATTCCATTTCATGTCTACAGTTCCATCACTTTTCTTATGTTCTTTGCCCCACCTCACCCCTTGAAGGAGCAGGAGAGACTCCATTGTTGACCCCAAAGAGAGCTGAGATTTTACGTTGCTCATTCCAAAGACCATCGAGTAGATCAGCTTTTCTTGGGGTTCTCCATGGCAAAGGAAGGAAAGGCAGTGCTGAAAAGGTCTTCCGCATTAAGATCTGGTGTGTGCTGACTAAGAAACAGCCTCCACATGGACTAAGGGCCCATTGCAGCCTTTAACTAGGTGGTCACAATTTCTGATAAAGACCCATCTTAAATTTGGTATCTGGCTGAAAATCCTATCCATGTGAGTGGTGGGATATCACTCTCCAACTTAGAGTATTCATAAACGTCTGCATATCACAACCTTCCCCCCTTAGCAGAGGCAATCGTCCACCAGCTGTGGCCATTGTCCCCTCTCTTGCTTGCCCTGAGCATCAAATACTTGGCTGCCCACATTAGATAGGATGGAGACAGAGTATATCCCATTCTGCCAGGGAATACATCAAATCACTTTTTTTGCAGATGACCTCTTCTTATCACTAGATGACTCAGACATCCATCCTAGCCCTTCAACCTAATTTGTCTCATTACAAGAACGTTGCAGGCTTCAAAATAAACGTCTCACAGTCTGAAGTACTGAACTTGATGGTTCCTCCTATTGATGTCTGTACACTCTTACTGCAGATGTCGCTTAGAAGGGCAACACACACTCGCAAATATCTGGGTGTGCATATTACCCCAGATCCTGCTGATGTATACAAAGCAAATTACCCACACCTTTTGAAATCTGTACAAAGAAATCATCGCAGATGGACTCTTGTTCCTTTAATGTCCAGGTAGAATTAATAAACTCAAAATGAATGTGCTTCCTGTAGCTCTCCATCTATTTAAGATGCCTACTTTAATTGTCTGTAAAATATTTTGTGAAGCTCTAGAAACTGACAATAAGATTTATTTGGCAGGGCCAACAAGGCCACTTCGCGGATAGGATTGTGTGGTGATCTAAAAATATGGAGTCTTGGTACTGCCAGACTTTCCCACCTTGGATTTAAAAGTTGCGTGTAGATGTATGTGGGATTTGGTGTGGAAACCTAAATAAGATAGGCCCCCTGAAGTCTACATGAGCTCCCCTATGAATACTATTCTTAAGGTGTAGGATGCAGTCAGAAAACAGGCACAAGTAACATCACCCCCCATCCCGCCATACACCACAATCCATAGTAATCTGACCTTCAAAGCAGCAATGACTTCAGTTCGATAAGTAGAGGTAGGGTGAATAACTAATGATATCAGAAATGTTTCATGGCGCTGAAGTCATGTTTGGAAAAACAAGCAAGAGGAAGTTTTTTAGGTGAAAGTGAATGCTGTCATTGTACATAACTGTTACACAGGGTGATAAATTCAATGATCAGGAAAGCCTCCACCGGAGATTTCCCACTGATAGCAAAAACTGTGAAAATGGCTTGCATTGCGAAAGGGGAATTCTGATGGAAACTTAACCGCAGTGTCCTCACCTTGTGAATATTTCTTGGGTATCAGACTGGATCCAGAAACTTTAAAGCTGTACTCCTGTACACTAGCAGGTGGTGTTGTGCTGCTCCGTACCGATGTTGAATTGTTGCAGAAGTGATGAGCAGAGCAGCATATAAGCATCACCCATGTGCCCTGACATCAGTCCCTTTCTTTTCGCACCCTCAGAAGCGGATCCAGAACTTCCAGACCAAATTTTCATTGAAATGTTACCAATGTGTAAGTGATAGTGTCACCTCCTAAGACAACAGGATTTAAACTGTGTAGGGCTTGTCACTAACAGATGTTTGTGATGGACCCTCACAAAGTTTGCCTTTGGTAACCGGGGTTGGACTGCTGCTGCTGTCCTGTGATGACTGCGCCTAGATAAATCTGCAGGCTATATAGGACCACAAGGCCAACTTAACATCGCTAAACACAAGAAGACTCCACAGCATGCCCGCTCAGTGCCAAAAGGAAGGTCCTGACCCTGCTCCCGAAGTCGTTCCCATGGCCAAACGCCATCATAGTCGAAGTCTTCAGGTAAGTCCTAGAAAAGCATGAGAAGTCGGAAATCATTCTCTTCCCCAACTCTCATGTTCCAGAAAAGGCGTAAGGTGTCAATGTGCCTCCCAGTCTCAAGCCTGATCTCCTTTGGAGCAAATACCTAGTCAAGCTCAGATGGACCCAGAGTCTCTGATTCAGTCAGCAATGTCACATCAAGTAGAGCCATTCGGAGAGGGAGTGGCACACATTTTTGTGACCTTGCCAGCTCCCTTTGGCGCACCATTGGGCCCCAAACATCTGTGGGGGGACTTCATTCGGACTACCATGAGGGTCCGCCCACTGTGCCATGTGTGCCTCTTGAACATGTATCAGCTTCAGCATCTGCTCTGGTGCACACTTAATTTTCAACCCCAGTACCATTTGCAGTTATGCCAACTACACCGAGTATGGCCTATTGTGCTATCTGACGCTTAGCAGGATCCACCTCGACCAAGTCCTGCTTCGACACAGACAATCTGTCCAATGCCGACACTTTACCCTTACCACATGGTAGGGCCCAAACATTACACAATCTTTGCGGCATTAACTCGGACAATTATGATGAAAGGAATGATTATGTCCCTCAATATAATGAGGAAAACTGGCATGAATAACTCCAAGATGCCAATGGGGTGGATACTTCTCCAGATACTGATTTTGTGTCTCTTCATGGCCCTGCTACAGATGAAAGTGCCTCTTTTTAGTCGTTAGGCAAAGGTCGCAGAAGTCTTCGCTCTACAGCTCCTCACCATGGAGGTAAAAAGTAGTGTTTTTACTGAGGTTCTTCAGCCAGGTCAGACACCTATAGAGCCTTTATTCCAATTAAACAAAGCCCTCAGAGATACCCTCTCGTGTAACTGGGTGAGACCATGTTTGGGCCCACCTGTTAATAGGCAGGTCACTCGTCACCATCGTCCTGAACCAGGTGACCCAACCTTTCTTACACAATTCTGACACCAGAGTTTGGTGGTACAGGTATCCAGCAGTAAAGTCAATCCCAACGTCTCTCTACCCACCCCACCTTATCGTGATTAATAACGGATGAATACATTTGGCAAAACATTTTTTTGCTCTGATGTCAGTTAATGCAGTTGTGTTCTAGGCCACCAACTGCCATGCCCTCTGGGTCTTGGTGGCATAAGTTAAACCAGCTGTTCTGGACAGCGTTCTGGTGTCCTTACTCAAACTATTTAGGATTGTTGCGATGCGTCAAAATTCGTCATACAGTATTGCTAGGACATGACCAACTGCCTAGGTCAAGCAGTGGGCACCAGTGTGGCACTTTGGTGCCATGCATGGATGACGCCCAAGGGGTTTTCTGGGGATGCCCATATGTCCCTGATGGGCATTCTTTTTGATGACTGTTGCCTCTTTGGGGGAAAAGTGTGCTTGGCCCTGAAACAGTTTAAGGAGAGTAGGACCACAGCACATTCCTTGGGCCTTTCTGCTTCCACCAGGCAATTCCAACAATGTTGCCCTCTCTGTGGTTATGGTTGGGTCTATCTGAATGAGAATTGTAGCCATAGATTCCTTACCTGAGAATTAACCCCAGGAATTATTTTTGTAAACATTACTCCTGCATGCTGGTACGTGCCATTGTCTGCACCAGAAGTGACATGCGCAGTGCCTATATAGTCACCACCCCAGCGCGCTGACATCTGTTCTTTTCTTTCCACGCCAGTCAGCGTATATCGAAAGAGAGCTACCCCCAGTCAGTTTTTGACTGACCTTTTTTGGCCTTTTGTTGAAGGTTTTGAGATATTTCTCCTGGTGTGGCAGAAATGCCCTCTATGAAAGCTGACTTCAAGCACAGCAGCACCTGTCATTGACAAATGTTAGTGACGGGCCCACATCTGGTTTGCTTCTGGTGCCTTGAGCAGGACCACAACGCGAAAACCTCCATCGACTGCCGTACCATGCACCCCAATGCCTTGAAGGACAAGACCCTCAAGCTCCTTGCCGCTCAGCATTCAACACTGCAATAATCTCGACCGAGAGGAAGGTCCCAGGATCGGTCGCAGAGTCATCAATCTTTGTCGCACTCAGTCATCCAGGCGTTCGGGTAAGTCCCATGAGCAGAAAAAGAGTAAGACGCCAAAGAGGTCTTAGACTTCACCCCATCCAAGTCTTCCAATGAGACGAGGGAGCGTCATCATTCACGGCCTGGCTGTGTGGTTGATCCTGGGCCGGCTCCATGCCTCCCCGAGTTTCCAGGAGCCAGCGCAACCCCCGCCAAACTCCGCAAATTTTATGAGGCCATGCACCTCATATTTAGGCAGGCCATTCCCTTTTAAAGAATCACGACCGCGGAGGCTGTCGGCTGGTCCAAGAGAGAGGTCAAAGCAGATATCCTTTCTTCTAATCTTTGAGCCCAACCGTGAGAAAAGCAAAAGGCCACATTACATTTAAAAAAAAAAGGAAGATAACACACATAGAAAAAGTCTATTGGTGTAAGGCTCTAATGAAAGACATAGCAGGAGGACTGTATGATATAGAGAATCAGGGACATCACACACGTGTCACCTTCCCCTACTTAGCCTTGCAGAGCCTTATTTAGGATAAGACCAGACTCACAGCAACATAATATTAGAGAAACATATGTCCACATTGCTTGGCGAGGTTGGCCTAGCAGTGATCACACAGCCTTAATCCTACCGATCGGGCCAACATTGAGCAGGTCCGTAGGCTGGGCAAAAGTCCAATTCCAGATTCCCCTTTATTCATCACCTATTACATATCGGCACGTATTCGTAAAATAATCATTTGTGTAAAAGCCCTGATGAAGATGGAAATTAATAACTAGATCCATTGAAACGTTTGTCGGCCAGGAGTGTTTGATATCCCAGATACAAGCACAGCACAAGAGGGTGGACATTGCCACCCCTTGGTTTGTTCATCTGTGCATCTAGTGTTGATCTGGGGGTTAGTATGATTGTGAGAGTGTGCAGTATGACTGTGGAGTATTATTGAATGGGTTATGTTTGAAGGGTATTGTATTTGTTACACTGTCTTGTTTACTTATTGTATGTATTAACAAGTGGTCTCTGTAAGTAACATTGTATAGTATGATGAATCGACACTATGCAATGTTTTGATCAAATCAATTGAGAATTGTATAATCATGGAAAACTGTATTTGAAAATATTTATATAAATAATCATATGTGGAAAAACTTATTTTTAAAAATAATATATACAAATAAAGAAAAGAAAAAATAATTAAAGAAATTGATGTGTTGAGATAATCTTTGGAGATTGCCCCAGACTGTTTGAGATGTATTGAGAGTCAATGGTAAAGCGATAGAGGTCGGTGGGAGTTTGTTCTTGTGACAATATTTACATTCCTGCTTGTGTACCTTTGGACTTTTTGGGTTCAGGAGGGGCCCCAACTGGTTCTCTGCCAGTGGGCCCACCCCGTCCCTGACACCAGTCAGGCCCCTTGGATCCATGGATGGATCTAGACTTGGGCCGGTCGTACCACGTCAAACTTTCCCAGCGCTTGTCCTGATGTCGACACTTGCTGCGTCTTCCTCCGTCTCATCCAGACACGTAGCCAGAGGGGTTTCGGCCAATTCCGGCACGGACTGTAGCCTTGCCCTCCAGACCACACACTGAGACCTATTCCTACAGGCTAGGACTTAGGGAGGATCAGGAGGGGCCCTGGACCTTAAAGAATACCATCCCCAAGACCTGTGTGAGGACTTGGCAGACACCAGTGGACTGGACACCTTCCCAAATACTGGCATTGTCCCTCCTTCTACCATGGCTATGGAGTAGGGGGCTGCTGTTGCCATGGTGGTGAAAAGGCTTTCCAACATCCTGGACCTTAGCCTGCCCTCAGTGGCAGTCAAGACTAATGTCTTGATAGAGATGCTTCAGCTGAGAGTGACTCCCTCAGGACTACTTCTACCATTACAATAAAGCCCTTACCTACGTCCTGCTTGGGTCCTGGTCCAAGCCCTGCCTAGGGCCTCCTGTGAACAGGGTAATTGCCAGGCTCCATCTTCCCAACACAGGGGACCCTAATATCCTCACTCAACACCCTAACCCAGAGAGCTTGGTGGTCCAATCCGCCACTTCTCATGTAAACCCTGACTCATTCCCATCCATCCCACCAGATAGGGAATCCAAGTGGCTGGAAACCATAGACAAGAAAACATTTTATTTCACCAGTCTGGCCCTTAAGTACATGAACACTGTGGGCCTTTTGGGCTATTACTCCGATACTCTGTGGGATTCAGTTGCGCAGGTGTGCTGCCCATGGTCCTGGAGGATACCCTGGCCATACTCTTCCTGGCTATGGCAGACGGGAAAGATGCAGCCAAGTTCAAAATCAGTTGTGGGCCGGACACTACCGGCTCGCTAGGCAGAGCAGTTTCTTTGTCAGTGGCCTTACGGCGCATTTGTGGCTGAGAATGACTGGCTTTTCAGGAGATGTTCAAGTCTCGCTTATGGACATGCCTTTTGATGGCTCTCATCTTTTCGGAGACGTGGCGGACTCAGTGCTGTAGCGCTTCAAGGATACCAGAGCTATGGCCAGGTCCTTGGGGCTTTCCATGACCCCACCAACCTCAGTGCATCGTTTGCAATCTTGGAAGAGGCTTCCAGCTGCGTCTTTACCCGCCCAGCCACCTCCGCCTGCCAGCTTCCCAGCCTCTGTGTGGCTAAGGGCGCTGTTTCCCAGACCCTGTTGGTCGGGCTAGTCCACCACTGCCCCACCACCCAGCAGCAGCAGCCTCCAAACCTCTTTAGTTCACCCTCCAACCCTCATGGGCAACCAGTGGGAGGCAGAATATGTCATCACCTGAACCACTGGAGGTAGATCACATCAGACCGCTGGGTCCTGAATATTGTCTGACGTGGCTACTCCCTCCCCTTTGTGGCTTCATATGCCATCCACTTGTGACAGGCTGATGGAGGACCATCTCTCATTACTCCACCAGCAAGTGGCAGCTCTCTTGGCCAAATGACTCATAGAGAGGGTGCTGGTGCCAGAAGTACGTCATGGTTGTTACTCCCACTTGTGACCCTGAAGGACGGAGGCATTCGTTCTATCCTAGACTAGTGCCCTTTCAATTACTTCCTCAAAAAGGAGAAATCCAAAATGCTCAAGCTTGCTCAAGTCCTGTTTGCTTTGGACCGGGGAGCCTGGATGTTAGCGTTGAACTTACAGGGCGAATATTTCCACATTCTCGTCCTGCCAGGACACAGACATATGCGGTTCACGGTGGGCCAGGAACACTTTCAGTTTTCCGCGCTCCATTTTGCCTTACCAGCGCCCCTCGGGTGTTTACCAAGGTGATGGCGGTGGTTGCAGCTCATCTGCGGAGATCAGAGGTACCAGTCTTTTCCTATCTAGACGACTGGCTATTGAAAGCAGGCTCACCCCAGGCAGTCGTCGCCCACCGCCAGATTACGGCGAACATCTTGCACTCGCTGGGGTTCATTATCAACATGTCGAAGTCATACCTGATTCCCTCTCAGTCTCTCCCTTTCATCAGAGCAGTTCTGAGCATGGTGCAGTTTCAGACTTATTCTCCTTAACAGGGAGTCCAGGATATTCGGGCTATGATACCGATGTTTCAGTTTTTATCCTGGGTTTCAGTAAAACTGACTCTGAGGCTGCTGGGCCTCATGGCTACCTGCATATTGCTTGTGACACATTCCTGCTAGCGTTTGTGGGCTCTGCTATGGGAAGTTCCAGTGGGTGCAGCATCACGAGAATCTCTCCAACATGGTCCAGATCTCGGAGGGAGCTTCAAAAGATCTGCAGTGGTTGTTAACGAACTGTGATTAGGTCAGCGGCAGACCCCTCTCCCTTCCCCAATTAGATCTGACAGTGGTGACAGATGCATCACTCCTGTGATGGGGCGGCCATCTGGGAGAGGTGGAGATCAGAGGCCTCTTGTCTTCAGCAGAGTCCTGACTTCATATCAACCTCTTGGAGCTCTGGCTGATGTGACTGGCATTGAAAGCCTACCCTCCATAAAGGTAAGGCTAGTGCAGGTGTTCATGGACAACACCACCGCCATGTGGTTCTGCAGCACAGAGGGCGGGTTGGGTCGTGGACTGTTCTTCAAGAGACCCTGCACCTATGGACCTGACTGGAACATCTGAAAGTGACTGTAGTTATAGATTCCTTACCTTAGAATAACCCCCAGGCTCCCGGAGAAATTTTTTCAAAGCAGTACCCATGCGCACCGGTGGGTGGCGTTGGTCGACTCCTCATCCGCCGTCAGCGTTGTGGTCGCTGGGATGAAGTTGCAGTGTCTACTTAGCCGCAGCCCCTGTGCGCGGACGTCCGTTCTAACTTTTCCGTGCCAGCCAGCGCAGATCCTGAAAAAGGGTGCCTTTAGTCACTTTTTGACTAACTTTTTTTCCGACTATTGACAACATTTATTTTGAGTTTATCGACTCATGGTGCACGAGAGATGTCCAACCGTCGTCCCTGCTTCAAACCCTGTGACTCCTATCATAAGTTAATGTCGGTAAACAATCCATACCTCGTGTTCCTTTGGTGCCTGGAGCGCGACAACTACTCAAAGTCGTTCTCTGACTGCTGGGCCCTGAACCTGAAGTCTTTGTGGGAGCGATCCCATAAGCTTGTGGAGGCCTTACAGTACTTTCCGCACTTCTCGAGGTCCCAGTCTAGGGTAAGGTCGCGGGACCGGTTGCAGAGCCATCACCACTCATCATCGAAGTCTTTGCACTCCTCAGGTAAGTCTAAGCACAAGAAGAAGGCGAAGAAGCACCATCGCTCTTCGCCTTCTCCCCATCCGTCGGATGACGCAACACGGGACCCGGAGCGTCATCGCTCTCCGGCTCCTCCTTCGGAGTCCGCTTCTGGGACGGCTTCGTGCTTCCCTCCCTTACCCGGAGCCGGATTGTCCCTTGCCCAGCTTCATCAGTTTTATGAAGCGCTGCACAGCATTTTTGGGCAGCCAGACTCCGCAGGCATGCTTTCTGGCCACACGGACTCGGCTGGTGGCCTTAGGCCTTCGTTGCCAGCGACTCCGGCCCTGGCGCCGCAGGGCACCCATGCATCCAGGCCTGTCGACAACGCGGTACCTTCCCTGGCACTGATTCTAGTGACAATGCCCCCGGCGCCGGTTGTGCCCCTAACCGGCGTCAACCCCAGCCTCACCCCCAATGTGGACACGACAGTGGTCAATAAAGTGGTGTAAGCAAAGGATTTGCATTTACATCCCCTCATGGACGCACTCCGGGAAGTTCATAGAAATGACTCTGTGTGTTGGTTCCAAAGAAATGAGTTTATTCCAAACGTATTTCGAATATTATGGAGTTTTGTTGCTCCATTTCATTGGTTTGTAGATATTAACAGCATATCAATACAATGACAACCATAGATCTCCGATGCATTTCGGGCTGTCCGCCCTTTGTCAAGGAGAGGCTGAAAAGAAGGAAAATGAGCCCGGGTAAGGGTGGGGAGGTAAAACAGGGGGGTCAATATGGGCCGGTTGAATAGTTAACAAGTGCCGATCAATAGGTGAGATGACGTGGGAGTTGAAATAGACGTGCTCGAAGCAGAGTGAATCACTAAGTGAACATGCGCGACTAGCGCATGCAAGTGTGAAGATTAACTATCAGGTAAAAACGTGAGGGATATACAAGCTCGCTATGATATCCAAAGCGGACTGTGAAGGATTCAGTACTTACTAGGTGATATGCGCCGTGGCGGTCAGCAAAGATAACGCGACGGTCTGGAGACGCGGTGTGCTCAATCAAAATATAAATACAAAGGTGCAACGTAGAAAACGGACTAAAAGGTTCGTGAGTGGTGGCCATCTTAGAGTGGGGAAAGAAGGAAACTGATGAGGGACTAGAAGAGGCTGAAACAATGAAAAAATGAAAAGTGAGAAAAACGAAGGTACAATAAGGATAGAATAGAGAGCAATGCGAAATAGTAAACTGTAGTAAATCACAGGTAACAACTGTATTCTAAACGATCGTTTAGTCCATGGGGCTTTAGAGTTTGTAGACGGAAAGTCCATTCAAGTTCTTTCTGCAAAAGCAGCTTACGATTGTCAATTCCTTCTCTTCGTGGGACACATTCAAGGACTATGAATTGCAGTTGTGCGATGGTATGGTGGAGTTCC
Source organism: Lissotriton helveticus (assembly GCF_964261635.1). Lineage (NCBI taxonomy): Eukaryota > Metazoa > Chordata > Amphibia > Caudata > Salamandridae > Lissotriton > Lissotriton helveticus. The sequence goes on from NC_136059.1 coordinate 1,032,692,814, forward strand.
TGGAAGTGTGTGGCAATGTTGGATTTCTCTTGTTTGGTGCGTATGTTGGACTTATGTTCGTTGATACGAACCTTGATTTTTCTTTCAGTTTTGCCAACATATGGTTTGCCACATGGGCATTTTAAGGCATAGATGAGGTTCATAGAGTCACATGTTGCGTTTACTCGTAATTTGATAGAGGTCCCTTTCATTGGATGTTTGATTTGATTTCCTCTCATTAGACAATTACAGTTGTTACAATTGTGGCATGGTTGGGATCCTTTGAATTTTTGTTGAACGGTAGGTGGTGAGGAGAGAATCTCTTTAATGTTCTTACCTCGCGTGTAAGCGAACAACGGAGGGCTATCAAAGATATTCCGAAAGTCTGGTTCCATTTGGAGAATAGGCCAGTGGTTTAGAATGATTTTTTTGAATCTGTTGGTGGCTGTGGAGAATTTGGAGACAAGAACCATGCGTTGAGCAGGAGGTTTAATGTTCTTGACTAGACTTTGTGGTCTAGTGACGTTGGCAACACGTGTTTCTGCTTCGTTGATGATTGCTTGGGGATATCCTCTATCTATGAACCGTTGGTGCATTTCCTTGATGCGATGAGTGTAGGTGTCTTGTTCAGAGACGATACGTTTAATGCGCAACATTTGTGAGTAGGGCAGATGTTTTTTAAGGGACCCTTGGTGGAAACTCTGATAATGTAGTGTGTTGTTGCGGTCGGTGACTTTGCGATGCAAGTCAGTGATGATTTTCTGATTGTGGATTTTGACCTGTACATCCAGGAAAGGAATTTCTGTACTGCTTGTCTCCCACGATAGGAAAATTCGTGGATCCTTAGTGTTAAGGTCCGTGAGGGCTGCGATGAGTTCTTCTTGTGAGTGCGCCCATGGGAAAAAAAGATCGTCTATATATCTTACATACATTTTTAGTTTGCCATGAAATTTGGGGTTCTCATATATGTAGCTTTTCTCAAAGTTCTCCATATAGATATTCGCGTATGTTGGAGCCGCGCAGTTTCCCATGGCCATTCCTGTAAGTTGAAGGTACCATTTATCATTTTCTTGAAAATAGCTATGATAAAGCGTGTAGATCATCAATTCCATCAGGAATGTTTGCATTTGAGGGTTAATGTCACTTTTGAGTAAGGCCTGTTCTACCGCTTCGATGCCTCCCTGGTGGGGTATGGAGGTGTATAATGACCTGACATCGGCTGTGCATAGGATCAGTGATTCATTATCCATGATGTCAACTGAAGCGAGCTTATTGAGAAATTCAGTAGTGTCTTTTATATAGCTTTGTGCTTGAATGACCAGAGGTTGCAAATATCTGTCGAGATATTTGCCAGTAGGTTCGTGGATCGATCCTTTTGTGGAGACGATGGGCCGAAAAGGTGGGTCAAGGAGGTTTTTGTGAATCTTAGGGCTCATGAAGATTTTAGGGCTTCTGGGATGTTCTTTGATTAGGTATTTTTTAGTACGGTCTTCTATTGTCCCTGATTGGTGCGCCCGGTTAATGATGTTCAATAGCGAGTCCTGGAACTCTTTAGTGGGATTATTCTGAAGTTCCATGTAGGTGTCTGGATCTTGAATGTGTTCACATACACGTTGTGTGTACATGGTTGTGTTCATTATCACGAGAGCTCCGCCTTTATCGGCTTTAGCACATCGGATGTTGGGATTATTAGCTAAAGTCTTTAGAGTGTCTAGATCTTTCTGTGAGGTATTCCGACGTTTACTGAAGCTTCCAAAGTTCACTTTTGCTAGGTCATTTTTTACTAGCTTCTCAAACAGATCGATACTTTTGTGGCTTTGAGGGGCCAGGTAGTTGCTGGGCGGGCGTAGACCCATGAGCTGATCTGTTTTTATGTCAGTAGTAGGGGGTAAGATATTCTCGAAGAAGTGTCGCAGCCTTAGTTTTCTGGTAAGCTTGAAAGTGCTTACTTCCAACTCAAGTAGATTGGTGTGAGTGACTGGAACGAAAGAGGTACCCTTCTCGAGGAGGTTCATTTGATGTTCAGAGATGTCTGTGTTAGAAATGTTGATGACTAAGTTGGTTTTTTGGGCTTCGGATCCTTCTTGGTTACAGTCTAATTAATATTGATAAAAAGTGCTGTGCACCTACCACTCAATTATATTGTGAGACACGACAGTGGTGCCAGCATCGGAGGGTACTTTTGTCCCACTATTCATTTCTGGCGTTCCTTACTGCCCTGAGTGGCAGCCTGAGAAGGACTGTTTGGGGCTGGTGACCCTCTAGGAGACCAACCAACTTGAGGAACCAGACTGGCAAGAGGAGTTGGGTGATGCCAAAGGTTTGGATACCTCCCCTGATGTTGGTATGCTGTCTCCCCCTACCGTGGCCACGGAGGAGGGAGCCTTCTACATTGTGGGGTTGCGTAGGGCGGCTGAGGCCTTGGGCATTGAGCTTCCTACGGTGGGAGTAAAGACTAACCTCCTGACTGTGGTGCTTTAGCCGGCAATGGCCTATTTGCAGCCCCTGCTGCCTTTTAATGAGGCCCTCACTGACATCCTTCTGGGCAGGTAGTCCAAGCCCAACACAGGGGCTCCTGTGGATAGAATGATTACCCGACGCCACCGCCTGGCCCTGAGTGACCCACTTTTCCTCTCCCAATACTCTACCTACAAGAGCTTGATGGTCCAAGCCTCAACCTCCAAAGATGGTTTCCCTACTGCTCCCCCAGACAGTGAATCCAAGAAGCTGGCCACCTTGGGAAGAAGATGCTTTCTTCCACCAGCTTAGGACTGCTGTTGGTGAACACTGCATGTCTCTTGGGCCGTTGCACACAATCTGTGTGGGACACGGTCACACAAGTGCTGCCACAGTGTCCGGAGGAGGACCGGGCCATGCTCACCCATGCTGTTGCAGAGGGTAGAGACGCAGCAAAGTTTGCCATCCTATGTGGGCTCGATACTGACGACTCGCTGGGCAGGACGATTTCCATGTCAGTAGCCCTGAGACGCTACTCGTGGCTGAGGTCCACTGGCTTCTCCGGGGATGTCCAATTGACCCTTTTGAACATGCTCTTTGATGGCCGACGCCTGTTTGGCGACAAGGCGGACAACGCGATTGAGCGTTTCAAGGACTCTAGGGCTACAGCCAGATCCTTGGGCCTTGCTGCCACCTCTCGCCCCATGCAGTCTGGCTTTTGCCCCTTTCATAGCTACAGAAGGGGTGCCCCACCACATTCCACCCAAGGCCACAGGCCTGCGCAAGCTGCCCAGCCTCTGCGCTGCCGGGGACTTGGGACCCAGTGTCATGGGTCTGGGGGCCAGCGGGCGGGCCAGTCCACCAATGCTCCCCTTGCAGCAGCCTCAAAACTTTCCTTGTCCGACCTTCCAGGGCAGCCAGTTGCCAGTGAGCAGCAGGGTCCGCAATCACCTCCCCCACTGGTGTAACATCACATCTGACTGGTGAGTTTTGCAAATAGTCTGAAAGGGCTACTCCCTCCCCTTTGAGACTACACATCCCTCCATGCCGCCAACACTCCATCGCATGTTGGAGGATCATCTAGCCCTTCTCCGCCAGGAAATTAGGGTTCTCTTGGCCAATTTACCCATTGAATGTGTGCCTGTGCCTGAAGTAGGTTGTGGTAGCCACTCTCACTACTTCCTGGTACCCAAGAAGGACTAAAGGCCTGCATCCTATCTTAGATCTCAGGGACGTCAGCCGCTTCCTCCGAAAGGAAAATTCAATATGCTAACTTTAGCTCAGGTCTTGTCTGCCCTCGACCCTGGACACTGGATGGTAGTGTTGGACTTGCAGGACTCGTATTTTCACATCCACAGCCTGCCTGCCCACCGGTGTACGGTTCACTGTAGGCCATGAGCATTTTCAACTTACTGTACTCCCCTTTGGCCTTACCAGTGCCCCTTGGGTGTTCACAAAAGTGATGGCGGTGGTCGCAGCTCATCTGCGCAGATCAGGGATTCCATTCTTCCCTTATCTCAACGACTGGCTGTTGAAGGCAGGCTCGCCACAGACTGTCGTTTTCCACCTCCAGAATACGGCGGACCTCCTGCATTCACTGGGGTTCACTATCAACGTGCCAAAGTCACACCTGAAACCCGCTCAAAAGCTCCTTTTCATCGGAGCAGTTCTGGATACAGCGCATTTTTGGGCTTATCCGCCTGAGCAGCAAGTTTGGGATATTCGGGCTATGATACAGATGTTTCAGCCTCTATCCCTGATTTCTGTGAGACTAACCCTGAGGCTGCGGGGCGTCATGGCCTCCTGCATCCTGCTGGTGGATCATGCCAGATGGCTTATGCGGGCTCTGCAGTGGGACCTGAAGTTCCACTGGGCACAGCATCAGGGGAATCTTTCCGACGTCGTCCAGATCTCGAAGGGAACTGCAAGTCAGTTGCAGTGGTGACTCACGAACCAGGATTGGGTCACCTTCAAGTCCCTCTCCCTTCCCCAACCAGAGTTCAGAGTAGTGACGGATGCGTCACTCCAAGGATCGGGCACCCACATGGGAGAGGCGGATATCAGAGGCACTGAAGGCATTCCTTCCTTCTGTCGAGGGAAGAGTAGTGCAAGTGTTCACGGACAAAACCACCGCCATGTGGTACTGCAACAAACAGGGCGGGGTGGGGTTGTGGACCCTATGTCAAGAGGCTCTTCGCCTTTGGACATGGTTGCAACATCAGGACATATCTCTGGTGGTTCAACCTTGGCAGGTTCCCTGAAAGCCAGGGTGGACAAACTCAGCCACCGGCACATAATGGATCACGAATGACGTCTTCACTCGGAGGTGGTGCAAGATCTCTTTTGGCAGTGGGGAGTGCCTGGGTTAGATCTATTCCCCACTGAAGAGAATGCGCAATGTCAACAGTTCTACGCATTGGAGTTTTCAAGGCGGCACTCGCTAGGTGACGCTTTTCGACGCAAGTGGAGTTGCGGCCTCCTTAGCGCTTTTCTGCCTGTATCACTTCTACCCAGAGTGCTGAAGAAGATCAAGCACGACCGGGCCCAAGTCATTCTTGTGGCTCTGGACTTGGCGCCAAGAGTCTGGTACCCCGAGTTTTGAGCATGAGCATCGATCCTCCGATCAGACTGCCTCTTCGGGAGGATCTTCTGTCGCAGCACCCAAACCTGTCCAGCCTCCACCTCCTTGCGTGGAGACTGAGCGGCGACAGTGGAGAGCTTTCGACCTTCCTCCTGAAGTCTGTAATGTCATCTTGGCAACCAGGCGTCCCTCCACTAAAACAGTATACACCTGTAGATGAACAAATTTGTGGCGTGGTGCACAGCAAAGGCTGTGGATCCCCTTTCTTCCCCTCTTTCAGAGGTTCTCCTCTTAGTTCTTTGTTTGGCCCAGCAGGACTCTGCTCTGTGCACTCTAAAGGCTATCTTTCGGCAATTTCGACCTTTCTTCGCGTTCCTGATCAACCTTCTCTTTTCAAGTCCCCAATAGTTAACAGATTTCTGAAGGGCATTACTCATCTCTTTCCTCCTCCTCCTCCTCCTCCTCCTCCTCCTTTCGTAATGCCCCAGTGGAACTTGAACCTTGTTCTCATTTATCTTATGAGTGCTCCCTATGAGCCACTACCTAATTGTCCTCTTCATCTCCTTACCTGGAAGACTGCTTTCTTGCTTGCCATCTCCTCTGCTCACAAGGTGAGTGAGCTTCAGACCTTATCATCTAGACCTCTCTTTCTTGCTGTCTATCCAGTCAGAGTAGTCCGCCGTACTAGGCCCTCTTTTCTGCCCAAAGTGGTTACCTCTTTCCACATAGGTCAGACCATCACATTGCCTACCTTCTTTCCACCTATGTACCCTTCCAAAAAGGAGGAGAGACTCCCCCATCTTGACCCAAAACCAGCGCTGTCTTTCTATCTTGACTGCACAAAAGACTTCCAGGTGGACGATCAACTCTTCGTGGGTTATGTGGGTGCCAAGAAAGGTCAGGCAGTGCACAAATGTACCATCTCTCGATAGGTTGTCCTATGCATTAAGTTCTGCTATTTCTAAAAAGTATCCTCCGGTAAGACTGTGTGCCCACTCTACCAGGGCGACGACAGCCACTAATGCTTTGGGACGTGGAGTCCCCTTACTTAACATCTGTCTTGCAGCCACGTGGGCATCCTTGCACCCGTTTATCAGACATTACTACCTGGACAGCCAAGTCTGGAGAGACTGCTTTTTTGCATGTGAGTAAAAATTCCTAGACAGTTCAATTATTACAAAACAGGTGACTTACAAATGACAGCAAGAAAATAGTGACCATGGTCGTATAAAAACAATTGCTATTTTAATAAACAAAAGTTAAAAAATCATATAGAGCACTGAACACCAGGGACTATATGGTGGCAATACATGAATCAAGAAAAGAATAAAAATTCATACATGAAATAAATCTTAAAAACAAGGACACCTTAGAAAGAAATTTATGTAATTATCGTGGATGTCCTGGAGTAGTGGCGATTAAACTCTACGCGTGTTTCGGCATAGACAAACGCCTTCCTCAGGAGCCACACAAACAGACCTGAAACATATATTTAAAAAAACATTTCATTGTTACACTACATATATAAAATAAAACCATTTATGCAATGTATACATTTTCATATATTAAAAATAAGAATTTTTCATACATATTGTCATATAATCTAAGAAACCAAACATTTTTTTTGCTGTCAAAGTATAATTGTCTACATCATGTTTTTACAGTTTAGAGGATCAGACATTATTTCAAAGACCTGAGTACTCCTATCAACAACTACATGCAAACTGAAATGGATATGTTTCTACTACCATGGCAATTACAAACTAAAGTAGGTTCATCATTATCTGATAAGATTGCTAGAAAGGGTGTTCATTTTAAAGAAGGAGAAAAATAATAACAACAATGTTTTACATTATACAGATAACCAAATATGATAACAATGGTCTTTCCAATGATATAAAAGTTATGTCTGAATTGTCAGTACAACAACTCACAGTTTCAAAGCGGTCAAATGCTTATTGTTGATATGTGCAGAATCCGCAATTCCATATTATTAAATTTGTACCCATTGAGAAAGAAGAGATCTGTGGTAAATAAATAAATAATACCTCTATTTTTGACTGGATATAACAATAACAGATAGCTCAATAAATAAGAGTCAAGATTCGAGGTAGTAGGAGTTTGCAGGTTTAATACAGCATAAAGGACAGGAACAGGACAACCTGCACGGGCAAGATCTGGAATGAGCGCGCTAGCTTTAATAACAGTACACAACATATATATACTAAAACAATTGCATTACAGTAGGTACAGTAGGCGTGGCAGTGGGTGGGGTTCGTAGCAGTCGCGAAAGATAAGGCTGAAAGTAGGTGTAACAGGAGGCGTATACAGGAACATGTGATGTAAACGTAACAGAATATGTCATAAATGGGGCGGAAACATGGAGGGGGCTACCTAAGGAGCCGGGACCTCTGACCTAGAGGTGCGCGCAAACTGGCAATGACGTGTTACTAGGGAGAAGCTGGGGGCTATGACTTCTGCGCTAGGAGCAGAGACTGAAGTCTGGAGAGTCAGAGCGACATGTACCTAAACACTATCTAGTATCTGATGTTTAGAGAACATGTTGATAGAATCCAAAAGTTATCAGGACAAAGGCTAACAGACTCTAAGACTGGTGCATGCATTATTCTACATGTAGTGCGTGTTGAGGAATATTAAATGACCATTAATACAGTATTTCTCTTACATGGAGACGTAAAGGCTAGACTGTGACGGAAACTATTGATGCGATTCAGTAGTTTAGGAATGCAGGGAAGGAGAGCTGGACTGATAACTAGAATCATAACATACTCTTGGCAGACTGGCAGGCAGAGCCAGGCCGAGCCGGGCACTGTGAGGCAGGAAGTAAGTGAAGGGTCAGGAATACAGGTGAGGGCTGTATCGCTCCTCAGCGAGGGTTCAGGAGACTGGAGCTGAATCTGAGTCCGAGCCCTTTTGAGGCCTAGAAACGGGGACTTTACAATGAAATAACGTGCACACTGAGAAACGTGGCAACGTAGCTTTACATAGGCCTGATATTCGTTGTATTCACGAAAACCGGGAACTGGCATACTAGAGTTGGACACAACTGTAATTGCGTCTTTAATCGATCATGGGGAATACATATGCATATTAATCATGCACATATAACATAGCATGGGGAACACGTAGGGACACAGAACATGGCAAAATTTACTTTTCCACAGATCTGAAATGATATTGATAACATCATAAATACATATGTGGATAGAACCTAAACTTTCAGGACATACTATCGTCCGTTGTATTCATTTGAACATGAAGGTGATTCATGACTATAATACGGCGTACCGGATGTGATATACAAAACTTCCAAAATTTATTTTCTTAAGCGCTTCCATAAATATGAAAAAACTGCTCGAGAACATCTTTCAATATCAGGTACAAAGATGTCACAGTTAATGACATTCAAATCCTATAGGTTTCTATATGGTGTAATACCAGAATGCTTTAAATGCTCTATCTTAAACTATATCTAACAACTGGTAGAAACGTATATTGAAGGGTAAGAAGCTATGTTGGATCAATACCTGAAATGAAAAGACACGTTCGCCACGTAGTCTCACTTTCGTTGTTAATCGTTATGGAACAATAAAATATATATCTAGAAAAAGAACAAGGATAATACACAGAATTACTGTTTATCCCTAGTTAATAGTTATTACCTACAAACAGAGTTACAAATCAAGTGTCATGGTATATTGACGCATGGCCTGTATCAAATTCAAGATCGTATATACCTGAGGTATCTTCAACGGTCCCAAAACGACAGTTTCGTCTTCCCAAGGGTAGCGTGTATACGATATAGATATGTTTGTGGGTAATAACTATTAACTAGGGATAAACAGTAATTCTGTGTATTATCCTTGTTCTTTTTCTAGATATATATTTTATTGTTCCATAACGATTAACAACGAAAGTGAGACTACGTGGCGAACGTGTCTTTTCATTTCAGGTATTGATCCAACATAGCTTCTTACCCTTCAATATACGTTTCTACCAGTTGTTAGATATAGTTTAAGATAGAGCATTTAAAGCATTCTGGTATTACACCATTTAGAAACCTATAGGATTTGAATGTCATTAACTGTGACATCTTTGTACCTGATATTGAAAGATGTTCTCGAGCAGTTTTTTCATATTTATGGAAGCGCTTAAGAAAATACATTTTGGAAGTTTTGCATATCACATCCGGTACGCCGTATTATAGTCCTGAATCACCTTCATGTTCAAATGAATACAATGGACGATAGTATGTCCTGGAAGTTTAGGTTCTATCCACATATGTATTTATGATGTTATCAATATCATTTCAGATCTCTTCTTTCTCAATGGGTACGAATTTAATAATATGGAATTGCGGATTCTGCACATATCAACAATAAGCATTTGACCGCTTTGAAACTGTGAGTTGTTGTACTGACAATTCAGACATAACTTTTATATCATTGGAAAGACCATTGTTATCATATTTGGTTATCTGTATAATGTAAAACATTGTTGTTATTATTTTTCTCCTTCTTTAAAATGAACACCCTTTCTAGCAATCATATCAGATAATGATGAACCTACTTTAGTTTGTAATTGCCATGGATAGTAGAAACATATCCATTTCAGTTTGCATGTAGTTATTGATATGAGTACTCAGGTCTTTGAAATAATGTCTGATCCTCTAAACTGTGAAAACATGATGTAGACAATTATACTTTGACAGCAAAAAAACTGTATGGTTTCTTAGATTATATGACAATATGTATGAAAAATTCTTATTTTTAATATATGAAAATGTATAAATTGCATAAATGGTTTTATTTTATATATGTAGTGTAACAATGAACTGTTGTTTCTTTAAATATATGTTTCAGATCGGTTTGTGTGGCTCCTGAGGAAGGCGTTTGTCTACGCCGAAACGCGCGTCGAGTTTAATCGCCACTACTCCAGGACATCCACGATAATTACATAAATTTCTTCCTAGGGTGTCCTTGTTTTTAAGATTTATTTCATGTATGAATTTTTATTCTTTTCTTGATTCATGTATTACCATCATATAGTCCCTGGTGTTCAGTAATCTATATGATTTTTTAACTTTTGTTTATTAAAATAGCAATTGTTTTTATACGACCATGGTCACTATTTTCTTGCTGTCATTTGTAAGTCACCTGTTTTGTAATAATTGAACTGTCTAGGAATTTTTACTCACATGCTATTATCCCTGTCCTAGAAGTTTGCTTCAGACCACTGTTCAGGGGGTCCTTGTTTTCTTCAATCCCCGAGACTGCTTTTTTGGCCATTCTGTTCTCCAGGACTTCCTGGCTGTTATGGAAGGACTCAAAAGACTCATTCCTCCCAGACTTCCACCTTCTCCAGTGTGGAACCTTAACATAGTATTTACAAGACTTATGGGCCCACCATTCGCGCCGTTGCACAAATACGAAACACAATTTCTTACCTGGAAAGTAGCCGTTCTTATAGCCATCACTTCTCTGAGGAGAGTGGGTGAGTTTCAGGCACTAACCATAGAGGAACCATTTTTGCAAATACACCAAAGCAAAGTGGTCCTTAGAACTAACCCCAAATGTTTACCTAAAGTCATCTCTGCCTTTCATATCAACCAATCTGTTGAGTTGCCTGTGTTCTTCCCTCATCCGGATTCAGTGGCAGAACGTGCCTTTCACACATTAGATATCAAAAGACCACTGCTTTACTACATAGAAAGAACAAAGCCCTTTAGGAAAACTAAACACCTTTTGTGGCTTTTGCTCCACCACATAAAGGCAATCCCATTTCAAAATCAGGCATTGCAAGTTGAATAGTGCATTCAAATATGCTACATCAAAGCTAAACGCACACTATCAATTCCCCCTAGGGTGCATTCTACACGTAAACTAGGGGCTTCTATGGCATTCTTAGGAAACATACCCATAGATGACATCTGCAAAGCTGCAACATGGTCTACACCACACACATTCACAAAACACTATTGTGTGGATGTGTTAGCAAAATAACAGTCTAATGTGGGCCAGGCAGTTTTACGAACACTATTCCAAACCACTGCAACAGCTACAGGTTATCCACCGCTTCAAAATAACTGCTTTATAGTCCATGCTAAAGCGTATGATCTACAGCTCATATGCCTCTAACGGAAAATGCTACTTACCCAGTATGCATCTGCTCTTGGCATACAGAGCTCTAGTCATATGCACCCACCCACCTCCCCGGGTACCTTTACCTGTTGCAGTGATGTCTTACTTAGATACAATCTACATGGACATCTCTTGTATTTCTTTACTAACTCCATCATCACCCTCTATGGCAAAATAATCTATGGGTGGAGTCGATGCCCATGCACCTATCACCGAAAGGAGTCACCACCTACCTCATGACTATAAGACTGCTTCGAACAAAATCAAAGTGCAAACATCTGGACTCAACACCAGATGGCGATCTATGCTAAAGCATATGACTCTACAGCTCTATATGCCAAGAACCGATGCATACTGGGTGCGTAGCATTTTCATTTTGGAAGGTCTCCAACATATGTTTTAACCTTCAACCTTTATCATGCCTCAGTGGTGCGTCAATCTTGTAGTTTCAATTCTGATGTGCGTTGCCTTTGAGCCACTACATAACTGTCCTCTCAGGCTCCTTACCATCAAGACCACCTTCCTAGTGGCGATAACTGCCCAGAGGGTCAATGAGTTATAGGCTTTGTCATCTAAGCCTCCATATCTAACCATCTTTCCAGAGAAGCTGGTTCTTCACACTAGCGCTTTCTTTCTTCCTAATGTTGTAACTCCCTGTGAGGGTTTCGTACCCCCACAAGATACTTCCGACCAACCCAAGATGGCCGCTGTCGACGACTCAACCGGAAGTGTGGTCTAGCGGCTCACGGACAAACCAAAGGGGCAACAGCTGAAATAGCCGGAGGCCCTGAAGCCCGGCGTTCTTCGGTGAGCGAGGACGTGTACTGCGGGGAAACGGCGGATCCTTGGGACACGCAACGCGAGGCAGGAGCGGAGGAGAGCGATCTACCCGGCATCGAGGAACCAGCGGGAGGCAGAGAGACCGGCGAATCAGCACCGGGAGGCAGAGAGGACGGCAGACCGGCACCAGGACCTGAATACCGCACTTGGAGCAACGCGCCCAGGACTTTAACCCTCAACACCAGAGAGGAGTCGGAGTCTCCCAAAGCCACGGCCCAAGGGGGTCCTGGTAGCAGGCAAGTGCAGTCTGCATGCAAGGGGATTTTTCGGGGTCTGTGGGAGCGGGTTAAGGGCCACTAAAAGCTCACCAAGAAGTCTCCCTCATGTAGGCACATCACGTTAGGGACCTGGTGAAGGCACTACCCCTCCCCTCATTTCTAACTGTTGTTCAAAAGGGCAAGAACCTGACCCTCGTTTCTATTTTCTGTATGATTTTGGGTAACTGCAAGTCTCCAGTTGAAGAAAGAAAACAGGAGAGAACCCTTGTGAAAGCCCACCGGAGAAGAGAGACTATCCGTCCCTGGTTTTCATTTAGCTTTGTGTGTGTGTGTTTGGACCCAACCCAAAAAATGATACCCAAGAGGCTCCAAAAGAAAACGGGACTCTGAACTGACAATAAAGAGAACCTTGAATCCAAATATCAAAGTCTCCGACTGTACTTAGGGTTAGGGAGTGACCTCAGGGAGAGGGGTTCAGGAGAAACACGACCACACTCCCTTTCATGTAGGCCAGTCCATCACCCTGCCTATCTTTTATACACCTCTGCTTCCCTCTAAGGAAGATTACCGATTCCATCGACTGGACCCAACAAGAGTGTTGTCATTCTACCTTGACCGATCAAAAGATTTTTGGGTGGACGATCAGCTCTTCATGGGATATGTCGAAGCCAAGAAGGCAAAGGGTGTGCCGAAACGGGACATCTCTCTGTGAATCGTCCTCTGCATGAAAATCTGCTATGCGCTGGCTAAGAGGCAACTCCCTGAGGGTTTGCACGCTAATTCCATCAGAGCTAAGGCTGTGACAAATGCATTAGCACAAAGCGTTCTTGTCCTGGACATCTGCCAGGCAGCAACCTGGGCTTCTCTCCACATGTTCACCAAGCACTATTGCCTGAACAATCGGGCCCGTAGGGATGGGCGCTTTGCCTGTTTAGTCCTGCAGGACTTTCAAGTGTGAATTTGTTTGACAGACCCACCTCTGTGAACGTATTGCTTGGGTTTATCTTCCAAGGTAAGGGATCTGCCACTAGAAGTCTCTATCTGATGAACAAGTTAATTACCTTTGGTAACGCCTTATTTTGGTGAGACTATCTAGCCGCAGATTCTTTCCCGACTCAAGATCAAGGCTCTTCCCCTTCAGGGCCCATGTCTTCCCCACCAATGGTTAGTGTTCTTCGTTGGTCCACTCTCCTGGCATGGAAAAATGTAAAAATAAACTGACGTCAGCACCCTGGGGTGGCGCCCCACTGTAGTGTGTTCTTGCTGGCACACTACCACCATATTGGAGGCAAGATCCGATATTTCCTCCATGGATCGCTGGCCATCTCTTCAGACAAGTAGGTCCTCCAAACTGTGAATCTGGCTATGCCCTCCCTTTTTTACCCCGCTGCACCTTCCACCACATTTAGGGTGGCTGACGGAGGATCACCTGACCATCTTGCAGTAGAAAATGCAGGTCCTTTTGGTCTGTGGAAGGGCACATTCGAGGTTCTCATACTCCAGATACTGTCTGCCCTAGACCTCAGAGACCGGATTGTGGTGTTGAATCTGCAGCATGCTTATTTGCATATGCCCATCCTGTTGGCCCACAGGCATTACCCACTTTTCACAGTGGGCAAGAGCATTTTCAGTTGGCATGCTCTCTTTCGGCCTCACCAGTGCCCCTCGGTGTTGACCAAAGTGATATCTGTGGTCGCAGCACAGCTTCAGAGGTCGCAAGTTCCAGCTTTCCTCTACCTCAACGACTGGCTGGTGAAGGTGGGCTCATCCCAGCCAGTCAGCCATCTGCACCTGACTTTTAACCTCATAACATCGATGGAGTCACCATCAACATGCAGAAGTTTCACCTGACTCCGCAGATGCTCCTGTTCAGGATATTGCAAAAAACACAGTTGATGGACAGAATGTAGAACAATGTAATACATTCACCCCAGTACAAGGATCTGGGCCTAAATCCATCGTTTTTTTGCACTCCACACCACCCTGGGTTAGACACTGGCTATATGCAAATCAGCTCTGACCCTGTGCCTCATGGGAACAGTCCAGTCCGAACTATCAAGCCATGTCTTTCCCAGACCGGAATCAAGCATCCAAGGATCGGTTTCTGGCTATCAGCCTTCATCAGCCTGGATAGCTTGACTCCAGTGTTGTGGAGAGACTGGGACTCACGTCTGAGCATACCCAGCACACTCGAGGTGAAAATTCCATCAACTGTGTTTTTTGCAATTTTCACCCCGAGTGGGCTGGGTATGCTCAGACGTGAGTCCCAGGCTCTCCACACCACTGGAGTCAAGCTATCCAGGCTGAATGAAGGCTGATAGCCAGAAACCGGTCCTTGGATGCTTGATTCCGCCCATGCAGGCTCTGCAGTGGGAATTCAAATTCCAATGAGCATAGCAGCCAGAGAATCAGTCGGATTGTGTCCAGATTTCTGAGGAGACTGCAAAAGACCTGCTGTGGTGGCTACTAGACTGTGATTGGTGCTGTGGCAGACCCCTCCCCGTACCCCACCTTCAACTGATGGTGCTCACAGATGCATCACTTCTGGGTATGGGAGGCAATCAGGGAGAGGGGGATATCAGAAGCCTCCAGTCTCCAGTGAAAACTTGACTCCACATCAGTCTGTTGAAGTTGAGGGTGATATGCTGAAGGCCTTCCTGCCTAGTATCAGAGGAAGACTGGTTGAGGTGCTCCTAGACAATATCACTGCCATCTGGTACTGCAGCAAGCAGGCTCAGGTGTTTGGCCCTGTCAAGATTATCTGCGCCTCTCGAAGTGGCTGGACTACCAAGAAATTTCTTTAGTGGTAAACCACCTGGAGGGATCTCTAAACACCAGGGAGGACAAACTCATTCACTTATTCCTAGTGGAACATGAATGGCAGTTACACCTTGAGATGGCACATGGCGTCTTTCATCACTAAGGAGAACTCTGGCTCGATGCTTTCACCTCTGCCGAGAACATGACAGGACTTTTGTGCGTTGGAGGCTCTAAGGTGACTCTCCCTCTCTAAGGTGCATTCTATCTGGAGTGGAGCTCTGGACGCCTTCCTGCCACTGCTTCTCCTGTCCCAGGTTCTTTTTTTTTTTTCTTTTTTTTTTTTTTTAGTTTTTATTTTTCTTTTGCAAACATAAGCACAGTTCTACTTACAGAAGTTACATTTTAACAATTACAGTAATTTGCTTAATTTCTAATTTCTAAATCTCATCTTTGAGATATACCATACAAAGGGTAGGCTTCAACCAAAATAAATTAGCACATTTTAAGCAGTAAATGAATCTAAAACAAAACCTAAAGACAGAAACCAAAACCTAACATAAAAGGGCAATTGAATTAAATAAGAAAAATCCCCACACTACCCTTCCCATCCACCCCCTAATCATCCTTTCTTTGCTTCTCTTTCCATTTACTTAATGGCTCCCATATTCTTTTCCCCAGACATCTTCCTCTCCTCCCTTTCCGAGCATAAATATTTTCCTCTATCTTGTAAGCGTATAACGTATTTGCCAGCGAATTTTGGAATTTTGGGGGATTTTTATCTAGCCAAGCCCTGGCTATTGTCAATCTGTAAACTGCCATTAATACAAACAGAAATTCTGTGTACTGCTCATGCTCCTGCTCAGCCACTCCTAACATAATCCAGGATGGGGTGATACAGATCGCGATATCCAAGGACCTTGCTAAGAACCCCTCTATCTCCTTAATCAATGATTGCAGCTGAGGACAGGTTGCAAAAATATGTATGCTGTCTGCTTCCAACTCATTGCAACGGGGGCAATTAATTCCTGTATTCCCACCCCATTTTGCGATTCTTGCAGGCGTAAAATAAAGAAAATATAATGTTTTATAATGCTGGGACTGCAAAGGGGCTGCACTTAATATTGTACATCCTAGATTTAAAGAATCAAAAAACAAATTACTTTCAACCCCCAATTTTTCTGCCCACTTCAGACTAAATTTCTCTAGATCATCCTGCTTTTCTTTCAGCAGAGCTGCGTAAAAAGACCTAATTGTGCAGTCCCCCATCAATTTTATTTTCTCCATTATTTCTATTTTATTGAAGCCTACCGGGCCTCCCACTTTGTTCTTTAAAAAGCTTCTGATCTGCAGGTACTTGAAGAAGCCCCTATTATCTATACCATATGTCTCTCGTAATTCTGAAAACTGTTTAAAACCATCCTGAGTAAACAGGTCACCTATTTGCGTAATCCCTCTTGCTGCCCATTCTGCCATAGTTTGATCAGCAAATATTTCCGCTGGGAGCGATCTATTATTAATCAGGGAGACATATCTATTATATCTCCCCATCTTGACTTTCTTTAAAAAAGCATTCCATACCGTAGCTGCCGCCATAACAGTTTTGAACCTGGTTCTCTTGAAATAACTAAAATCTGTGCATTTTAGAAAACAATTACAAACGTTTGGCCCAAGTACAACAGCATAGAGCTCAGTAGACATAGTTTGCATTCTTACATCATCAATATTCCCCCCAATTAATCCTTGTATATATTGCAGAACAGTTGCCATATAATACAAACGAAAATCTGGTGCACCCCAACCCCCTTTTTCCCTGGGAAGTGTCATAAATCTATAGGCCCTCCGGGTCTTGCCATGTGCCCAGATAAACCTGTTACATAAGGCCTCTATACCATTAAACCAACTGGCTTCAAACAACAGAGGTATGGCCCTAAAGAAATACAAAAATTTAGGTAGAATCATCATCTTGATGATGTTTGTGCATCCTACCAGAGATAAATGTAAGTTGTTCATTTTTTCCAAATCCTTTTTGACTTGAACAATCAAGGGGTCCATATTATTTTTAACAATCTTATCTACTTCAGATGTAATTCACACCCCTAGATAAGTTGCCTCTCCTACCACTCTATCGTCAATACATACTACCCACTGGTTTTTTACAATCTGAGTTTTAATATTATTTAAACTATATCCTGAAAATTGCCCAAATCGCCCTGCTTCACCCTCAATTGTTCTAATAGCAACTGTAGGTCTTGCAGTCAAAATGGCCACATCGTCGGCGTATGCTAACGTTTTAAATCTACATCCATTTAGCACTAGTGGTGGAATTTGAACATTGCTTTCCAACTTTCGTATATAAGGATCAAGGTATAAAGCGAAGAGCAGGGGGGAAGAAGGACACCCCTGCCTTGTACCTCTCTGGATGTTAACTGCAGTTGACTGTCCTCTGTTAACCCTTATTTTGGCCGTCGGGTTTATATATAGGGTCTGCAAAGCCTTTAGATATCTTGGCCCTATACCGTTCCATCTCAAAACTTCCCACAAATACCTCCAGGAGACCCTGTCAAATGCTTTCTCAGCATCCAAAAACAAAGCAGCCATAGGATTTTTTAGAGTGTTTGCTACGTCGAATGCCGTGACTACTTGTCTAGTATGCTGAGTTGTTCCCTTACCCGGTATAAAACCATGCTGAGAAGGAGCTACCAGTGTTTCAATTACCCTAGATAGTCTTTTTGCCAAAATTTTGGAGAACACCTTGACATCTGCATTCATTAAAGTAATGGGGCGATATGACCCCGGAACATCTGTCGGTTTACCCTTCTTTGGTATTACAATAATGTCTGCACCACCCCATGATTCTGGAACATCATCACCTTTTTGTGCTAACAATATTACATTAAACATTTCTTTCAAAAGAGATGGTTGAAAGACTTTGTAAAATTCTACTGGTATTTGGTCCGGACCAGCTGCCTTCCCAGATGGTAAATCCCTCAAAGCCTCCACCAGTTCGTTCAGCTGCACTATCTCTTCCAATCCATTTCTGTCCTCCTCTGTTAGCGCTGAGGGCTCTATCTCGCTTAAGTAAATCCTAATATCTTCGTCCCTTTCCTGACCATCTAAGGTGTACAGTTCCGTATAGAAATGTTTGAAAACTTCCCTAATCTGTTCAGCTTCCTTGACCGCGACTCCCTGAGAATTTTTAATCTCCTTGATATCAGCCAACCCCTCCCTTTGCCTGGCTCGCACTGCCAATATATGCCCCACTCGTTCGCTAAGTTCATATACCTTTTCTTTATGTGCTGCGTACTTCTCAACTGTCTTTTTCGCCATCCCATCCATAGCTTCATTTTTTAAAGCGACTATTTTCAATAATATCTGGTCGATTGGAGAATGTCTAAGTATGGCTGAAATAAGTGCTTCCTCTGCTTCCCTAATTAATTTATTATCTTGTTCGGCTTTTACCTTTGACTTTCTTTGCATCTTAATAACATAACTCAGGGTTTCCCCTCTTATACCAGCTTTAAAAGCATCCCACACTATCCCTGGTGATGCTGTACCCCTATTTATCTCCCAATATTCCTTAATCCAAGTATTCATTCTTTCTCTATAGGACTGGTCCTGTAATAGTGTTCTGTCAAAGGTCCATTGTCTTATCTCTTTATTTCTCCTTTGCCCAACTATTACAGTTAGAACTAATGGATTATGATCTGAAATAATCCTTAGTTCCCTGTCTATCCTTACTCTATCCAGCAGAGCTCTTGTAATTAAAAAATAATCCAACCTAACCATTATCTGGTGGGGGGCTGAAAAAAAGGTACTCCCATCTAAATTTGGGTGGCATTTTAACCAAGGATCTTCCAGAGAGTTATTCATTGCCATATCTGCTAAGGCTCTGTAGGTCCTCTTTTTCCTCCCTGAGTATTTCCTACCAGGGTCTAAAAAGCTACTATCTGCATCGTGTATATTCAAGTCACCACATAGTATGATGGGCTCCGGCCATTGTGCTAGTTCAGTGTCTAAATATTGAAAGATATCAGGATCATCTCCTGTAGACCCATAAACCGAGACAATCGTAATAGTTTCTCCTCTGAACATTAGTTCTGCTATCACCCATCTACCCCACCGGTCCTCCTTCTTTCTTTTAACCTGTGTCATGCCTCTTGCCTAGAATAGCCACTCCTCTCGTCTTTGTATTTTGGTTAGTTTTCGCTAATACATTGAAACCAAGTTGGTCTAGTAAATAAGCCTTATTACCTTCAATGTGTGTTTCCTGAAGGCACACCAGATCGGGATTTAATGATTTTAACAGAGCAGCAGTTTTAAGCCTTTTATTTAACTCATTCAGTCCACAAATATTTATCGAAACTATCCTACACGTCATTATAGTTCTTACTGTTTCCTATTTTCTGCATATACCTATACCAACAATATTCAATAAGCTTCATTATTTCCTTGCCTACAAATTTTCTTACAACGCTATTGTGTACCTTACCCACCAAGTCTTTCTTTGCTCTCCTACGTGTATTGTGCTTGTACCCGCCACCTAAATGCATATCTTTCCCCCCCCTCCTCTCCCCCCCCCCCCCATTCCCCCTCTACCTCCCTCCCCTTTGGATCCCCCCCCCCCTTGATACAGGCAAATAGGTCAATCCTGACCTATGTGTAGCCCCTGTAGTCTGCAGAGTCGCTACTCTCTCTCATCCTGCTTCTACGTCTATCAGATACTTCTATCCGTTTTTGGTTTGCTTTTACCATTACGGGGTTTTTGGTGGGCTATCTGTTGGGGTTTTTTGCGGGCTTCTGGCTCTACCTTCCTTTCTTTTGTTTAACTCCGTAATCTCTGCGAGATACTCCCCCGCTTTTATCTCTGATGTAAACATCCTTGTGTACCCCTTCCTAATAACTTTCAGTCTTGCCGGGAACAACAAATAGGTTTCTGCACCTTGCTTTTGGAAGGGAGCTATCATTTGCCTTAGCTTCCACCTTCTCTCCACGGTAACGTGGCAGAAATCTGGGCGGGCAAAGAATGTGTTTCCGTCAGCAGTTTTTCTAGAATCAGGTCTTGCTTTGTCAATTATTTCTTGCCTTGCTAAAAAGTTCCCTAAAAAAACCAGCATTGCTCTTGGTAAGGCATTCTCTTGTCCCCCCCGGTTTTTCCTTACAAATAAAGGATATCTGTGGGCCCTTTGTACTTTAAGTTCCCACTGCCATTTTGATTCTGGGAAGGCTTCTGTTAGTACTTTGATCACATACCCTCTAGGATCTTGCCCCTCCCGTCCTTCCTCAAGTCCCAAAAGTCTTACGTTGTTGCGCCTCTGGCGGTTTTCGAAATCTTCTAACTTCCATTGTAAGTCTTCCACTACTGTAGTGTAGTTCCTATTATCCCAATAGGCTCTGCGCATTGGAATAATACCTTCAATAGTATAGGCCTAGACCAGACGTTAACTAGGTCTACTACTGTCGATATTAGACTTAAAGTTTTGGGTTTGCCAGCTAGCTCAGAGTTCACTAGAAACTTTCTCGAATAGGCAAGGAGGAGTTGAACCTCCCTGGATAGACAAGAAGGGATTTAGTTTCTGACAACCATAGAACATGACAACTTTGCTCTCCCCTAATCAAGAGTGTATCTCTAGAGTCGTGTGAACAAAAGGCAATTTATTTTACTCAGTCAGTACGTGCATTCTTAGTCTCATCAGATTGTAGAGAAAAGGAAGAGACGGGCGTGTTCAATAAAAGATGTTATTTATTGATCAGTCTCTTTTCTCGTACAAGAGAAATGGATCGATATTATTGCAATACTTATGGTTAAGTAAAGTGCATACATTAAAAGCAGAAGTATAAAATAATACTGTAAAAACATTGATATGGTTTCTAAGCCATATGAAGGTTTAAAATGAATAAGATATATACATACACATATACATTTGACTAATCGTACTCAACTGGTGTTTCTAGCTACGCCTACCCCGTGTACCTGACCTAAGCCTAATACGTGGGCGGGAATAGAAAGTTACAGTTTAAGTTAAGTTTGTTTTTGCCGAGTGACTGACTAAAGAATTCTCTGCGAGGGGTTATTCAGTTCTGTACCTGGAATCTAGGATGGATGAGGGATGGTATCTCTCGTCTCTGGTCTCGATATTCCAGGCTGCCTGCGAGGGCTACCCGGAAGCGCCGGTGCTGGATTTCTCGGCAGGAGAAAGCAGCGTCTCGTTCTCAGCGCGTCAGGAAGGCGGGGTTGCGCCAGCGGGGTCTGCTCTGCTCTGGGCTTCGGCAAGTCTGGCTGCTCCGATCTCGTCACCACCGCGCTTTTTTTTGCATAGGGCAATATCGGTAATATTTATACCTTTAAGGTGCCGAGATTGACGTAAGGATGGACATAGATACGTCAATAAGGATGTCATACGACTTAGTCGTTAGCACATTCTTTTGCTGAAGTTCTTGGTGAAATCAAAACAATGGCCGCAGGGTTTTTCCCAGGTCTGTCATAGGTTTGATTTGTTTTGAGAACTCCGTATGCCTTATCAGGGGCTGGAGGAATATCGCTTGTCTAATTAGATGGCAAGCGTTATGACCTAATCAGATAACACGTTCCTGTGCCGTAGTGTGGCTTTATCAGATAACGGTTCCTGCATCATGGGGGTTTTCTGCCTCATGGGATGGCTGCTAGTTAACTTGTTAGTTTGTTAACCAGAATAGGGTCAGGAATAGGGGGATCGATACAGAACCTATAGGAATACATCACACCCACTCCACGCTAACTATGGACATATTTACTAATCTATGCATAGTAAAAACATACTGTAGAGTATTGTTCATACCTTACCACCCCAAAATACATAAATGCATTTTGAAATTATCAAATATACGGAAAAAACAGTCATATGTAATATATGCACTCAAGCTGCAGAATATGCTAAAGTAATCACGCATATCTATACATTATTACTAATTCGTATATGAGAATTTACACATGAAATGGCTCTTAATACAGAAAAAAAGTTCGAGACCATTCCATCACAGAATAAAATAATTATGAACATACCAGCGGGCAGCTAATGTCTATAAGCTATCTAAAATTAGAAATTTTAGTTCTCTAAGAATAGTTCTTACTTTAAGCAGAAGATAGTGTCCCGAAAAATATGCAAAAATATTTTGGGGCTGCTAAAAAAATTGCTGTCCGTGAACTGGAGGGAAAATTGTTCATGGTATTTTGCTTTTCTAGTTGAAGGCCAAATTCAGGGAACGCTGTGTACGAGCTTGCTCAAAAGTCTCTATTTCTGCTCTGGTGAGAACATCATATCATTTAGACTCTCGAAAAAGTTGTCAACAGCTTCCTGGGAGAGTTCCACTAACTCGGAAATAGGTGTAACCATGCATTCGTGCGCATGATTGTCTCCATTGACATTTTGATTTGGATTGCTGACAGAAGGTCGTACCTGATCGATGCTGCTTTCATCTTGAACTTCACTACCCCTTAATCGTAGTGGTGAAGCTTCCACGAATGCCGTCATCAGGATTGGTAGCCGTTGAGGGCAGCACAAAGCATGAGCCTTTGTTGGACTCAACAATGTTTCTGCATCCATTGGCGCATCCGATTGTAGCGTCAGACAGGTGTCTAACACGCATTCTTCTCCGCATAGCAGGCACCTTAATACAGGTAAAACACATCGTTGCCACATTGGTCGAAATGATAGAAACCAAGTCATGTTCAGGTCTCTAAGCCGGGATAGTCCCAGGATTTTTGATATCCGGTCCCGGTATCCAATGGCTAGGATTGTTTCTTCCCTTGTCGCAGGTGTTTTGTCTGTGACATGGTTTGCCATAACGAAATATAAGGACTAGGAATAGGATTCCTGCAATCAGTCCTAAAATGAGGGGAAGTCCGCCAAAAATCGAATGGACGAAATCTAGAAAAATACCCAGTATGGCTTTGAATGGTGTTAATGCCATCGAAAATACTGTCTTAAATACTTTTGAGACTCCACTGGTATCAGAAATATTTAAGATTTCATTCAGGATTTCTGCGAAATGTATGGGGGAATTAGTTGATAACAATGAATGTATCTCTGCAGTCGTCCTTGCGACTTGGAGATCATACGTTTCTTTTGATGACGTGAGCCTTGTCGGCGTCTGAAGAAGCACTGTTTTCATTCTGCTTAAAGTATCTATTCGAATAGAAGTAATTTTCAAGTTGGGCCATGCCCTTGCCTCCCTGTCTGGAAAGGAGCTGGGGAACAATAAGCGTCCACAGCACTTGACCTTCGCAGTCGTAGTTACGAGATAAGGAGTCCCGGGCATAAAGACTACAGCATCTGCGGTCCACAATTGGAATGTAACTCCCATTATAGAGTCTTTGAAAGAATGGTTCTATCTCTGTTGCAGGTGCGCCTTGCTGGTGACATGAAAGGTTATTTGAGTTCCCTTCACAGGCTCCATGCAAACTAATTCCGTTACACAGAAGTGTACCGCTTAGTGACATCGCACAATTATTGCCACTAAGAAACACTTTCTGTCCTTTATTACTAAAACATGCATGTGAATAGGGCAGGTTCCATGTTGTTTTAATGTACCCTTTTCCCAGTTTTTCGTACATGCCAGCCTGTATATATTTTTGGCAGTATTGAAACCTGAAGGTTGATATAGGAATATTAATTATCCCATGTATTATCCATTCACTGACAGGTCGTTCTGACATTGTCACTGGTAATCTCTCGAGTTTCTCAATGCTCAGGATTGTATAATCAGCACCCTTTTGTGCCATACTGATTTGTTTATCAGTAAGGTTAAAGATATTGAATAGTGACGTTGTGTTGATTAAACGCCAAGGCACATAGCCTGAACGCAGATTTTGTAACGTCCAGCCAAGCTGTACAATAGAACGCAATTGAGACTGACCGTGTTGTAACAACAGTAAGTCTTGCGATAATATGTCGATTGCTGAAGACACAATGCTGTCCAGAGAAAAAATTCTGGAGGACAGAGTCATTAACCCATTGTCCACTACAGAAAGTGATTTTTCCAAATGAATACGGTCAATTTCCCGTATCCTTTCTGCTGTCTCAATTTTGAGTAACCTTCCAGGCCTCGTTGTATGCTGCATATACAGAGGCTGCTATGAAACGTTTTTGACGCTGTTTGCGCGGTCCCATAATGTAATCACGCAAGTCAGCACCATCAGTAAGTAAAGTTAGGTGTTGCTTAATTTCTGCCAGTGTGGAAGTTTGTAGCCACTGAAGGCATAATTTGCCCACACTGTAGGTGGTTATTATTCCTGGGTGTTGTCTTTGGGAATATCTAGGGTCTGGCCTGGTCATTTTGAACCCCTGTGTTTTGTTCAGGAATCTATCTTGACAGTTATTAGTATCTGTGGGCCAGATCAACCACTTTTTCCAATCAGGATGTGTTCTGTTTTGGTTTAATACATAATTTACGTCTATCTCTTCATCCGTAGAGCTATTGCTGTTCATTGTTGGTTTTGGAATAGACGGTTTATTTAAGTCTTTGATTTTGGCTAAGCCAAGACAGGTAGTTTGTTGAACAGTGTCATTTAAAAATATAATTTGTTCTGGGATCATGCAGGCTCTAAACAAAGATTCTATACCCTGTACTTGCCATTCTTTTGTGCCCCAAACACTTTTCAATTCAACATTTTTGTCCCAATAATCAAAACCAAAAGTATTCATTTTTTCAAAGAATGAGTCTGAATATATCAATTTCGTGTTTGTTATCATGGTCTTTGTCCCTTTCTTATTTGACAATTTGAAATAAAATGTTTCAGCATTACTTATGTTAAAACCTGAAAAGTATGAATATTTGTCGTAAACGGTTCTTGAGCTTCCTTTTGGAGGGGTTGCACAATGTTCCCATTGATTATAATTTAAAACATTTCTAGGTTGTGCAGATCTATGTAGAAAATGGTTGCCATAGTGGTTATAACAATACATACTATCATAATTTGTAGAACCCTGCAAATAATCATGTTTGGTAAATTTAGCAGACATCACTAAGTCAGACATCATATTATTTATACTTTCGAAGTCCCAATCATCAGCAAATGAGCTTGGTTTTACAAACTCACTCAATGAGATCTTAATTTGGTGTGGATATTTCAGGATTTCAACCCGACCATAGATTTCGTAGTCAGTGTTGTCCCATGCTACCCCACCCGGTATAGGATTGGCTGTGAAGTTGACTGAAGAAAGTTCTCTTTTCTCAATGTGTGAAGATGTGTGTGGTTTGAGGATCAAGTTGATTTTCTGACTTGCTGTGTCCATTTTAGCATATTTTCCCTCAATGAAGCGTCCCAAAGTTAGTATCATGATGAGCCAAAGTATGAGGATAAATGCACCAAAACCCACCCAAAATTCGATCCATGGAGAAATTAGATATGTTTCTTTCAGTTGTTCCAAAAGTTCTTTAGCTTTATCTTTAAAGGTTTTTGATGATGGCTGTGTCTTTGATTCACTGAAGCCTTCAGAGGAATCCTCGAAGTTTATGAAGTAGCCGGATGCAGTTCTGTCAATTGTTCCAATTGCTTCAGGATTTATGTTCCTTGCATTATCATTTGGTACTTCATTATAGATTGGTGTGTCTCTGCTAAATGTTTTTATTTGGGTTTTCAGAGGTCTAAGTTCCATTGCATTGTTGCATAGTCCTTGTTGTTCTTCTGTAGGCGTTTCGAATGTGATTAGCCTCTTTGTTAGGACCTCTGTACTGGTAGCAAACCTTGGTGTTCTGCTACTTATGGGGAGTCCACTTGGCCTACTATTTGTTATCGGCCACATGATTGTGGTTTTACCAGGTCGATGGATACAACTCGGTTCTCCTTTTTACCAGCAAGTGGCGGTAGTACAACTGATCTTGTCCCGTTGATAGACAAGACAGGAACTGCTTTTCTGTAAGAAGGCCCAAATTCCTTCTTTACCGCGATCTTTTCTCTGACTAGATCCCCGACTTTTGGAATCCAGACAGGTCTTGCTGGGACAGGTGGTGGTTCTTCAGTGGTTGTTGGCTGCTGTTTCAACTTTATGTTGCTCAGGTCTTTTCTTGTTTCGTTTAAGTCCTGTAAAATAGCCAAACGGTCTTTGATATCAAAGCTTTTTTCCTTCACCACTGAAGTTTGACTGTCAAGGTCAGAGATTAACATCCTAGTTCCAAATAATAATTCGTACGGACTGAATCCCTTCAGAGAATTTCTTGGCAGGTTATTTAGACTACGTTGGACACTTATTAGATGTTTGACCCACCCAGCTCCCGAACCTAATATCCTTTCCGTTATAGATTGCTTTATGCCTTGGTTTTTTCTTTACACCATCCCGTATCCCTCAGGAAGGAAGTGAGAAGATTCCCGCTGTGCTATGCTCATTTGGCCATGTTTCCCCTCAGGCTGGAGGGCTAGAGTGAAAACAATGGTCAAACGTAGCATGCTCTTAGCGTATATGCCATTTAGACTCGCAAATCTTTGTATAACAGTCCAGACGTCAGCCGAGTGCTGGTGATCTACATTATAAGTGGAAACCAGCCTGTATATGTTAATCGCAAGCCTTGCTTTTTACTCTTGATTTTTTCTGGAGTGAAACGACACGGTATTACACCGTTTCTCTCACCACTGCGATTCCTGTTGCAGTTTGGGCAGTTTTTTACAAACATGGTGTGATGCAGGCTCATGCCTGGCCACCAGTACCTTGATTGTAATTCTTCCAGAGAATCTTTTAGTTTGAGGTGTCTAAGACCCTCACCCATATGCGCGTCTGCAATTAACAGGTTTCTCCTGTCCATGTTTGGAATCACTCTATCCCCCACTCCAGGGATTCGAGCAAAGGGGACGGAGTTTGCATCGATTATGTATGTATAATTGAGTGGATAGTTGATCGGTAGCGCTGAGCAGTCGCCTTTTGATGACGTTTTCACCGCCAGCACTGTTTCACCGTCAATATACTTCACTGTACACTTTTTTCGAACTACGGAAGCCGATTTAGTTGCTACCGCTGTGGCTGTCTCAGCCAATAAATTCCCTGCAACGTGAACGCCATCACGCTGATGACTCAGTGTATGTATCACGTGAGTCTTTGGTAGTTCTTTTTGTAATAGAACTACTTGTTCCCAGAGCATTTTATGCTTGATTGTGCCACCTTTGCATCCTTGAAGCCATTCTGAAGCCAGATCTGCAAGTATTCATTATAAGACTGAACGCAATAATACGAATCGCACACTATGAGTGTGGGGAATTCTCGATCGGTATTTTCAAGCGCCATCTTGAATGCCAGTAGTTCAGCTCGCTGAGCTGTACAATCTCCTAGAGATTGTGTTTTAGTAATAGCTGGTTTAAATTTCCCTTCGTGCCAGCAACCTTTAACAATCGCGCACGCAGCACTGTAAGCTTGCTTACCCCCCACTGCGGGTTGTGCTGATCCGTCTGTATATATTATACAGCCGTAGTGTTCTAGAGGCAGAATTTCGGTCGGCGGAGGACATTCAAATTCATATTGGAGAAATTCTTGTGTTTTTAAGTTAGGATCAAATTCGTATGCCACGTCTGTTGCAGCAAGAGAATTAGCCCACTGTATCCACCTTGGATGTAGTGCTTTAGCATTCGGAATGCTTGCCTTTGTTACCGCCACTAGGGCTGGTATCGGTGTCACGATTATTATTCGTTTACCTTGTGCCAGGGCTCGTTCTTTTGCTATAGCTGTCTGTGTTGCAGTAAGAATTTTTTCCGTTGGGCTAAATTTCATTTCAGCCTTAGTGTACAAGTGTGATTTGAATGCAATTGGTACCTTTTCTCCCTCATTAGAGGTCAGGTATGTGAATCCGCATCTTCCTGGGATGACTCGAATCACAAGATTGCGTGTTTTATCACGTGTTTCTAATTTAGTTTTAATTAACATGTCTGTTTGTAAGGATCTCAAAATTTCTGTGTGTATTTGAGTCCAATTGGTTCTTTTAAAATCTGGTTTTATTAGATCATAAAGGGGTTTGACCCTTTCTGCGTAATTTGCAATGTATGTTCTTCCGAAATTTAGGAAGCCTAGAATTGACTGTAGGTTTTTTAGTGTTCTAGGTGCTTGGAGTACGGCACATTTCTCTAGGAAATTATCAGCCAGGCTTTTGCCTTCACTTGATAATTCATATCCTAAGAACAGGACTGTCAGATGGGCAATTCTGGATTTTTTAAAGTTGAATTTGTAACCCTCTGCTGCGAACCCAAGTATTATGGTGTTCACTCTCTTCAAGTGAGTCTCCAAGTCATCATCTGTTAAGTATATGTCGTCGACATACGATAATGCTTCGTCATCATATGTTTGTAGTAATTCTGTTACTCTCGCTGAGAATACTCCCGGGCTGTTTTTGTACCCCTGGGCTAACCGACAGAATTGTTTTTGAGTGCCATTTATTGAGAGCGCAGACAAATATCTGCTCTCTGGTGCTATGTTTTGACAAACGAATCCATTAGAGATGTCTAATGTTGTTTTGTATTTTTTGCGCACTATGTTATTCATTAGTGCAGCACTATGCGAGTTTTGCACTGCAAAAGTTTTGCAACATGAGTTAAGGTGTCGGTAATCCAAAACTAGATGATATGAATTGTCTGGTTTGGAGACCGGAAACAAAGGGTTGTTCATTTGTGAGGTGCAAGTTTCAATCACCCCCTGGTATTCTAGCTGATCTAGAATTTCTTTTACCTGTTTTTTAGCTTCTTGCTTAATTGGGTACTGCCTTTGTGCAGTAGATTGTGATTTTAACTGGATTTTGTGAGGAGGAGAGTCCTCATCCCATCCTATGTGATTTTTATATAAAGCAGGAGCTAGAGCTACTGCCCACTTTCTAGCAAGTGTATATTTTTTATGAATTGGGATATGATTTGAGAAGGCAGGCATAATTATTTCTTCGCCATGAGGGCACTCCCTGACAAACTCTGGTGGCCAGTCTTTTTCAGCTAGAAGGATGTCATAGCCCTTGGAGAGATTATCCCAAAATAGTCCCCTTATTTTTCTAGTCTTATCCCCCTCTATACGTAAAGTTATTTCATATATTTTGTGAGGTTTGCTAACTCTGGTGTCTGCAGTTTCCACTTGAAGATATTCATTCGTGTCCACTGTCTCCAGATGATTCATAAGGACTTGGCGAGCTATGCTCACTTCTGCTGCGCTGTCTAGCATTGTCTGAGCCCATTCTCCGTTTTTCAGTTGTGTCCTCAGTATTCTCGGCATTGTTGACTACCTTGATACTGGCTACCTTCTTTTTTGGAAATTGTAGTTTCTTTTTTAGATGAGCAGGTTCCTTGTCTTTGGGCTTGGCGTGCTCTTCTCTTTGTTCTGATCGTCCTCTTCTTTCCGATTTCTGCGAGGAAGTCTGAAAAGATTGAGAGGGACGTGTATCAATGTCTTGATATCTATCAGGCTTCTTTATATTATCCCTATTTCTAAGGTTATATCTTTTCCCAGAGGGGTCACTCTGGGGTGACCTGTGTCTTTGGTTCGGAGATTTTTCTCTTCGCCTAGGAGACCTTCCTCTGGACTGGAATTTCTTTTCTTTAGGATTGGATTGTTTGTTTCCATCCCAGCTCTTTTTTTGTGATGTTGAATTATTATTAAAAAATATTTTTCAGGACTTTCAATCAGTTGTGGTTTTACTGGTATTCCACTTAAACTATCTCTACCTAGTTCCTCATAGGATTTTTCTATGATTCTGGCAATCTCAGCTGGTTGGTCTGCTATATCTGTCTCCTTTAACCTCTGGCGGATCGCCACGTTTGCTGCTTCTCCCTTTATGTTGGCTAATAATATAGCCGAGACCTGCTTGAAGTCTTTTAGTAATTTCATACCAAGAGTTAAAGCGGGTTCTGGACCGTATTCGTCTTGAATTTGTTTTAGCACATCTGGTATTACTGAAATGGATGGAACACCGTGCGTTTTTGTGTAGATGGAAGCAAAGACTGTACCCCAAGTGTCACAGTCCTCCACGTGTGGTGCGATTCCCATTGGAAGACAGATAGTCAGAATCCTGTGTTTTTCTAACGGGGTGGTGTCTGGAAACACAGCCTCTATTTGGGTGATTTTTTGTGCTAACCAGAATGGTATTTGTTCCCGTTTAGCTGGTACTTTACCTAGGCAGGATTGTATGTTCTGTGGTGTAATTTTATTTGTGTTCCCCTGGTGAGGGGTCAGCTGTGGAATTTTAATTGCTGGCTGAAGTGTTGAAGTCCGCATCACATATTGGACTAATTGTCTATGTATTTTTATTAATTGTTTTAGTTGTACTAAAAGATCTGCTGCAGACATTCTTTCGAAGTCTGGATGTGGTGTGTATCCGGCTAGGACCGGCCACGTTGCTCCTGGTCTACCTAAAGGACCGAGCCTGGTGATGTGATTATTATGTTTTAGGGCGCCATTAAATAAGAGCAGGTGCTCTTGAAATTTAAGTGGTACTTCCACCTCCTCGAAAGGAGTGTACTCTTCGGGAGGTTCCTCTATTTTGTAATAGTGGAAGTACTTTGTTACAGCATTTGCTGCTGGAAAATGTATCCATGAATAGTATACCTCTGTCTGCCGATATTCGTGTGCCTCAATTACGAATATGACTGTGCCACCTCTAGGTGTCAGTCCATTTTCTATAAGTTTTAAAGTTATAGATTTCCTTTTGATGACCGGGATGAGTATTATATCCTGGTCAGCTTCTTGTAGTGCAGTATCAGCTGCTACTATTTCAGCTGCTAATCTAACTGCCTCTCTTTCATCCTCACTGTCTACCATTTTACCGACAGGAAGCTTATTTTGTTTGTTTACAGATCAGGTTTCTTATGGAAACAAAGATTAGATGCACAATATTTTGGAACGGTGTATCCTTCAACGTTGACTAAACCAAGTACCATACATAGGAGTTTCCTCCTGCGAGGTTTGGCGGATATTACCTTTTACCCACTCCAGACGTCTTTGGAGTATTATGGGAAAAAAGGGGTCTGAGTGAGAAAGCACGACTGAGTTACTCTAAATGTCTTACGTTAGTTTTATCGCCCTTCCAAACGCGTTGGGCGCCATGTAGTGTAGTTCCTATTATCCCAATAGGCTCTGCGCATTGGAATAATACCTTCAATAGTATAGGCCTAGACCAGACGTTAACTAGGTCTACTACTGTCGATATTAGACTTAAAGTTTTGGGTTTGCCAGCTAGCTCAGAGTTCACTAGAAACTTTCTCGAATAGGCAAGGAGGAGTAGAACCTCCCTGGATAGACAAGAAGGGATTTAGTTTCTGACAACCATAGAACATGACAACTTTGCTCTCCCCTAATCAAGAGTGTATCTCTAGAGTCGTGTGAACAAAAGGCAATTTATTTTACTCAGTCAGTACGTGCATTCTTAGTCTCATCAGATTGTAGAGAAAAGGAAGAGACGGGCGTGTTCAATAAAAGATGTTATTTATTGATCAGTCTCTTTTCTCGTACAAGAGAAATGGATCGATATTATTGCAATACTTATGGTTAAGTAAAGTGCATACATTAAAAGCAGAAGTATAAAATAATACTGTAAAAACATTGATATGGATTCTAAGCCATATGAAGGTTTAAAATGAATAAGATATATACATACACATATACATTTGACTAATCGTACTCAACTGGTGTTTCTAGCTACGCCTACCCCGTGTACCTGACCTAAGCCTAATACGTGGGCGGGAATAGAAAGTTACAGTTTAAGTTAAGTTTGTTTTTGCCAAGTGACTGACTAAAGAATTCTCTGCGAGGGGTTATTCAGTTCTGTACCTGGAATCTAGGATGGATGAGGGATGGTATCTCTCGTCTCTGGTCTCGATATTCCAGGCTGCCTGCGAGGGCTACCCGGAAGCGCCGGTGCTGGATTTCTCGGCAGGAGAAAGCAGCGTCTCGTTCTCAGCGCGTCAGGAAGGCGGGGCTGCGCCAGCGGGGTCTGCTCTGGGCTTCGGCAAGTCTGGCTGCTCCGATCTCGTCCCCACCGCGTGTGTTTGCATAGGGCAATATCGGTAATATTTATACCTTTAAGGTGCCGAGATTGGCGTAAGGATGGACATAGATACGTCAATAAGGATGTCATACGACTTGGTCGTTAGCACATTCTTTTGCTGAAGTTCTCGGTGAAATCAAAACAATGGCCGCAGGGTTTTTCCCAGGTCTGTCATAGGTTTGATTTGTTTTGAGAACTCCGTATGCCTTATCTGGGGCTGGAGGAATATCGCTTGTCTAATTAGATGGCAAGCGTTATGACCTAATCAGATAACACGTTCCTGTGCCGTAGTGTGGCTTTATCAGATAACGGTTCCTGCATCATGGGGGTTTTCTGCCTCATGGGATGGCTGCTAGTTAACTTGTTAGTTTGTTAACCAGAATAGGGTCAGGAATAGGGGGATCGATACAGAACCTATAGGAATACATCACACTACTTTTTCTTGTTCCATTTTAAAAGTCTTCCAATCCGTTATCTCATCTTCCGCTCTGCTAGTCCTTTCCTCCACTTGTGTTACTCTCACTTCGACCTCTTCCTGCTTTCTGTTTACCCTTCTAAGAGAGGCTTGAAGTTTTTTTGTTTCTCTTTTTGCTCTTCGGCTTTCTGCTCTAGCCTCGGACTGCATTTGCTTCAAAGTTCCAAACAGCATTTCCAGAGTTACATTTTGAGATTTTCCCCTCTCCTCGTTTTCTCCCTCATTCTGATCTTTTTCTTGATAGGTTTCCGACGTAGCCGAGTAGTCCCACGACAATTTCTTGTTCATACTGCTTCTGGACCCTCTTCCGTCTCTTCTAACCCCAATTCTTTTTTTCTTGGTCGCTAAGTCCCTAGAGTCTTTACTTGTAGCTGAACCTAAAGACTGATCCGTGCTGCTCCCCTCTTCCTCATTTTCAGGTTCACTGATATCTGTAGTGTCAGAGCCCTCATTGACTGAAAAGAATTCAGGGGAACCTCCCCTCATACCTCTATCTTCTATGCCTCCTTTGCCATTCCCCTGTTCATACATAAGCCCCTGCTGATCTCCTAAGCTTTGTGCGCTCCCCCAGCTCGGGTCATGGTGCTGCAAAGTTTTTTTGTTTAAGTCTAATTCCACATTCAGTAACGCGTCTAGCATTTGAGTATTATGCCTTTCCAGCTGCTCTAGCGCGTTACCTTTTGGATCGGCTTTCACTTCTCCCCCCTCATCCGCCTTCTCAGCCTCTGTACTCTGTAACGCTCGCTGCGTACTATCTCCCGCAGCATTCAGTGGTTGCCCAGCAACCGAGTCCTCGGCGCTGGCGTCCTCGCGGTCTGTTGCTTCTCCGGCGCCCGCGTTCAGCCCAGCTGAGAGCTGCAGAGATTCCGTTTCAATCTGTTTTCCCGATGAGAGTCCACTCGCGCCCCTGGGTTGCCGAAGGTCGTGCGCCTGCATCTGTATCAGCGGGAGCGATTTAGAGGAAAAGGATTCCGGTAAGGTCGATTGCCGCAGCTGCTCCTTTGCTGCCACCATTTGCACTCGATGGATTTTTCCTTCTGTGTCCGATATTAACTCCTTTGCAGCCTTGCTCGCTGCTAGCCGGGTCTCTGGCTTTACTTCAGTCTTCTTCTCTTGCCTTTCCGTTTTCCTAAGTAAGGCATTCTTAGAGGATCGATTAAGTTGTTCCGTTTGCTTTTTGGCAGTGTTAGCAGCAGCGGCTAGTACCTTTGGGATTGCACCTTCTCTTACTGCAGAACCTTTAGTCTGCCCAGATGTTGCTAACTTATCTTTGTCCTTATCCTGCTTGCTTCTTTGAGACATTTTGTGGGGTATTTTAGCAGCGTTGATTATTCTTCTCCAACAGCCAAACAAAGTTGCCCCCGATTTAGCCGAAAGTCTTTTTAGTAAACCTGGTCTGAATATTCCTGCCGTGATGCGAGTCAGTAATCCGGCCAGGACCCACATCCCCGTGTTCTCACGTCCGTTCACATCCTAGGATGGGAGAGAGGAGAATAAGCGACTGTCCTCTACAGAGCTACGGCGGCCATCTTGCCTCTCCTGTCCCAGGTTCTTAAGGTCATCAGGAACAACTGTGTTTGAATTGGCCTTGAAGAGTTGTACCTGGAACTCCTGGGAATGAGCATTTGTCCACTGTACCCAGGCCTGCACAATTTGCATCTCTATGATTGGAGATAGATTGACAGCAGTGGACCTTCTTCAACCTTTCCCCTGAGGTCATTGATCTCATCTTGGCAGCTAGGAATCAGTGTAGCACAGTCTTTGCAACTAATTTGTGGGTTTGTGTGGCACTTGACAAAATGACCCATTACAAGTGAAGTTGTCTTTAGTTTTGTTGATTGTCTGTCCCTGCTCCAGTAAGAACTTGCTTGGGGCACTATTAAAGGCTATTTGTTGGCTCTTTCAGCTTTTTTTACGGTTGCTGCATTAGCCCTCTTTATTTAAATCACCTGTTGTGATGAGACTTTTGAAAAATGTGCAACATTTATTTCTGCTAAAGCCCTTTGTGATGCCACAGTGAGACTGAAGTTAGTGCTCACCTTTTTGGTGTGCACTTCTTTTGAGCGTCTGCATAGTTGTCCATTATGATTTCTAATATTGAAGACTGTTTCATTTTGTCCAAGAAGAAGCATAAGATGCCGAAGTGGGAATCTCGCCACTCATGGATTCCAGAGAGAGTACTAGGGTGTCAATGTGCATCCCAGTCTCTCTCCCGATCTCCATCAGAGCAAATTTCAAGTCTGGTCCCAGCGTACCCCCAATTCCTAGGTCCGTCTGCTACATTGCATCAAGTAGACCTCTTTAGTGAGGCCATGCCGTGTGTTTTCTGCACTTTACTGGTTCTCATCTGCGTGCTTTCGGGCCCCAACTATCCACAAGGTCCTCTAGCCTTCTGCCAGCCAGTCTGGCCTTGGTTTGTCTGTAGCCCATAAAACTCGTATAGGGTTTGGCACCAGTTCCCTTCGCATCAATGCCGTCTTTGCTGAAGGACCATGTGTAGCCCACTATGCTATCGGACTCCGAGCACACAATCGATAGGCAATCCTTTCTATTCTTATAAACTGCCCTGACCATGTGGTAGGACCCAAATGTTACACAATCTTTTTGGAACTGACTCGGACAGTAGCAATTCCAATGAAGTGGACAACTATGTTCCTCAATATGATGAGGAGAACTAGTAGGAAGACAATCAAGGTGCCAGTGTTCTGGATACTTTACCGGACAGTGGACTTGTGTCTCCCCTTAGTGCTGTTACAAAGGAAAGCACCTCCGGTGCAGTTGCAATGTGAAGGGCATTAGATGAGTCTGGACTTGAACAGCTACCCTCTATGGAGGTGAAGACGAAAAGTTTAAATTGAGCTACTTCAACTAACTAGGGCCCTTACAGAGCCCCCGTTACAATTTTATGAGGCCCTCACAGATACCGTTTTGGGCACATGGTTGAAATCATGTTCAGGTCACTTGTTGCCTCTGTAGTGCACTAGGCGACTCAACCTGTCTTCCCCAACATCCAACACCAGGGTGCTTATTGGTACAGATGTATAACAGCAAAGTAAGTCCAAGCAAATTTCCATCCACTCTACCTTATTGCTAGTCTTAAAAGAATAAAGGCATTTGCAAAATTGATTTATCATCTGCTAGCCTTGCTCATCGATCGGGAAATTCCAGTTGCCTTCTAAGCAACTAGTCTCATGTCCTTCAGGATACAGAAGTACAAGTGTTATCAGCTGTGCTGGATGACCTTCGGGCGTCCCTTTCTCAGGCTATTCAAGACAGTCATGATGTAAAATTTATCATGTGCTCTGGCTTGGCCACGGCTGACTGTTTAGGTTGAGAGATGTGCACTAGTGTGGCTGTTCTGCACCACACTTGGATGAGGTCTACATGATTATCCAAGGGTGTTCACTCCTTTTTGGGGAAAGAGCAGACTCATCCCTGGTTCGGTTTAATTAGAGCCAGGCCAGTGCACTTTTTCTTGAGTCTTTCCTCTCCCACAAGACAATTCCACAAGCAATTTCGCCATCTCCATATCTATGGGCGGGGGGTTTCCGTTTTGCTGGTGCCAGACACCTCCACCAGCCCAGCAGGCTTTTCAACCCCTTGGATGCTGAGGCCATGGTTCTCAGAGAACAAATCCCAGAACAGCTGGAACACCGTGCAACTCAGTCCTGAACTCCTTCAGCATCCACAGCTGTAAAAGCATGTTTGTTTGTCCTTGCCGGCACACAGACTACCTGTGGAGGGCAGGATCTGATATTTCTTTCAGGGTTGGCAGGCCATCATTTCAGACAAGTGGATCCTACAAATTGTCCATTGGGGCTTTGCCCTCTCATTTTTTTCCTACCCCATTGCACTTTCCACCATCAGTGCAGGTAACCGACGACCACCTCTGCAGCAGGTTGCGTGGACTGTTTGTGGTCAAAGGGGCTTTGGAGAGGGTTCTGGCCTCAGAAGCAGAAGCGGGGTGTTACTGTTGCTATGTCCTTGTGGTGAAGAAGGACTGAGGCCTTCGTCCGATTTTGTGTCTTCGCCCTCTCAATGCTTTCCTGCGAAACAACACATTTAAGATGCTCACGTTCCCCCAGGTGCTGTGTGCCCTACACTGCAGAGACTGTATGGTTGCATAGGATGCTTATTTCTATATCCCTGCTGGCAGGTCCACACGAGCTACCTGCAGTTCACGGTGGGCCAGGAGGTTCACAGTGCATCGCTTTAACCTCACCAATGCCCCTCGGGTGTTCACGAAAGTGATGGTGGTGGTCGCAGAACACGTTCGGAGGATAGGGGTACTAATCGTCCCCTCATTCGATCACTGGCTGTTGAAGGCAGACTCACCACAGACAGTTGTCAACCACCTCCACCCGACAGCCAACCTCATAACATTGTGCAAAGTCATTCCTGGTCACCATCAACATGCCAAAGTTGCACCTGGCTCCCTCGCAGACGATCCGATTCACCTGAGATAATCTGAATATGGTACAGTTATGTGCCTTTCCCAAGGAATGCAGAATCCAGGATATTCGGCAATTATCCCGATGTTTCAGCCTCAGTTCTGGATCTCACTGTGGATCACTCTGAGGCTCCTGGGGTTGTCTACATCCTGCTGGCCAAATCTACCAAGTGATATATGCGAGGTCTGCTGTGGGACCTCAAAGTCTAGTGTGCACAGCATCAGGAGAATCGGTCAGATTGTATCCAGATTTCAAGAAAGACTGCAAAACTGCAGTGGTGGCTACTGCAGTAACATTTGGTCAGTGGGAGACCCTTTTCTCTGCTCCATTCAGAGCTGATCGTGGTAACAGATGTATCACTACTGGGTTGGAGAAGCCTTTGATCCCTACAAAGACTGACTTCCGCTTCAGTTTGTTTGAGTTAAAGATGATTTACTTAGCTTTGTAGGTAGGAAACACTTGTAGGTGCCCATGGGCAACACCACTGCCATGTCGTACTCCAACAAGCGGGGCATGGTTGGGGGTCTTGGGTCCTGAGTCGCCTGGCTCTGCACCTCAAGAAGTGGGTGGACCACTGATGGTAAATCACATGGTGGGATTTCTAAACGCCAGGGCGGACCAACTCAAGTTGCAATTGCACCCAGAGGTGGCACAGGGTTTCTTCCAGCAGTGGGAAGAATCCTGTCTTGATCTTTTTTCCACCGCCGAGAGCAAGAAATGTCAGCAATTTTGCACGTTGGAGTTTCCAAAGCAGCTCTCTCTGATATGGTGTTTGTTTGGAGGCGACCTTGGGACTCCTAAATGCCGTCCCACCACAGCCTCTCCTTCCCATTGTTATGAAGAAGATCGGGAACAACCAGGCCCCAGTCATGCTAGATTGCAAAAAACACAGTTGATGGACAGAATGTAGAACAATGTCATACATTCACCCCAGTACAAGGATCTGGGCCTAAATCCATCGTTTCTTTTGCACTCCACACCACCCTGGGTTAGACACTGGCTATATGCAAATCAGCTCTGACCCTGTGCCTCATGGGAACAGTCCAGTCCGAACTACCAAGCCATGTCTTTCCCAGACCAGAATCAAGCATCCAAGGACCGGTTTCTGGCTATCAGCCTTCATTCAGCCTGGATAGCTTGACTCCAGTGGTGTGGAGAGCCTGGGACTCACGTCTGAGCATACCCAGCCCACTCGGGGTGAAAATTGCAAAAAACACAGTTGATGGACAGAATGTAGAACAATGTCATACATTCACCCCAGTACAAGGATCTGGGCCTAAATCCATCGTTTTTTTTGCACTCCACACCACCCTGGGTTAGACACTGGCTATATGCAAATCAGCTCTGACCCTGTGCCTCATGGGAACAGTCCAGTCCGAACTACCAAGCCATGTCTTTCCCAGACCAGAATCAAGCATCCAAGGACCGGTTTCTGGCTATCAGCCTTCATTCAGCCTGGATAGCTTGACTCCAGTGGTGTGGAGAGCCTGGGACTCACGTCTGAGCATACCCAGCCCACTCGGGGTGAAAATTGCAAAAAACACAGTTGATGGACAGAATGTAGAACAATGTCATACATTCACCCCAGTACAAGGATCTGGGCCTAAATCCATCGTTTTTTTTGCACTCCACACCACCCTGGGTTAGACACTGGCTATATGCAAATCAGCTCTGACCCTGTGCCTCATGGGAACAGTCCAGTCCGAACTACCAAGCCATGTCTTTCCCAGACCAGAATCAAGCATCCAAGGACCGGTTTCTGGCTATCAGCCTTCATTCAGCCTGGATAGCTTGACTCCAGTGGTGTGGAGAGCCTGGGACTCACGTCTGAGCATACCCAGCCCACTCGGGGTGAAAATTGCAAAAAACACAGTTGATGGACAGAATGTAGAACAATGTCATACATTCACCCCAGTACAAGGATCTGGGCCTAAATCCATCGTTTTTTTGCACTCCACACCACCCTGGGTTAGACACTGGCTATATGCAAATCAGCTCTGACCCTGTGCCTCATGGGAACAGTCCAGTCCGAACTACCAAGCCATGTCTTTCCCAGACCAGAATCAAGCATCCAAGGACCGGTTTCTGGCTATCAGCCTTCATTCAGCCTGGATAGCTTGACTCCAGTGGTGTGGAGAGCCTGGGACTCACGTCTGAGCATACCCAGCCCACTCGGGGTGAAAATTGCAAAAAACACAGTTGATGGACAGAATGTAGAACAATGTCATACATTCACCCCAGTACAAGGATCTGGGCCTAAATCCATCGGTTTTTTTGCACTCCACACCACCCTGGGTTAGACACTGGCTATATGCAAATCAGCTCTGACCCTGTGCCTCATGGGAACAGTCCAGTCCGAACTACCAAGCCATGTCTTTCCCAGACCAGAATCAAGCATCCAAGGACCGGTTTCTGGCTATCAGCCTTCATTCAGCCTGGATAGCTTGACTCCAGTGGTGTGGAGAGCCTGGGACTCACGTCTGAGCATACCCAGCCCACTCGGGATGAAAATTGCAAAAAACACAGTTGATGGACAGAATGTAGAACAATGTCATACATTCACCCCAGTACAATGATCTGGGCCTAAATCCATCGGCTTTAATGACAGAAACCGGTCCCCGGAAGCTTGTTTCCTTTCCAGTGAAGAATTGGCTTGGTTGTTTGGTCTGCCCTGTTCCTATGATGCACTGGGCCAGGGACAGACTAGTTTGCATATAGCCAGGTTCTGAACTGGGATGGTGCAGTGAGCTAAAAAACGGTGATGGATCAAGCCCTGATCTGTTGACTGGGTAGGAGTGTTCTGATTAACTCAGATACTCTGTCCATCACCACCCCCTTTTTGAAATTATTTTGGCCACCATGAGTGTGGAAGGGTATGCTCAGACGTGAGTCCCTTGCTCACTGCACCATCAGGATTCAAGCAAGCCGGGCCAAAGACGGCTGTAATGCCAGAAACCGGTCCCCGGAAGCTTGTTTCCTTTCCAGTGAAGAATTGGCTTGGTAGTTTGGTCTGCCCTGTTCCCATGATGCACTGGGCCAGGGACAGACTAGTTTGCATATAGCCAGGTTCTGAACTGGGATGGTGCAGTGAGCTAAAAAAACGGTGATGGATCAAGCCCTGATCTGTTGACTGGG
This sequence comes from Lissotriton helveticus, assembly GCF_964261635.1. Taxonomy (NCBI): domain Eukaryota; kingdom Metazoa; phylum Chordata; class Amphibia; order Caudata; family Salamandridae; genus Lissotriton; species Lissotriton helveticus. Next base: position 1,032,732,845 of record NC_136059.1, read on the forward strand.
TAGGAGTGTTCTGATTAACTCAGATACTCTGTCCATCACCACCCCCTTTTTGAAATTATTTTGGCCACCATGAGTGTGGAAGGGTATGCTCAGACGTGAGTCCCTTGCTCACTGCACCATCAGGGTTCAAGCAAGCCGGGCCGAAGACGGCTGTAATGCCAGAAACCGGTCCTCGGAAGCTTGTTTCCTTTCCAGTGAAGAATTGGCTTGGTAGTTTGGTCTGCCCTGTTCCCATGATGCACTGGGCCAGGGACAGACTAGTTTGCATATAGCCAGGTTCTGAACTGGGATGGTGCAGTGAGCTAAAAAACGGTGATGGATCAAGCCCTGATCTGTTGACTGGGTAGGAGTGTTCTGATTAACTCAGATACTCTGTCCATCACCACCCCCTTTTTGAAATTATTTTGGCCACCATGAGTGTGGAAGGGTATGCTCAGACGTGAGTCCCTTGCTCACTGCACCATCAGGATTTCAGCAAGCCGGGCCGAAGACGGCTGTAATGCCAGAAACCGGTCCCCGGAAGCTTGTTTCCTTTCCAGTGAAGAATTGGCTTGGTAGTTTGGTCTGCCCTGTTCCCATGATGCACTGGGCCAGGGACAGACTAGTTTGCATATAGCCAGGTTCTGAACTGGGATGGTGCAGTGAGCTAAAAAACGGTGATGGATCAAGCCCTGATCTGTTGACTGGGTAGGAGTGTTCTGATTAACTCAGATACTCTGTCCATCACCACCCCCTTTTTGAAATTATTTTGGCCACCATGAGTGTGGAAGGGTATGCTCAGACGTGAGTCCCCTGCTCACTGCACCATCAGGATTCAAGCAAGCCGGGCCGAAGACGGCTGTAATGCCAGAAACCGGTCCCCGGAAGCTTGTTTCCTTTCCAGTGAAGAATTGGCTTGGTAGTTTGGTCTGCCCTGTTCCCATGATGCACTGGGCCAGGGACAGACTAGTTTGCATATAGCCAGGTTCTGAACTGGGATGGTGCAGTGAGCTAAAAAAACGGTGATGGATCAAGCCCTGATCTGTTGACTGGGTAGGAGTGTTCTGATTAACTCAGATACTCTGTCCATCACCACCCCCTTTTTGAAATTATTCCAGTCATGCTAGAGGCACCAGATCGGGTCAACAGAGTGTGCTACCTGTCTTCCTGGGCATCTGTCCTTCGATCAAGCTGCCGCTTTGGGCGAATCTTTTGTCTCAGCAGCAGGGCAGGGTACTTATTGGCTCTTTTGGCCTGTTTGCAGTAGTAGAATCTGCCCTCTTTATTTGTCAACCTGCCGTGATGATAATTTTAAAAGTTTGTAACATTTATTCCACCCAAACCCTTTGTGAAGCCACAGTGAGATTTGAACTTAGTGCTCATTTTTTGATGTGTAATTGGAGCTGCTGCACATTTGTCTATTGAAACTTGTGACTCTGAAGATGGTCTTTCCTATCACCATAATGTTGGCTAGACATGCATGCAAAATGTAGGTTCTTTCTGTCAACCCACTTTGCAAACGTTCTTTCCAGATAAGTTGATGTTGACGACCCGAGCAGCTGTTCTATCGAAAGTGGTCACTCAATTTCATGTTGAGCTGCCTATCGCCCTCCTGGCATTCTTTGCTTCACTTCACACCCAAGGCGGAGGAGAGATTCCATTGTTTGGACCCTAAGAGGTCAATAAGCTAGGCGACGTCAATTTACATCTTGACTCACAAAAGGACTCTGGAGCAACTTGTTTAGGGAGATAATGGACGTACTTGGCCTACAACAACACTCCCTATTTGCAACACACAGTGCAGGCCACACTCTGGACTGTATTTATTCTAACTAAGATACCCTCAAAGTCAAGCCCCCTGTAGCTCAAACATGGACCGATTTCAAATTAATTCCCTTTGAGATCCTAATAAAGGACAGGCCCCCTATCAAGGATAGAAAAAAAGCCACACAACAGGACAAGGCCAGATGGAACGCACTAATAGGGCATTCAGATTTCCTTCCTAAAGACCTCATGGGTAGACCCAACATGGTAGGACACCCGAGCTTTTTGAGCAATGGATGCACAAACTGAGAGACCGGTTGGCAACCACGATCTAACCTTACAGTTCATCTAAGAAGAAACCCTCTGCCCCATGGTTTTCACAATCACTAAAAGAACTGCAAGGCCGCGTTAGGGCGTTAGAACACAGATGGCGCTTGAATTACGATGAAAATGAGCTTAGTATCTACAAAATTGCACGCAGAAAATCTCATGCTCTGATCAAAACCACAAAAAATGCATATTATACTGAGGCTATTAAAACCTCCAATAACAATCAAAAAGAAATCTTTAAAATAGTTAATCACAAATCCCAATAGTTTACGTCAAGAGATTCCTCCCTCCCAGAGCATCTGTAATAATATAGCAGATTTCTTTGAAGAAAAAGTTTTGACACTCTTAAAAGACTTCCCCCTCCTACTCTCTCCGCCATAAATGAGGAATTTTCTGCAGGCACAGACAGAGCTTGTATGACAACTTTCAAGCCAATCACGATGGAAGAATCGCGCCTGGCGATCTTGTCCATCAAATCGGGATCCCCTTTCGATCCCTGCCCCCTACCCTACTACACGCTCTCATCGACATTCTGAATCCTATTATTAATAATATAATAAACTCCTTGCTTCCCACAGCCAAGATCCTAACAGAATGGAAACTTACTGCAGTAAAACCTCTCCAAAAAAAACAACTGGCGGATCCTATGATTCTCTCTAATCTACGTCCCATCTCATTTCTACCTAGTCTGTGCAAGCTGACTGAAAAATCTGTTAATAGCCAACACACTACATTCCTAGAGAAAACAAATGCGCTGCACTCTAATCAATCAGGTTTTAGAGGCCAACACTCAACAGAATCTGCTCTATTGTATACTGTAGAAACCCTAAGAGCAGCCCTGGATCAGGGAAAGAAAGCAGTCCTGGTGCGATTAGACCTGTCCGCGGCCTTCGACACGGTCTCACGTGTCATTCTTTTAGACCGTCTCGCACCATCTGGCATATCTGGCAGTGTCGTAGAGTGGATAAAGAAGTTTCTGCAAGATCGACGCCAAGTGATCACAGTAGTACAATATAGCTCTCAAGAAAAAGCACTCATATCAGGGGTGCCTCAAGGATCAAGCCTCAGCCTGACCCTTTTCAATGCATATTTGTCCCCTTTGATCAAGCTAATATCGTCTTTTAATATAAACACCATCTCATATGCGGACGATACGCAGCTAATTCTGGTCTTGGACAATGACACTGCCCAGGCGGAAGAAAATCTCCGCAAATGCCTCGCAGCGACTTTCAGATGGATGAACAATAACCATCTTGAGGTGTAACTCTGAAAAAACTGAAATCCTGCCTTTTGGCCAACAAAACCTTTTCGCACCTAATCTTTGGTGGCCAGAAAATGCCACTCCTCCCTCTTATACATTAAACGTAGCCAGGAATCTAGGAAGAAAATTTGACACTACCCTATCATTTAAACAGCAAACACTGGCAGTTGCTGGTACATACTTCCACATCATAAAAAGTCAAAAGAAATTATTCAACCTGATTCCCTTCTCAGCCAGGCAAACTGTTGCCGTTGCCCTTATAACATCTAGGCTGGACTATTGTAACATCCTGTATGCAGGAACCAACAGATCAGTTATGCACAAGCTCCAGATGGTCCAGCATGTGGCTGCACAGCTGGTACTGAAGTGGCCCATCTGTTGATTATCCCAACTTTCAGATTGGTATTAAAGGGAGTAAAATCACTTAGTCATCGGCTCAAAGGCATGGAATAAACTCCCACCTCAACTTTGCCAGATTGCATCCGAGTCTGTGTTTAGGAAGGCACTTAAACCCTGGATCTTTAGCGCACCGGACACACTCTGCCAAACTCTGATTTGATCACCTATCTTTCTATTGTTAGCAGCTAACCAGCTTTGTTTCAATCTCTGGTTTCCGTATTAGCGCCAAGATGCTCCTTGGAGTGATAGCCACGCTAAATAAATACACCTTTACATTACATTACATTACGTATTGATTGCTCCAAAGAACATCTATAGATCTGCACATTGGTCATGCCAATATGCTGATGGTCTCTGAGTCTGAAGGCAGGAACAGCCTAAGAAAGCAACTTAAATCAGCGTTCATTGGTGGCGCATATATGCAGTGTTGCCTGTCACTTCCAGAGCAGAACGACGACACAGCTCATCACCTACCAGAATACAGGACTACAGCTTTCAATTTTCTGGATGCATTCTGACGCCTGGGGAATATTTACAATATGAGAAATCTGCAGTAAGATAGAGTATCTGTGTGCCGGGTCTGGTGGCTCAGTGGACTAATGCATCCACTGCAGGGGCCTGTGTTCGACCTCATGGTCACAGGTTCAAATCCCGGGAGATAGCAATAAACATCTGTTATTCAGCACCAAGATGCCCCGTCGGGGTGAACATGCACTTTACAAATACACGTTATGTTCTCCACCAGAAAGATCATTACTAAAGGCCCTACATAACATACTTTGTGAAGCCTCCGTCACATCACATCACCCATGAAAAGCAATATGGGTTGATATCCTACTGTGAGACATCGAGTATTCCGTGGAAAGACTTTTCTCAACATCTCTATCGCACCCTAGGGAAGGAAGCACATTACTAAAGAGTGTTTTTTTTGGTATCTTAGCCCAACCAAACTACAAAAGCTCTACCTACCCACTAGTGATTTATGCTTCAGGATTTGTGGTTTAATGTGCGACTTTACAGATCTAGTGGGACTGTCCACACAACACCTTTCTGGGCTGAAATCTTTGCACCAATGAAATCATTTTTGGATATCTCATCCCCCAAGACGCTGACTTTGTGGTGTTATGCCTTTGTAAAATACCAAACTAAAATTGATCTCATTCTGTTGTGCAGCTGTCTGGGGCAAGGCCAGGACTGCATTGTCCAGAGGCGGCTGCTGTCAAATTAATGCTGTGGTGCTGCACTGGGGAGAATATTTTGGCCCACTGACAGGCAAGGTTAGAAACCTGCAATGCTCTTGGTCTCAATGCCAAAGCTCTCAATCGTGGTCCTTTCCAAACAGTGTTTCTAAGGTACCAAGACTGAGAGGTCTTGAGTTGCGAGTTTCCCACAGTGCCTGTCAGTGAGTCCCAAAATTTTTTTTTTTTAATGAATAAGTTTCAAAGTATACTTACCCCCTACCTCCGTGTGCTGCTTCTGTTCCAGCAGTCCATGGCTCTAGCACATGCTCCCAGAGTCTTGTGAACACGCCGAACCAATCCAGACACGGCTCTCATGCTGACAATACTGTTAACAAGCATGAGAGAATTGTGAGTACTACTTGGAGCGGGTTGGCTTGGTGCTCCCTCGGAGACAGGGAGCCTATGCCTATTCTACACCCGGATGTGCAACGCATATCGGATTGGAGAGATTTAAAGTGTGCATATCCGGCTGGCCATCACAAGACAGCGGGCCAAACCAACATACTCTCTTGAAGTGCCCACCACTCTTACCTTCTGCTGTCCGTCACCAGCAATAGACCTGCCCCACCCTTAGACTCGGTTGGCAGGATGAAAAATAAAATGGAAATAACATTATTTTATTGCATTAAACTTTTCATGTTTGCTGCGCCCCCAGTGGGGGTGGGTCGACACTCCTCCGTCCTAATAAAGTAGCCGCCACTGATATTGGCATCACACTGGAAAAAGACACTCCCTCCCTCCCCCAACCCATTACACTTTGGTATCAGAGTCTATCTCAGTTGTAACCATGCAACATCTGTTGAGAGCTTTCACTCGTAGGCACTTGATCGGCACAAAGATTTTGAATCAATCTTGGGTTCATTCTTAACCTTCCTATTGAGAGCAATTCCAGCCATTTCTTTTCACCCAGATTAAAGTCCCTAAGTATATTCATGTACTAGTTAGTTTTGTGAGTTGCATCAAGAGCTAACATATGTAACTGATTTTGTTTAAACCTTTTTTTCTGTACACTTACTTGTTTATGAACCCCTTGTGTTTAACCGCATGCGTGCGGCCGTTTTTCCCGCTGTATGCGGCATTTTTCAAATTACCGCGATTCATGACGAGCTCAGCTCGTCATCAGCACACGGCAGGTAACGCTGATGACGAGCTGAGCTCGTCATCAGCATGGAAGGGGTTAAGGAACTTGATAACCTAATGTCTCCCTTAAAATTATAGTTGTTGATTGGGTGTGGGAATGGGGGTAGGGAGGGTTTTTTTTGGGAAGGAAACGGTTATTTGATATGTTGTGTTCTGCAACCACTCTCTTCAGAACCTAGTACCTCTAGCATTTATCTCTATTGACAAAATTGCACATTGCTTTTTTTCTAATGTAAAATTGATTGAAAATTCAATTAAAAATACCTTTAAAACCCGCAAAGACTAAAAAGCAATGGTAAAAAACTGGATGAACCACTTGTTTTGACATGGGAAAAACTGGCTAGTTGAGATCAGATTTTCTTCAATTTACGGTCCCAGCTTACTTTCGTTGTGGCTTACACACATTTCTTTGGAACATTGAAGATGTGTTTCAAGCATAATTAATTCTTAAAATCATTTTTTTTATCGCATATATAAGACCGAAATATGTGTAATTTCTTTTATAAGCAAACATTTTAGAAGGTTTTAGACGAGCCGCACTCTTTTAGTGAAAATTTATTCCTGATGCATATCAAAGTTTTTCACAAATCAAGTTAGTACAAGAAGTGTGTTATCGCTTTCAGCGCAACATTTATAGCGTCATGAGAAACACAATAAAAATGTTTCCCAGTATTCATTTGCTTTCTTTAATGTGCAGCCTTTCTCAATAGTCGATATAGTCATTATCAACTAAAGCTATATCTTGACCTGCCCCGCCTGAGAATGTATCAACTGTGGTTTCTTGTACATGGCAACATTGTCCTCACGGTATCATCTCTGTCTGCTGTGGTTTCTCGAGTCTTTGTTAATAAAAAGATTTTTTTTTTTTAACTATAGCTTTATCTTTGAGACTCTACCTTTCAATGCGTGTTCGCCTTTGGAACAGTGAAAAGAGTAGCACTTCAATTTGTGGAACAGTGATATTTCGGTAGCCTTTACAATAAGCAATTCCAAGTATACATTTCAATATTTTTCTATTAGTGAAATTTGTTTAAAAAAAATGTCCAGGCCCAAGGTATTTCACACGTGTCCACTGTAGCTGTCCCTACCCACGTCACTTTAAACTTTAAGTTCAACTCCTAGTTTTACCATGTTTTAAAGATTTATTAAATAATGAAATGCTGCACTAATTAAATCTTCTAAAAGATGCACACTCAGTGCTAGCATGTGGGTGTTTCTCATAAACATGTGCCGATGTTCACACATAAGTGCTGGTGCCGACTGCCAGCACAAACTATGCACTATGTTTGCTACTTTGCTGTGGAGTTCTCTTTCAGAAGTTCTGTTTTTGGAGAATTATGAACGGACATTTTACCTCTCACTCAGGGCTTTAAGTGCGATGAAAGTTTTTGGGGGAGGTTCCCTAAAAGGGGCGTGATGTATGTAATTAAAGTCATGGCATAACAAGAAAACAGTTTCTGTGATTCCTAAAGCATACCACCGCTCAGTATTTTGGTGCCTCTCTGAACTTTGTTATTGCATCCAGATATATAATGCAACATCTGAAAGAAGCAGTTAGTTATAGATTCCTTACCTTAGAATTACCCCCACGCGTCAGACTGGATCCGGAGAATTTTTTCGTCCGCAGTACCCCTGCGTGTCAAAAGGTGGCGTTGGTCGGCTCCGCATTTGTCGTTGGTATCATGATGACATTGCGGCAGCTAATTAGACACCGCCCTTGCTCGCTAACATCACTTCTTTCTTTTTCCGCGCCAACCAGCACAGATCTGGAGAGAGCGGTACTTCCAGTACCTTTTTAACTGTATCTTTTGCGACTTTTGTCGACACCGTTTTTGAGTCGAACGACTCCTGGTGCACGAGGGATGCCCAGTCTCAAGGCTTATAGCTCCTGCCGAAAGCTGATGTCGTTGACGGATCCGCACCACGTGTGCTGTGGTGCGTGGATCGGGACCTCGACCCCAAGTCGTGTTCCGACTGCCGGAACATGAATCCGAAGTCTTTGTGGGAGCGGTCCCGACAGCTTCTCGAGGCAGTCAGTCCGCTCGGTTCGAGGTCCTGGTCCCGCATGAGGTCGACGGACCGGTCGTGGAGCCACCATCACCATTCTTCTTCGAAGTCTTAGCAGTCCTCGGGTATGTCGAAGCACAAGAAGAAGTCAAAGAAGCACCATCACTCTTCGACTTCTCCCCGTCCGTCGGCTAATGTGACAAGGGATGCGGGTGGTGCCCCTCTTGCGGCTCTGCGTGCCGAGCCCGAAGGGTCGGTTCCGAGTTTCCCTCCCTTCCCGGGACCCGGAGCGACCCCTGCCCAGCTTCGAGCTTTTTACAAAGCGATGTATGCCATCTTTGGGTAGCCCAACTCTGCTGGCACACCTCCGGGCCCCGCAGACTTGGCCAGGGGCCCTGGGCCTTCGACGCCGGCAGTTTTGGCTCTGGCACCACAGGGTCCAGGCCTGGATCCGCATCGGTGCTGGTCGACCTCATAACACCTCCCCTGGCGCCGAATCCACAGGTACCACGTCCGCTAACAACGCCGGTTGTGCCCCCAACCAGCGTTGACCCCGGCCTCCATTCCGACGTAGAGACAGAGCTGGACCGGCGTATGCCGACGCCGATGGGTACTTTTGTTCCCCTGCTCTACCCTGGTTCTTTTCAGTTAAATTGGCAACCAGAGGAGGGTGAGGAGGACTTGGAGGGTTCTGGAGACCCTCTAACTGACCAGTTGGGATATGATCAGGACCGGAGAGAGGAGTTGGGAGATGTCAGTGGTTTGGATACCTCTCCAGACCTTGGCATGTTGTCTCCTACCGTGGCTACGGAGGAGGGGGCGTCTTACGCCATGGTGTTGCGTAGGGCGGCCGAGGCTCTCAACCTCTAGCTACCTACGGGGGCAGTCAGGACTAACCTCCTGACAGAGGTACTTCAGCCAGCAGTGAGCTCTTCAGAGCCCCTGCTGCCGTTCAACGAAGCCCTCACAGACGTCCTTTTGAGCACCTGGCTCGGGTGCTCAAAAGGACTCGGGCTCCAGTAGATAGGATGATTGTCCAACGCCACTGCCCGGCCCCGGGCGACCCTACTTTCCTCTCTCAACACCCCTCCCCTGGGAAGCTTGGTGGTCCAAGCCACCAACTCCAAAGGAAGTGCCTTCTCTACTGCACCACCTGATCGGGAATCCAAAAAGCTGGACCTTCTTGAGAAGAAGATGTTTTCTTCCTCCAGCTTGGGACTGCGGTCCGTAAACACCGCATGTCTGTTGGACCGTTACACCCACTCAGTGTGGGAAATGGTGGCGCAGGTGCTGCCTCAGTGTCTGGAGGAGGCCCGGGCAGTGCTCTCCCGTGCTGTCGCAGAGGGGAGAGACACAGTGAAGTGTACAATTCGTTGTGGACTGGACCCCGCCGACTCGCTAGGCAGAAAGATTTCAACATCGGTAGTCCTTCAACGCCACGCCTGACTGGGGTAGACCGGTTTCTTCGGTAATGTCCAAAGTACCCTGAGGGACATGCCCTTTGATGGATGTCACCTATTCGGCCACAAGGCAGACAGTGCACTAGAGCGCTTCAAGGACTCCCGGGCTACGGTCAAGTCCTTGGGCCTCTCCACCACCCGTCCTGCACAGTCTGCCTTTCACCCCTTTCGAGGCTACAGATAGGGTACCCCGCCACGTTCCACCCAGAGCCACAGGCCTGCGCACGCTACTCAGCCTCTGCGAGGCCTAGGACCCACCATCGTGGTCTGGGGGCCAGCGAGTAGGCCAGTCCACCGCCCCCTCTGCAGCAGCCTCCAAACTCTCCTAGTCCGACCTTTCAGGGCCACCAATCGCCAGTGGGTGGCAGGATACACCATCTCCTCCCCCACTGGCACACCATCCCATTGGACAGGTGGGTTTTGCAGATAGTCCGAAGGGGCTGCTCCCTCCCCTTTGAGACTACTCAATCAGCCATGCCACCTCTGTACCATCGCATGTCGGAGGATCATCTGGCCCTTCTCCAGCAGGAAGTTACAGCTCTCTTGGCCAAGAGAACGATCAAGCGAGTTCCTGCCACAGAAGTAGGTCGTGGTTGCTATTCCCCTTGCAATTCCCACTCCTTTCTTGTGCCCAAGAAGGACAAAGGCCTGCGTCCTTGTGGTAGTGCGGGCTTGATAAACAGGCGTGGAGGCTGAAGTATAGGTTTGAAAGATGGTTTATTGACAAAAGAGGGTACTGTAGATTGTTGAGATGGGGTCTCTAGACGGTCTTCTTCTTCCTCAGATGATTCCCGTGAGCTGGAAGGGTTTGATGAGGATAACGGTGTTGCTCCGCTTCCTGGTTCCCCTTGACCTTGGTGGTCACCCCGGAGGCTCATAGGAGGATAAAGAGAGGAAAAGGAGCCGTCAGAATGTTGTACTGTTTAAGAGGTATGGTATAGTCCCATCACCACACCTTGGTGCTCTATGGTCTTTGGGTGTGCTTAGTCTAAAGGTTTTGAGTACCAAAAGCCAAGGAAAAAGAATGATAGATGGGGAACGAAAATGGGGAAAAGAAAACAGTAAACTCCTTATCACGATTTATAATTACGTGCCTAGGATGATGTAGGAAGAAGAGTGCACAATATGCTACTATGGGCAAAGTTCTCGGGCTGATTAGGCGTACATGTCACAAAAAAGGATTTACAACTGTCAGGATGCAACTAATCACCGACTACCCTCCTGTTTACGCTCTCCCCCTGTATTCCCCACCCGCTTCTTCTTCCTCCCCTCTCCCTGTTACCCTTTACCACCAACACTCACCAGGCTCCGCCGTAACTCTCCTGAGTCACGGCCGCTCCCCAGTCACCTCCGGACACCACCAGTCCTCGCACCAGCTTTCTTCACCGTCCTCGGTATTTCCGGGCGTCCAGGTATTCAGCTTGTCAGGTCCCGCGTCTTCTCGCTGTAGGTCGGGTCCCGCGCCTTCTCTCAGCAAGTCGGGTCCCGCGTCTTCTTTCAGCAAGTCGGGTCCCGCGTCTTCTTTCAGCAAGTCGGGTCCCGCGTCTTCTTTCAGCAAGTCGGGTCCCGCGTCTTCTTTCAGCAAGTCTGGTCCCGCGTCTTCTTTCAGCAAGTCGGGTCCCGCGTCTTCTCCCTCGATGAGTCCTCTCCAGCGTCCTTCCTCACTTTTTTCAGGCTGATTCTGCTCCCCTGTTATTGGTCCCGGGCTTCGTCTTCCGGGTGGCGAGGGTGGTACTTCCGGGGCATATCTCTGACCGCGTCCCTGTGGAAACAGAGCAGAGGCTTCTGGATGTCGTGGTTCTGCCGATTCGGTAAGGGTTTCCCTCCACAAGGCACCTTCCTCACAGTCCTATCTTGGATCTCAGGAACGTCAACCGCTTCCGCCGGAAGGGGAAGTTCAAAATGTTGAGGCTAGCTCAGGTCCTGTCTGCCCTCGACCCTGGAGACTGGTTGGTAGTGTTGGACTTGCAGGATGCTTACTTTCACATCCCCGTCATGCCTGCCCACCGGCGTCAACTGCTGTTCACGGTAGACCGTGCTCCCCTTTAGCCTTACCAGCACCTCTCGGGTGTTCACGAAAGTGATGGCAGTGGTCGCAGCTCATCTGCGCAGATCAGGGGTTCCAGTCTTCCCTATCTCGACGACTGGCTGTTGAAAGCGGGCTCGCTTCAGGCAGTCGTCTCCCACCTCCAGACTAAGGCAGACCTCCTGCACTCGCTGAGGTTCACTATAAACGTGCCGAAGTCACACCTGATTTCCTCTCATTAGCTCCTTTTCATCTGAGCAGTTCTCGACACAGTGCAGTTTCAGGCTTATCCTCCTGAGCAGCGAGCCCGTGATATTTAGGCTATGATTCCGATCTTTCAGCCTCTATCCCGGATTTCGATCAAATTAACCCTGAAGCTGCAGGGCCTCATGGCCTCCTGCATCATGCTGGTAGATCATGCCAGATGGCATATGCGGGCTCTGCAGTGGAACCTGAAGTTCCAGTGGGCGCAGCATCAGGGGAATCTGTCCGATTGCTTCAATATCTCGGAGGGCACTGCACGACAATTGCAGTGGTGGCTAACGAACCAGGATTTGGTCAACAGCAGATCCATCTCCCTTCTCCAACCAGAATACACAGTGGTGACGGACGCATCACTTATGGGATGGGGTGGCCACATGGGAAAGGCAGAGATCAGAGGCCTCTGGTCTCTGGCGGAGTCCGGGCTCTACATCAACCTTCTGGAGCTCCGGGCGATCCGTCTTGCAATAAAGGCATTCCTTCCCATTGTTCGGGGAAGAGTAGTGCAGGTGTTCACGGACAACACCACCGCCATGTGGTACTGCAACAAACAGGGCGGGTGGGGTTGTGGACCCGATGTCAAGAGGCTCTCTGTCTCTGGGCATGGCTGGAACATCAGGGCATATCCCTGGGGCTCAACACCTCGCAGGTTCTCTGAACGCCAGGGCGGACCAACTCAGCCACAGGTGCATGATGGATCACGAATGGCGTCATCACTCGGAGGTGGCGCAAGGTCTCTTTCAGCAGTGGGTAGAGCCTTGGTTAGATCTATTCACCACAAAAGAGAACGCGTAACGTCAGCAATTATACTCGTTGGAATTTCCAAGGCGGCGCTCGCTAGGAGACGCTTTTCATCGCGAGTGGAGTTGCGGTCTTCTATACGCTTTTCCACCTATACCACTTCTGCCCAGAGTGCTGAAGAAGACCAAGCACGACCGGGCCAAAGTCATTCTTGTGGCTCCGGATTGGGCACGAAGAGTTTGGTATCCTGAGCTGTTACACATGGCCATCAATCCTCCGATCCTTCGGGAGGATCTTCTGTCGCAGCAGCAGGGGACGGTCCTCCACACAAACCTGTCCAGTCTCCACTACCTAGCGTGGAGATTGAGCGGCGACAGTTGACAGTCTTCGACCTTCCTCCTGAAGTCTGTGATGTTATCTTGGCAGCCAGGCATCCCTCCACTAAGACTGTATACACCTGCAGATGGAACAAATTTGTGGCATGGTGCACAGCAAAGGCTATGGATCTCCTTTCTGCGGTTTTCTTGTTCCTCCTTTCTTTGGCCCAACAGGGCTCTGCTCTGGGCACTCCTAAGGGCTACCTCTCGGCAAATTTCAGCCTTTCGTAGGATTCCTGATCAGCCTTCTCTTTTCAAGTCCCCAGTTGTAAATCGCTTCCTCAAGTGCATTACTCATCTATTCCCTTCATAATGCTTCAGTGGGACTTGAACTTGGTTCTGACTTGCATTATGTGCGCTCCCTTCGAGCCACTTAATAACTGTCCTCTCAGACTTCTTACCTTAAAGACTGCTTTTCTGCTTACCATCACCTCTGCTCGCAGGGTGAGTGAGCTCCAGGCTCTTTCTTCAAAACCTCCTTTCCTAGCTGTTCATCCGGACATGGTTGTACTAAGAACCAGACCTTCCTTTCTTTACACACTGGCCAAACCATCACTTTGCCCACCTTCTTGCTGCCTCCTCACCCTTCAAAAGAAGAGGCTCCACCATCTGGATCCAAAACGGGTGCCTTTCTTTTATTTGGATCGCACCAAGCAATTTCGGGTGGATGACCAGCTCTTTGTGGGCTCCAAGAAAGGTTGGGCCATACACAAACCGACCATCTCTAGGTGGGTCGTTTTGTGCATTAAAGCTTGCTATTCCTTGGCAAAGAAGGAGCCTCCAGTGGGGCTGCACTCCCATTTCACCAGGGCGGTGGCAGCTACCACTGCTTTGGGACAAGGCGTCCCCCTCAATGACATCTGTCAGGCAGCTACGTGGGCATCTCTGCACACGTTCACTAAACACTACTGCCTGGACAGTCCGGAGAGACAGTTTTTTGGGCCGTTCTGTTCTCCAGGACTTTCTGATGTGAACTTGGTTCGCAGCTCCACCTCTGGGGTTGTTTATTGCTGGGGTATCTATTCTAAGGTAAGGAATCTATATTTAAATGTTTCTTTTAGATGACCAAATTACTTACTGTCGGTAACGATATATCTGTAAGAAACAGGTTAATTATGGATACCTTACCGCCTCACCCATCTCCCCGTTCTACAAACTGACTTCTAGGGTTAAGGACTTCCTTTCAGGGCCCTAGTTTTGTGCACCAGTGGTCAGTGTCTTGCATGGCTCCGCTTCTGGCGTGGAAAGTCGCGTACAGAACTGACGTCAGCGTCTAAGTAGCTGCTGCAAGGTCATCCTGGCGACCACGACGCCAACGACAAACGCAGAGCCGACTGACACCACCTTTTGACGCGCAAGGGTACTACTGATGAAAACATTCTCCTGATCCAGTCTGACGCCTGGGGGTAATTCTAAGGTAAGGAATCTTTAACCTATGTTTCTTACAGATATATCGTTACCGAAGGTAAAGAACTTGTTCATTTGACATACACCTACGACCTGTTAGGACTATTGGCTTTGTCAATGGTTACTGGCTGTTTAATATAAATAAGTAACAACAATGATTTTATTGTAAATAATATTGAAAATGTTTCAGTTCTTATACTGTGAGACTGAGAAATTAAACATTACTGAGGTCTCTGAAGGGGTAGTGGTCTTAAGTGGCTTTTAATCACTCACATTATGTTCTCTCTTTGTTAGACTTGTAAGCCCCATTTCTCTCCACATCTCATCTGTCTACGTATCTTACACATCACCTCTTTCCTCTTCAACATCCTTTTCACTGAAAAAACAAACGGTAAAGTGTTCTCTCTCTCCTGAATGCTCTTCCTCACATCTCCTTCACTTCACCCCCCTTCCACCATTTAGAACGCCTAATGACTATTTTCTTCCTTGATAAGGATGGATTTGAGAACACTACCTACATACATGTTGCCAGTATTTTCCCAGTCAGCATAATTGTTTTTTCCCAAATTCTACGTGGTGACAGTCAATGTCTAGATTCTGACATTTGTGCTATGAGATGTTAATAGTCTTTTACCACTGCATCAATGTGCATTTCACTTGTTTATTGTTTAATACAATATTGCTGTTATCCTACAAACACTTAGGGCCAGATGTAGGTAAAATCAAATTTGCGAATCCTTAATAGCGAATTTCACTGATTCGTTATTAAGGACTCTCAAAATTGAATGTAGGTAGGAATTGCTAAAATATTAGAGAATCCTTAATATTCCTTAATAGCGAATCAAAAATTGAAATTCACTAATAAGGAATACCTACCCATTCATTCCTATGGGCTGGGAGGCCCATAGGAATGAATGGGAAGATATTCACTATTTGCAATTTGCTATTAGAGAATCACAAATAGCGGGCGCTATTTCAAGGGTCCCAGGGTGTCAAAAGGACACCCTGTTGCACCTCTGAAATGTGCATGTCTGCACATGTGGCAAGGGCATGAATGTGTGCCACATGGCACTTTAAAGAAAGCAAAAAAGTTTTTTTTTTTTAGGAAATCGCTAATTACCTCCAACTTGAAGCTGGTGGTAATTAGCGATTCGTTAAGGCTAAAGTGCACTTTCTTTTGTGCTACTTACAGTGCATTTAATGAATCGCATTTTGTGATTCCTTAAATGCAAGAGCAAAATAAGGAATCGCAATTTTGTGATTCCTTATTTTGCTAGTAGGTTTAAACTCCCCTACATTGTTCACAGCCAAATAATGATCGCAAATACGAATTTCAGCGTTAGCGCTCGCTATTTGGCCATCTACATCCGGCCCTTGCTGATTAAGATTGGTTCCTTCTGGCACGTGGACCTCGCCAAAAAATAGGTACAAGAACTTTTAATGACTACCCCGCCTCCCTGTACGTAATAATTCTACGTTTACTTCAAGGAGTTTCTTTACCCAGAGTAACGTAGGATGAATGGAACTTTCAATGAAAGCTCATAAATTAGGGACTTTCCAAGATCGTTCAGATAATCAGAGATTAGCAAATTGGTCTGCATTATGTGCAGTATCTCGTTAATGTTACACTTTGCTTTGCAGCAATAAAGACTTTGCACCTTGTCCTTGTTTCCCCAGAGCGAGAAATTGTAATCAGCAAGACGACAATGAACATTGAAACTGGGTGTACCAGACTTGAGTAACAGGGCTGGCCTATAGCTATTCAGCAAACTAAAAGACTGTCAAGAGAAACGTCAATTAAAAAACAAACTGGGAAGCAAAATCAAACACAGCATAGCAATAGCAAGAAATATTGCTGAAGGCAAAAATGACCAACCACAAACTGATAATTCAGTTAGGTTGTTGTGAGAAGAATTCAGACTTTAGTGAGGGGCTGGAGGGATATCATATTCACCTCCATGTCTTAATGTCAGAATTTTGCTGGGGTATCTTTCAAATAATTAAGGAGGCACTCGTTTTTGTGCAGGTGCTTAGGTTCTCAAGGAATCTGAAAATATGTAGTGCATGAACCTTATGTAGAAGAATCCAAAAGTAGAGTTGTGGAACCAGTTTAGGGACTGGAGGACGTCCATAAACCTGAAGCCCAGACAGTGTGTTCTACTCCGTGAGATCAACCCTCATATCTCCCCTCCTCCTTCAGTGCTTTGAGAAATATTTGGTAGGTCCCAGAACCTCTATCAAAAAATTGTCCTCCGTTTTTGGGCTCTTGGTCTGTGACCAGTATCCTTTCAGAGCAGAGCCTTCTTCCTGGTACCTTAGTTCCTTTTGAAGTACTGCAGAGCCTGTGTTGCATGCAGTTATTTTCTTGCGATACCTTCAACTTCCTCAAATGATGCCCAATCTTTGTGTTGTTGGGCCCAGTACGTCAGTTGATTCTCAAGCACTGCACTTCTCTGCATGTCCCATAGCAGTGATCTTACTTGACACATAGGACTATGAAGTAGCTGAAGGAATGACCATACACTGAAACAGTAGCTTCAACATGACTGAAAAAGGTCAAGTTTTACTAATCATTATATCGGGCTATGTTTACCTGCAGAGGACAGGAATGTTTTGTTTTTGAGAACAGCAGTAGTGTCTCATGAGACAAGTAAATCATGCCAAACCAGCAACATAATGGATGCCAGTAGAAAAAAGTTAATCTGGCCTATCATGAGCAATTCTTATATTCTCTATTAGTAGTCAAAAATTGGCCAGAAACTACGAGGTCATATGGCTAATGTAATAATACTTTGATTGTCTGCAACTATAAATGAATTGTTATAGTCTGTAAAGAATAGGTTCTTGATGTAACTAAAATATTTTGCAAGTAGGTTCATAACTGTGTATAGATTTTCAGAAAAGATCATAAATATTTATTTAGCGATCAGTTTTTCATTTGGAGTGATCTTTTATCCTTGATTCTTTTGTGTCTAGGCCCAAGCACATGGCAGGTTACAGGAGACAGAGCCGAGCCCGATTAAAATCAAGAAGCAGAAAGGGAATCCGGAGAGTTTTAAGAACTATAGGAGAGCAGTGAGTTCATTAGACTCAAGCCCAACAGAAATGAGGAGATACTGTAGCTGCATATATGAGAGGAGACATTGCTTTCGCTGTCCGGTTATATCACTGTTATAACTAGTTTTCAGGAACTGCTTCAAAGAAAGTGGTCCACTTCCTGTGACATTTGGATACATAACCCTCTGGACTGGTACAACAGTCTACAGAGCTCCTAGGCCCCTTGATGGGCATCATCAACTTGCAGATGGTAGTGGCAGTGCCATCCTATTTGAGTCTTGGTAAAGCTGCTTCTAATGAAAGCTAGTTGAATGGAGTTGTGCTCACAAAGTTAACATTTGGTTGCAAATTGTATTTTCAGGTAAGTTGTGAGGGCTGTGCTCCTCCAACGCTGCTACAGAAATTTATAAAGAGCAACGCTTTGTTGTCTTCCATTTTTTTCACAATTCAGAAAACATTGGAATGCATAGTCCTGATACAATTCTGATGAGGAGTGTGGGATCACAAACACACTGCAGAGGCCTCCAATCACTTGGAGCAAGTACTTGCAAGAGAGGGAAGATCAGATGTAATGCATATGTGGAAGACCTGGTTGATTATATGACGGGGATAGGTGATGTCAGATATCTTTGGCCGTATGTGTCCCCAATGTGACTAGAGTCTTGAAGAAGAGGAGCAGTCCTGATTTCCTGGATGAGGAAGGCAGGCAAAGCTGTTCTTGGGACTATGCTGGGGCATGCAGTAGGAGATGGTTGTCCAAATGATGAACAGTTTGGTAGACAGACTTGAATTACGTTACAAATGTGTCAGGATGCTTTAAGGATTGTTGTTTCTTGTACTGAGAGACTATGAAAGGATTTCAGTATCCGTTTATTCATGTTTCAGTTTAAAGATGAAGTAGGCTATATATTTTTGAACTCTGTAGATTTGACAGAGATATATAGCATAGTAGGCTGTATATATACTGTTGCAAAAGTCTGTGTGACATGCCCACAGCGAGGATTCTGAGAGCACTGGAGCAGCATTGGATCTCCTTTTCAGAAACAAAGATGGCGGAAAGTTGTTTTAGAGACCACATTTATTTAGGTTCTAAACAGTAAGTGACTCTCAGAACAGACCTAAATTGCGGGCTTTATTCAAATGAGCTGGAGAAAAGTCCAGTTGTTCTTGGCACAATAGAGAGACTAGGATTCATTAGTTCTAGGAATAAGACTTCAGTTTTTTTCTTGTATTTAGGCAGAAACAATCAACATGTGAACCTGTGAATGACAGCAAGACAAGTTCATAAAGTTGTTAAGCTCATCTTGAAGATTGAAGTGGAAATGTGTGTTATCCACATAGATGTAGAATCCGTTCTTGACAAAGTCTTGGTTTACAGTTGGGAGGCCATATAAATCTTAAATAGTATTGGTGACAGGGCAGGACCGAAGGTACACCGCAGTTGATATTGGCTATTCTGGAGAGGAGGAACCCGTTTGACTTGATGGGTGCATTACTATTATCACCTGTTGGTGGGTGATGTCCACACAAATTACTGATCTTTGTGAATCAGAAGCTAAATGTTTTCATGTCTTTTGACAAGTAAATAGAAGTCTTGAAGGATATGTGTATCTGGGTTTCTACTATTGATATTCTTATTTTGCCTCAGTTGTACCATTCCGTGGGATTGTATTTAATATTTGCTTAAAATATTAATAGACTTTTATGAAACAAAGAAAGACTATACTATCTTCCAACCAGGACTCACAATTACTAGATCTGACTCACTGATGCTACCTTTGGCATTATTAATTAAGATTCACTTCACAGTTTGTGACAGGAAGGGCCTTTCACCTCCAAGACAGTATGGAATTTGCCAAAGATCTGCGTGCCTTACCTCCCATGGGTCCATTAATCCAGCTTCTGCTTACCCCTAAAATCCTCTCTGTATCTACAGCTATTGTTTTCTGACCTTTCACTGCAAGGATAGATGCAATGTTGGATTTAACATTCCCTTAATGAACTTATGCCTAGCTAGTTGTATTAAAGTTAAAGTCGGTCCCCTACTTTTAAGCCTACTTTTGTGCACATGTTCACATTTCTTTATATTAGCATCATTAAAAATAATTGTCTCTGTAAAGCGGTACAGTATCGATTTTCCTTTTTTTTTGCTGCCACTCTCCAACCCAGTTGCTATGCAACATGCTGATGAAATGCCAATCTGACTGAAACACGATAAATCAGACAGCAGTATTACTACTCCATTCTATTGTATTTAAACAAATCAGTTACAATAAATAGTGTATTTAAAACAGTTAAGAAAAGGCAACTGAGGATCATTATGTACACCGTAATATCAGCTTTGTGATCCTGTAATTAAATATTCTCTTGTAAAATTACACCTTATAGTTCATATTTGTAGTCTGTTGTAACAATTTGTAAGCAAAGTATAAACTTTTCATTAGTTTACTAATAAAGAAATTAGTTTGCAGTGTAAAACAGCACTTGGTTGCCTCTTTAATTGCACTTACGTTTACTTAAATAAATGGAGTCTGCAAATGTTTTCTTCTTAAACTTACACTTGGATACAGACCAATATAATGTGGTCCAAAAATTTGTCGTTATAATCACATGACTTTTGAAACCATAAGTTGTGATTTCTAAGCCCCTTCAACTGTTGTAATGGAATATGGAGAAGTCGAAATATTTCATCTTTATTTTAACACTGTTAATAGAGATTTCCCATAGTTGTTATTCCTCAAAGTACTTCTTATTTCTTTGCGCTTGGGTCAGCTCTTACTGATCAGCGAATCCATTTGCAGAAGATTATATTGTTTTATATCTTTATCACTGCTGGTTAAATTTAGCGCAACATTATTTTTTTACTTTTGGATTTCATTTGGCAAAAATGTGCTGCTTTAAGATATCCATTTTGGCTCTACTCCAGTCACAAATATATTTGATCCTTGCTGCATTATGAAGAATATTCATGATTTTAAATGAAGTTCAAGTCAGATTTACAGTGTCGCATCGAGGTACGTAGGTTTAATAGAGATTTTATGCATTTAGATTTTATCCAGCTCCAGTACTGTTTTAAGATTGAATACCGGTGATGCATAAGGAGCGAGATAATAAGCTTAGAATTTCAGATGGTAATTGAAGGACCAGTCACTCTTATGTGTGCACACCTTTTCACTGTTTGTTATAATGTGATTTTCGTTTTCTTGAGATATGGTTGACTCTTAATTTGTTGTTGATCGTTACTCCAGGTAGTTGTATATTTTACATGGTCTACGTGTTATTATCCTAATTTTAAAACTAAATGTTTGGTAATTTTGCCAAAAGACATTCCCTTGGTTTAGTTAGATTTACAGTTAATACATTCTCAGAATTGAATTCATTCAACCTCGATGGTTAATATTATATGTCATCAGCAGTTAATGAAAAGATGCCCAGAACATTAGTATAGGCTAAATGAGTGATAACATTGTGGAAAAGTAAATTTTGCCATGTTCTGTGTCCCTACGTGTTCCCCATCTTATGCTATATGTGCATGATTAATATGCAATATGTATTCCCCATGATCGATTAAAGACGCAATTACAGTTGTGTCCAACTCTAGTATGCCAGTTTCCAGTTCTCGTGAAAGCTACGAGTATTAGTCCTATGTAAAGTTACGTTGCCACGCTTCTCAGTGTGCACGTTATTTCATTGTAAAGTCCCCGTTTCTAGGCCTCAAAAGGGCCCGGACTCAGATTCAGCTCCTGTCTCCTGAACCCTCTCCGAGGAGCGATACAGCCCCCACCTACATCCCTGACCCTTCACTTACTTCATGCCTCACAGTGCCCGGCTCGGCCTGGCTCTGCCTGCTAGTCTGCCAAGAGTATGTTATGATTCTAGTTATCAGTCCAGCTCTCCTTCTCTGCATTCCTAAGCTACTGAATCGCATCAATAGTTTCCGTCATGGTCTAGCCTTTACGTCTCCATGTAAGAGAATACTGTATTAATGGTCATTTAATATTCCTCGACACGCACTACATGTAGAATAATGCATGCACCAGTCTTAGAGTCTGTTAGTCTTTGCCCTGATAACTTTTGGATTCTATCAATATGTTCTCTAAACATCAGATACTAGATAGTGTTTAGGTACATGTCGCTCTGACTCTCCAGACTTTAGTCTCTCCTTCTAGCGCAGAAGTCATAGCCCCCAGTTCCTCCTAGTAACACGTCATTGTCAGTTTGCGCGCACCACTAGGTTAGAGGTCCCGGCTCCTTAGGTAGCCCCCTCCATGTTTCCGCCCCATTTATGACATATTCTGTTACGTTTGCATCACATGTCTATGTATACGCCCTGTTCACGCCTCTTGTTACACCTACTTTATGCCTTATCTTTCGCGACTGCTACAAACCCCGCCCACTGCTACGCCTACTGTACTGAATGCTATGTATTTTGTTTAACTATATATACTTGTGCACTGTTATTAAAAGTGACGCTGTTGTCCCGATCCTGCCCCCCGTGCTAGCTAGCCATCCCAGATCGTGCAGGTTGTCCTGTTCCTGTCCTTTATGCTGTATTAAAACCTGCAAACTCCAGCTACCTCGAATCTTGACTCTTATTTATTGAGCTATCTGTTAATTAATTATTCCGAAAAATAGATCAGGTATTTAATTATTTATTTACCACATAATGGCGCCCGAATAGGGACTTGCCCTTTCCCCACGCGCCGGTGAAGCCACGCAAGCCCCCTGATCCTCTGCAGCCGTGACGGAACCATACCGTGCACGTGCAGATATTTCTGCTTCAAGTATCCCTCAGGCCCACGGAGGAGACGGAGGTTGCGGTCCAGCATCCAGACGAGGCGGTGGAGGAACGCGGCGAGTCCCGACCAGAGCCCAAGCCGAGAGTCCAAGGTCCGAGGTATCCGGAGGCCCACCCGTAACAGAAGTCCGAAGTTCGTCCGTCCGTCGTCGTAGCAGTCCAGTCCAGTCCGAGGCCTTCCGTTCTTGCTGCCCGGTGAGTACCGTTGCTGGGGTAGTATCTAGACAGGGTCAATTGTATTGTCTCTGGTCCGTGGGTTTGGGTACACAGATCCAACACGAAGTGTCCACTTAGGTGGATGCGGGTCCTGACGTGTCTCTTTATGAGACCGGTAAGTTTCGTACTGTTTTAGCAGTGCATCTAGTTTCTGTTCTAGTCTGTTCTGTTCTCGAGAAATTCATGTATTCTGTTTTTGGTATTCCAGGTAGTATTTTGTCCGAACAGTTATCTTAAATGTCATTCATGTATTTCAATGTTGTGGTATGAATGTGTTGTTCTTCAGTAATTATCGTGTTCATTGTGTATTGTATTGTGTCTAGACTCCAGCCCAGTCATGCCTCTATTCTCCAAATTACGTCAGTTAAGAACTAGGAAAGGTCTGCTCGAGGAAGCAGTTCCTGTCCCGCCTAGGGACAGTCCAGGTCATTTTATGTATCAAAAGCATGGCATAAGTGCCATATTATATCTAGACTTATGGGTCGAGTACACTAAGGAATTAGAAGAGAAATATAGATGGCCTGTATCAGGTACGTGGGATGCCGAGTGCATCATGCGAGTAGAAGAAGCGTTATGGAAAAAGAAAGCCAGACAGTCACAGAAAGATGCCATCGAGTTATGGCGCAAAGAATCTCATAAAAGAACCGAAAAAGAAATCAGAAAGTCAGAATTAAGTAGGGAATCCACAGAGAGAGCCCAAGAAAGGGAATTAATCGAAATAGGTGAACGAGTTAAAACCGAACAGTCGGACAGACAGAGAAATGCCCTCATTAAGGGTATGTATCCTCTTCTTGCCGAGGGCTTGCCAAAAGCAACCCCGGAGGCATCCAGTAATTTTCCGCCGCCCTTAGTTCCGACCAAGCTACGTCACAAACCGACCGCAGCTGATATTTTTCTCTCGTCCTATTTGGACGACACAGTCCCAGAATATGCAAATCCTGTTCCACCAGCTCCTGTAAATAATGTAATTCATGGTCCTCCAGCCACCGGGGCACCTGTTACAGCACCTGTTACGGTACCCCCGGTCCAGCCCGTAGTACAAATTCCCGCCACATCAGTCACTTTGCCAGCACGAAGAGTATCAGTCGACGATTCCAGTTCAGGGGCCGCGGGAGGAGGTCCTCCTGGTACCCCGCCGCCAAATAGACGTCTAGGGGTAGTCGAGTTACATGAACGTGCGTTACAGCGTACGCCCAAATATCAGTCCATTGCAGAAATCAGGCGAGCTCTTACTGAATGCTGTTATGATCCAGTCCCAGGCGAGGATAGTATGGTTATATATTCCGTACGTATAAGGCAGGTGTCCGAGTATTTGGACACCCTACCAAATATGAAAGAAGATCTAGACAGAATATATCGTTTCATTCGTACAGGAACAGACCCAGAAAGTATTGGCGAAGTCATGTTTCTAAGAAAAGCTGAGATTCAGCTCATGCTATTAAAGTTTCTAATAAATTGTTTAATAAGGGAACAAGATTATCCGACTAAAGATCCGACCGAAATGAAAGTCCTGACAAGGTGGAGTGATAATATAGCCGAGGGAAGACACAGGACACTCAGTTGTATAGAGAGTATGTACAAGAAAATTCGTAAGGAAATAATAAGGTTACACGAACAACGCAAAGAAGCTCTAGTAAGCGAGAAAGAAAATGACTCTTCTACTGAAGAGGTAGATGACGAGAATCCCGCCAGAATAGCGTATGTAGGTAAATCTAGATTTCCAGACCGACATTTACGCCTAGAACACAAGAAAGTCTTTCATCTTCCAGCACCAGAACAAGGTTCTCTAGAACAAGTATTTCAAGCTACCGATCAAATTCTGAAATCACGAATCGGTTATAGTGAGTTAGGTACCATGCATGAACAAGAACTAGCCCGATCAGCAGTCCGATGGGCTACTGATTCTACCACTTTTCCAGACGAAATAGTGGCACAAATGTTTCTGAAACTGCCCCCAGCCGAGCAGCGACTGGTGGGTATGTACATGATCCAGCACCTCATTACACTGTATGAGGGTCAACATTCTGATCCAGGTCCGTTACATGATGTTCTGAACGAGTTACTCCAGCATAGATGGAAAGGTCTAGGTACCGATTTAATTAGTATCATTCTAGAACAACGCCACAAATACCGAACGTTTCTGAACCCGCACTTTGTTCACGTCTCACCCCCAGAAAGTAAACCGTTTTACATAGACAGACAGCATCCGTTACGAGAAGTACACCCAGTTAGGACACAGGGTGGTGCAATGCAACGAGTATTTGTTTACACCCCGATTACAAAGATGGAACTCTTAGAGATGAAAAAGTTAATTCCCTGTCACGACAAAGATCCAGCAGGGTTCCACCGTGAATTAAAAGACATGCTCCGTATGGGAGAATACACGTATCCAGATATAATTAAAATGTTAAAGGTCCTGTTGCCCGCGGGCATATATGAAAAACTCAAAGAAAAAGAATGGGAGGTGGGAGAGAAAAAGATAGATTGGACAGCTCTAGAAGCTGAAGAAAATACACGTGTACCAGGTACCGGTCAAGGAGATAAATGTAAAGAATTACCCGAACTGTTAATACAAGTTTTGCCAAGATTATTAGCCACGAAAAAGGAAGACTGGGATGCAATCTCAGCATGTAAACAGAAACCAGACGAGGATACTAGTGATTTTTATTCTAGATTTGAGAAATGTTTTAGTATCAACAGTGGTTTGAAGACGAGTAGTGAGTCATACCCTCATCTTTTTGTTACTAAACTAGTCGAGAATTCAAGTCCACAAGTTAAAAATAGAGTTTTGAAAGTCGAGAGTACCTGGCAAGCTAATACTCCGTCCCAAATGCTTCAGATGCTTCAATATCACCAGAATAGAATCAGAGAAGAGCAAGATCATGAAAGGAAACGTATGAAAGACACGAAATGAAAGTATTAGTTGCACAATCTGTTCCTCAAGATAGTCAGAAGAGGGGTCCGAATCAAGCCAGTCATCCTGCAGCTCCCGTTAAAGGGACTTGCAATTATTGTAAACAGCCAGGTCATTTTATAAACGAGTGTGCAGTTCTGAAACACAACATAGCTACCGGTAAGACTAAAGAAAGACCACGTCCGCCTAGACAAGAACAAGTTTCACAGACTTCTCAGCCACCACAGAATGCACAACAGACAGTTCCAGCACCGCAGCCTATTGCTGCAACACAGCATGTTACACAGCAAATGTACCAGTATGCACAATCCGAGTATCCAGAGTACCAGCAGTATTCATGAAACAGCCTAGAGAGGGAGGTAGGCTTGCCTCTCATCGAGATACCTGTAGATCAAGAGGGTCCCTATGTTCACAGTCAAGTATTAGGGAAAGACAGAAAGTTTCTGATTGATACAGGGGCAAGTAGGACTACTATCAGTCATGACGAGGTTCCAGGGGCTCCGCTCTCAGGCTCTAAGAATGTTTCCCTTGGATTTTCAGGAAAGCCAATAGTTAACGAGATTTCCAAACCAGTTACTCTAGAAGTAGGTCCATTGTCCCGAACTACTGACCTGTTACTTACGAAATCATGTCCAGAAAATTTGTTAGGTATTAAGACATTGAAAGAATTAGGTGCAGTCATATGTTGTTCCCCAGAGGGAATACGTTTGTTTTTGCGTGACTTCAAGGGTCACTATGTTTTACGAGATTTTGATCCGAGATTGTCCAATGTTCCGCAGCATCTATGGGCGCAAGGTCCAACTGATGTTGGTTTTATGCAAATCACACCCCATCGTGTGACTCTCAAACCAGGTGTAGTGTTACCACGAATCAGACAGTACAAATTGCCACCTGAGGCTGTAACAGCCTTATCCAAAATTATTGACGAGCTCATGGCTCAAGGAGTAGTTGTAGATACTGACTCCAATGTATGTAATTCTCCTATCATTCCAGTCATGAAACGTACTGATCCAAATGCACCCCCAGTATATCGATTAGTGATTGACCTTCGAGAACTTAATAAATGTATCATTCCCCAGTACCCAGTTGTTCCAGATATTTCATCCCTATTGACAGCCATTGATTCCGAAGCCACATTTTTCACAGTCATAGACCTCAAGAACGCATTTTTCAGTGTCCCCATTCATCCAGACAGCCAGTTCCTTTTCGGATTCTGTTTAAATGGAAGGAGCTATAAATTTACACAAGCTCCCCAAGGTTTCACAGAAAGTCCTAGTATTTACAGTCAAGCACTCAAGAGACAACTAGACAATATTCACATGCCAACTGACACTGCCCTGCTCCAGTATGTCGATGATCTACTGATCACAGCCCGTTCTGAACGTGCTTGCGAGCGGGCATCACTTACAGTTCTGTATTTCCTAGCCGAGATGGGGCACAAGGTGTCCCCTTCGAAGCTTCAATTCTGTGTCCAGCAAGTGATCTACTTAGGCCACTTACTGTCCAAGAGGGGTAGGCAGTTGACACCTGACCGTATCCAGTTAATAGCGAGTCTTCCTCAGCCCAAGACCCAGAAAGAGGTACGAGCTTTTATCGGCCTCACTTCTTATTGCAGACAATGGATTCCTCAGTATGCATTTCTAGCCAAGCCACTGATACAGTTAACGACACAGGAGGCAGCCGTATCGACTGTCCTCCCTTGGACATCTGAACATACACTTGCTTTTAATGAATTAAAGAAAGCCTTATGCCAAGCTCCTGTTCTAGCAACACCGAGCTACAGTAAGCCTTTTACACTTTTTGTCACAGAACGCGAAGGTACAGCATTATCTGTTCTCACACAAGATCAAGCAGGACAATACAAGCCCTGTGCTTATTTTTCTAGCACATTAGATCCAGTAGCCCAGGCGTTGCCTGCGTGCCTCAAGTCAGTTGCAGCCACAGCACTAGCTATCAGACAAAGTGATTCCATAGTATTAGGACACTCCTTGACAGTACAAGTTCCACACTCCGTGGAAGTTCTTTTAAACCGAACACAGACTCAGCACTTGACAATTGCACGTTTGACAGGTTATGAACTGACACTGTTCCAGCCACACATAGAAATCAGACGCTGCAACGTTCTAAATCCTGCTACACTGTTACCGTCAGTTTCTTCAAATCCTGCCACACATGACTGTGTGGAAGTAGTTAACACCATGACAAAGCCAAGACAAGACCTGACAGATATTCCATTACCAGATCCTGACCTGACACTTTATGTGGATGGTTCATGTATGAGAACAAGTACAGGAGAACTAGTAGCCGCGTACGCAGTGACTACTGACACTGAAGTTATAGAGACACACCGTATTGACACCCTGTCTGCCCAAGCAGCAGAGCTAGTTGCTCTGACCCAAGCCTGCATACGTGCCAAGAACCTGAAAGTTAATATTTACACAGATTCACGTTATGCATTCGGAGTTGTACACGACTTCGGAGTGCTTTGGCAAGAGAGAGGGTTCATGACTTCTCATGGAACCAAGATTCAGCATGGTTTCCTTATTCAAGCTCTGTTAGATGCAATACATTTACCGACTTCTATCGCTATCATGAAATGCAAAGCACACACGAAAGTTACAGACATTATTTCTCAAGGCAATGATCTAGCAGATCGAACAGCCAAGCTCACAGCCCAGACTCCAGACATTCCATTTAACAAGACACTGACACATACTCCAGATCCGACTACATGTATGACAGTTAAGGACCCCACTCAAGATGTCATAGATATCCAGTCACATGCTACTCCCGAAGAAATCAAGAAATGGTCCGAACAAGGAGGGGTCCAGACAGATCAGGGATGGTTGACGAAGGGAAAAACCACATGGTTTCTCCCCGACTCTATGGTTCAAGTCATTATTAATACCGCACATAGTCCTGCACATCTAGGAGAAAAAGCTATGTTAGACAGTATTCAGAACCTTTGGTTCAACAAGCACTTACGAGCTGCAGCCAAGCAGAAAGTCCGCACCTGTATGATATGTTGTCAGTTCAATCCAGGTAAAAGTGTCCCGGTGGAACAAGGGGGATTTCAGCCTCCTGACCACCCTTTTGAGGTCCTCCAGATGGATTACATTCAGATGGAACGATGTCGAGGTTTCAAGTATGTCCTTGTAGTTGTATGCGCTTTGTCCAGATGGACAGAGGCATATCCAGTTCCAGATTACACAGCCGCGACCACTGCCAAGCAGCTGGTTCGTGAATTTTTCCCCCGTTATGGACTCCCTAGGGTCGTGTATTCAGACAACGGCCAGCCATTCTCATCTGAGTTAATGAAGCACGTTTCCCTTCTGTTAGGGTACCAGTGGAAGTTTCATTGTGTACGCCATCCTGAAGCAGCAGGTCTCGTAGAGAGACATAATCAGACCCTAAAAATCCACATCGCCAAAGTCTGTAAAGAGAAAGGAGTGGACTGGCTAGTAGCTCTGCCAGTCGCCCTATTCTATATGCGCATGGTCGCACATTCCAGATCAGGTCTGTCCCCTTATGAGGTCGTATTCGGCCGCCCCCCGAACATGTGGGGTACACCTAGACCCCGAAGTATTACAGATGTTTCCAGTAATATGCTGACAGATTACCTAGCTTCCTTGATGTCTGCCCTACACTCTTGTCGTTCACAGGTTGCCGCCGCATTTCCAGACAATACCGAGGTGAAACCGCATGAAATCGTTCCAGGAAGTCTAGTGCTTGTCCGGAATTTTGATTGTTCAAGTCCGCTGGAACCTCGCTGGAAGGAGCCCAGACTAGTCCTTCTGACCACCCGTACGGCCGTGAAGTTGGAAGGCAGAAAAGGCTGGGTGCACCTGTCTCACGTCAAGAAATTTCATGGACTAAGAACTAAAACGTTCAATGACATTTCTACAGACATTTCCGAGTCTAAACATTGCCCTATTCTCAAGGACTGTCCCACTATTGACTTTGATTCCAAGCCTCCCCTGTTAGAGAAAACTCCGCAGCAGGAGTATAAAAGTAAACTCCGGTCTAGTAAAATAAGTCAGCCAGTTTAATTGTCTAAGTCCCCCTCGGGTGAAACGGTTAGACAGGTTTCTGACATGTATGAGATAGACCCCCATAGTGAGAGAGTTAGTCAAAACTCAATCCGATGTATCGTTTTTCTAAGTTTTATAATGTTCCTAAGTTTGATGGTTACCTGCACAAGTTATGCATTTCATTTATGTTTTCCAATTTCTCATGTAAATAAGTTTTCTAATGCTACAGTAGAGCACACGTTTAGTGATCTGCCTCCTCACGAGCTATCCTATCGTCTTGCTATGCGCAACAATACATTTATCAGAATGCTACATTATTCACACCAGACCAGCAATGCCACTAATTGTTGGGTGTGTGGTCGACTCCCCCCTTTCCAGACACCGAAGGGAGTTCTGCCACTCTTTCCTTATCCGTTTTCACATAATGGTTCATGTGGAGCCTGGTCCATGTTAATGTCATCCTCAACAGATATGTCCCTTCTGAATAGTACATGTTTTCCAGACAAGCAAGGTCTTCCCCACAGAACAGGGTTAGATCTAGAAAATGAAGTTTATAACTTAGGTAATTATTCATCGAATTTTATGGTCCTGAATGTTCAGTCTGATCCTACTCCAGACTTACCTGCTATTTCAGTACTACCAGTCAAAGGCGAATTATGTGTCCGAAAGAATGGTTCCGCACATGTAGGACATAGTGATTGTACTACTATTGTCAAGTATAGTGACAGTGGGAAATCTATTTTCAAAGCTTCACGTCATTCTTATTTTGTTTGTGGTCAGACCGCATATGTTCGTCTGCCCCTCGATTGGGATGGAACATTTTACATTGCCTTCCTACTGCCACCAGTTTTCCTAGCCCCATCCGATTATCATAGAAACACACATCTAGTACACCTTAGACATAGAAGGGAGATTGAGTCCCCGATTGTCGATCAAACTGAAACTGCTCTAGAACAGTATCAAGATTTCAATAAAGGATTCTTCTTCTTTATAGGACCTGTCCAGAATAGTAAGCTAATCCGTAGGTTAACCAGAACCCTTGAAGCAGTAGTGAATGAGACTACTTCTGCTCTAGGTAACTTAACCGAAGAGCAATCTGCTATGAGATTTGTCGTGCTCCAAAATCGTCTCGTTCTTGACGTCATACTGGCCGATAGAGGAGGAGCATGTAGAGTCATCGGATCTAGTTGCTGCATTTTCATTCCTAATAACGCGCCGTCTATTTATTCAGCTATAACCAGACTTCATAAAATTGCCCATCAGTTACACCAGAATCCAGGCACCTGGACATGGTCCGGTTGGTTTTGGAGTATAATTTCTGCCTGGGGATGGAAAGTATTGTCATTTCTAGGTATAGCAGTAATGATCGTTTTCAGTTGCTGCCTCTGTTTACAATGTGGCCCTGCGATTTGCGGCATTTGTGCTACATCCTGTATTCCAAGTCTTAGTCCTAAGTCCCGTTCCAAGACAATTCGAGACGAGCAAATGATGCTACATGAAATGATAGATGGTATCATGAATATTGATGTTTCCTGATGGAAACGTAGTGACAAGGAGGGAATGTGGAAAAGTACATTTTGCCATGTTCTGTGTCCCTACGTGTTCCCCATCTTATGCTATATGTGCATGATTAATATGCAATATGTATTCCCCATGATCGATTAAAGACGCAATTACAGTTGTGTCCAACTCTAGTATGCCAGTTTCCAGTTCTCGTGAAAGCTACGAGTATTAGTCCTATGTAAAGTTACGTTGCCACGCTTCTCAGTGTGCACGTTATTTCATTGTAAAGTCCCCGTTTCTAGGCCTCAAAAGGGCCCGGACTCAGATTCAGCTCCTGTCTCCTGAACCCTCTCCGAGGAGCGATACAGCCCCCACCTACATCCCTGACCCTTCACTTACTTCATGCCTCACAGTGCCCGGCTCGGCCTGGCTCTGCCTGCTAGTCTGCCAAGAGTATGTTATGATTCTAGTTATCAGTCCAGCTCTCCTTCTCTGCATTCCTAAGCTACTGAATCGCATCAATAGTTTCCGTCATGGTCTAGCCTTTACGTCTCCATGTAAGAGAAATACTGTATTAATGGTCATTTAATATTCCTCGACACGCACTACATGTAGAATAATGCATGCACCAGTCTTAGAGTCTGTTAGTCTTTGCCCTGATAACTTCTGGATTCTATCAACATGTTCTTTAAACATCAGATACTAGATAGTGTTTAGGTACATGTCGCTCTGACTCTCCAGACTTTAGTCTCTCCTTCTAGCGCAGAAGTCATAGCCCCCAGTTCCTCCTAGTAACACGTCATTGTCAGTTTGCGCGCACCACTAGGTTAGAGGTCCCGGCTCCTTAGGTAGCCCCCTCCATGTTTCCGCCCCATTTATGACATATTCTGTTACGTTTGCATCACATGTCTATGTATACGCCCTGTTCACGCCTCTTGTTACACCTACTTTATGCCTTATCTTTCGCGACTGCTACAAACCCCGCCCACTGCTACGCCTACTGTACTGAATGCTATGTATTTTGTTTAACTATATATACTTGTGCACTGTTATTAAAAGTGACGCTGTTGTCCCGATCCTGCCCCCCGTGCTAGCTAGCCATCCCAGATCGTGCAGGTTGTCCTGTTCCTGTCCTTTATGCTGTATTAAAACCTGCAAACTCCAGCTACCTCGAATCTTGACTCTTATTTATTGAGCTATCTGTTAATTAATTATTCCGAAAAATAGATCAGGTATTTAATTATTTATTTACCACAACATGATTGCCTAATTTTGATGGTAGAACATCGTTAGAATCCAAATAGTATGTTCAATCCAGGATCTAGTCAATTTGTGTATTTCCTTTTTTCTGTTTTGTCAGTTTTACGCTCACTGCTTCTGAACCTCTCAATGCATCCCAGAGACCATATTTATATCCGACTATCACAGTCTACTTTTCCCCAGAGATACCTCTGACATTCCATACTTCTATACTTGCATCATAAAATCTCCTTTACAGCCGTATTCAATGCAAGCTGATTGTGCCACAGGTTTCCCTGAGATAGTGTTTTTGGAAGAGTTGTTACCATCTGGTTACATGGATTTGGGAATCCCACTTGTATAATTGTATATACCATTTCTGATAGAGACTTCTAGCTGCAGATCCCTCACATTGGGAATATTCCCCCAGGCATCAGATTGTATCCGGAAACTTTTCAGTAGTAAAAGTGCTTGCCGGTAGGTGGCTCCATGCGGCTTTGCACTGTTGAAGTTGTGCTCTAGAAATGACGTTTGGAGCCTATACAGGCACCACACCCCCACACTGACATCAGGTCCTTTGTTTTTGCGCCACCAGACGCAGATTCAAAGCGCGCTCTTATCTCTAGGAGACACCTCAGAAATTTCATCTACAATTCACAGTGTGCATGAGAATATCATCCCCAAAAGCTACATGTTTTAAGACCAGTAAGGACTGTGGTAAACAAATATCTTGGACAGATCCCCATTAGGTGTGGCTGTGGTCGAGGTATGACGCTACAGGCTTCTGTCATGGCACGCTGATGTACCCAAAGACCATCTGGGACCCCAAGGTACAACTCTACATCAGTAAACACAAGAAAACCCCTCGATTAAACCGGTTTTGTTCCAGGCTGTTCTAGAGACCAATCTTCACCGAGATCTAAATAGTCGGGTAAGTCTAAGAAGCATAAAAAATAGAAGCTTGACTCTGACCATTCTCTGCACTCATGTTCTCCTGAGAAGGCATGGGTGCGGAACCATGGCTTTCGATCTCACTTTTCGAGGTCAGTCCCCCAACTGGTTATGGCAATAACTGGAGTTTCCGGGGCCATCCACCACACCAAAACAGATTGAAGAGTTCTATTTATTTATTTATTTGGGCATTTATTAAGCGCCTGGTTACGCCACTGGCGTGTCCCCGCGCTGTGATAAGTGAAGTAGCTGTCCCCCCTCCTCCCGCAAAAGGCTATCTGCTAAACAGAAGTGTTTTCAGTTTTTTCCTGAAGAGGACTTCAGAGGGTTCAAGTCGCAGTTCCAGCGGGAGATCATTCCAACGCTTGGGAGCAAGGTATCTAAAAGACCTGCCCCCCCATGCAAGCTCTTGATACTCTGGGGACTTTTAACAGCCCAGTCTGAGAAGACCGTAGACTGCAAGTTGGCTCGTAGTGGGTTATTAGGCTCTGGAGCGGTCTAGGCGCTTTGCCGCTCAGGATGCGGTGACAAGTGGCGAGAGCCTTGAACTCCACTCTCCTCTCAATGGGAAGCCAATGGAGGGCCCGCAAAGCAGGTTTAGCGGAAGACCTCCTGGGGAGCCTAAGTACCAGCCGCGCTGCCGCATTTTGAAGGACCTGCAGACGGCCCACAACCCTACCTGTGGCCCCCAGAAACAGCAGGTTCCCGTAATCAAGTCGGGAGGTGACGAGGGCGTGCACCAGCGTCTTTCGAGCAGAGATGGGAAGCAGATCTAACACTTTCCTAAGAGCTCTCAGGACACCGAAGCACACCCCCGCCACCCGGCCGACCTGTGGGCCGAAGGTAAGGTCCCTATCCAGCCACACACCAAGGTTCCTGGCCTCACGGCAGGGAACTGGGACTTCACCCAGGCAGGGCGGCCACCACGCCGATGACCACGCAGACGGCCCACTCCCCACCACGAGCACCTCAGTCTTGTTGCCGTTCAGTTTTAAGCAATTTGCGGACATCCAGGCAGCAAGATCTATAGGATCATGCTCTGGCTCTTATGATCTTTGCCAGCTCCCTCCGGCATGCCTTTGAGCCCTAAGGAGCTGAGAAGCCTTCCATCTGGAGTACCACCGGTGGGTTCTCCCTCAGTGCCAATTGTACCCTCGTCCATCACAATGGCTCCAGCTCCGATTACGTCCCGCCTCTAGCGCCACAATCCACCTAGGTTGTTAAATCTTTGATGCCGGTACTGAATCCATCAACGCTGATGAGGAGAACCTATAGTACCCTCTGACTCTTCAGTGGTCCTGCCACTGTTGAGTCACTGCTTCCTCCCACTTGATCTGATACCTCTATAAGGGAGAACGTACACCTTACACACCTTTTTTGGCACATATGTAAACACCGATTATGAAGCAGGTGATAAGTTCACTCAGTCCTATCATGAGGACAATTGGTACGTCGGCATCCTCAATACCCCCCCTGACCCCCCCCCTCCCCCCCCCTCCGCCGAGAATTGGGTCTTCTCTCCCCCCTGGTGCCGCCAAAAAATAATCCACTTCATATGCCACTGTAATGCGTAGGGTGGCTGAAGTGTTTGACCTCCAGCTCCCTATTTTGGAGGTTAAAAAATGTGCTGATGGAAGTCCTCCAGTAGAGGCAAACGTCTTCTGAGTCCCTTCTGCCATCTGAGTCATAAACGGGTACCCTGTTAGGAGCCTGGACCAAACTTTGCTCTGCAATGCCCTCCCACCACCACCTAGTCAGCACAGACAAACTGTAAGATGCCAGTGCCCTGCCCCAACGACTGTGCTTTCCGGTCTCAGCACCCTTCCTCCAAAGGTTTAGTGGTGCAGGCATCCACAAGCATATCGACACCAGCACTTTTCTGACTCCTCTCCTAGATAGGGAGTCCAAACGGGTGGAGCTTGTGAAGTGAGTTCTCTCTCCTGCCAGCCTAGCTGTCTGTTAAGTAAATCCCAACTGTCTCCTGGGATGCTACTCCCGCGCCCTTTGGGACTCAGTGGCTCAAGTACTCCCTGGTATTCCTGAAGGTCTCTGACTTGTTTTCCCCCATGCCAGCCAGTCAAGACAGTTGTGATGCGACCTAGTTCACAATTCGTTGTGATTTGGGCACCATCGATTCCATTGGGCAAGCACTGGCACCAGTGTTACCATTGGCCACCATGCGCGGCTGCGATCGACCTGGTTATCAGGCGATGTCCAGTCCTCCCTTATGGGCATACCCTTTGACAGGACTTGCCTGTTTGGGTACAAGACTGATTCCGCTTTAGAGTGATTCAAAGAGAGCAGAGCTACTGCACACACTCTGGGCTTATCTGCCTCAGCACACCAGCTGCACCAACCATACTGCTCCTTTTGCGGCTTTGGCAGTGCCCACCATCCCTGCAGTCAGGGTCAATGGCTGCACACGCCCCTGCACCCTCCCCCTCTGCAATCCCATTTGAAAAAACTCCTTAGCATGCCCTTAAGGGACCACAACCGCCGAATAGGAGGCAGGATCCCAAGATTCCTAATCAGTTGGCAAGCCATAATTTCAGACTGGTGGGTCCTTCAGATAGTTCACAGGTAATATGCCTTGCCCTTCATCTTTTCTCCACCACGTCTTCCAGCATCCCCCCAGCGACTGATGGAGGATCATCTATTTTTCAGCAATAAGTGCAAGCCCTTATTGCCAAAGGAACTGTCGAGTGGGTACCAGTGCTAGAAGTAGGACGTGGTTGTTATTCCCGCTACTTTCTGAGGCCCTAGAAGGATGGAGGCCTTTGTCCTATTTTACACTTGTACCCTCTTAATGCCTTCCTCTGGAAGCAGAAATTCGAAATTCTCACCTTGGCCCAAGTCTTTTTTTCCTTCGACCTTGTATACTGCATTGTGGCGTTCGACCTGCAGGACACCTATTTCCATATACCCGCCCTGCAGACCTGCTGGCACTACGTGCAGTTCATGGTGGGACAGGAGAATTATCAGTTTGCTGTGCTCCCCTTTGGTCTCACCAGCATCCCTGGGGTGTTCACCACAATGATGGTGGTTGTGGAGGCACACCTTTGGAGTTCAGTGGTACCAGTCTTCCCCTATCATGAAGACTGACCTTTGAAGGCGGGCTCGCCCCGAGCAGTCATCAACCACCTCCAGACTACAGTGAACCTCCTGTCATCTTTGAGGTTCACTATCAACGTGCTGAAGTCACACCTGATTCCTTCTCAGATAGTCCCCTTCATCAGGGCCATTACGGACACAGTTCTGTTTCCTGCCTTTCTCCTGGGGAAGAGAGTCTAGGACATTCAGGCTATGATTCTGATCTTTCAGCCTCAGTCCTGGATTTCCGTGTATCAACTCTGAGGCTCCTGGAACTCCGGCATGCTACTGGTAGAGCACACCAGGTGGCATATGTGGGATCTGCAGTAGGGTCTGAAGTCCTGGATTTCAGTGAGGTCAACTCTGAGGCTCCAGGAACTGCTGTAATCTGGCATGCTACTGGTAGGGCACACCAGGTGGCATATGTGGGCTCTGCAGCAGTATCTGAAGTCCCAGTGTGCCCAACATCAAGGGGACCACTTCGATAACATTCAGGTGTTGGGGTAGACTGCAAAAGATCTGCAGTACTGGTTACTGGAATGCAGTTGGGTCTGAGGCAGACCCCTCTCCTTTACCTGCCCGAAGCTCACAGTGGTGACTGACTCATTGCTTCAGGGTTGGCTATCTGGGGGAGGTGAAATCAGAGGCCTCTGTTATCCAGCAGAGTCCCGGCTGTATGTCAACCTTCTGGAGCTGAGGGCCACCCGCTTAGCGTTGAAAGCCTTCCTGTCATCCATCAACCTCTACTTTATTCAACATCTACCTTACTCCTCTTGCTCTACTTGTGGAGGCTCTGGGAGCTAAAATAATTTGAACGCTAACGACACCCAGCTTCTGTTTTCATGGGACTGTAAGACAGGGTTCCCTGGTGAAAACATTAGAACGTGCGTGCCAGCTTCCAGTGGCTAACTTCATCAGCTCAAATGTAATGCAGAAAAAACTGAGCTATTATTTTTTTGGGACCTTAGGCCCCAAATTCATGGCAATCTTTTTGGCCAGTGGAATTCTCCTTTCCAGGGCACCAAGCGCACTCAGTGAAGAGTTTGGGCATTTAAATCGATGATTGCCTTTCATTTTTACTGCAGGTGAACTCAGTAGTAGGGTCCTGCTTTGAATTACTCCATATCTTAAGAAGGTTTCTAAATTTTTTTATTCTTGTCAGCCAGGAAATTGCATTGGCTCCCTGTAAAAAAGATAATCTTATTTAAGACTCTTGTTCTGGTCAATAAAGCCCTTAATCAGATTGACTCGGAATATCTTAGGACACCAATTCGTTTTTATGCTTCCTCCAGATGCCTTCATTCAGCCAAAGCCTTTCTAGCCAAAATGTCTGCGATTAGACGTACTAGGACTGGCGGCAGATCCTTCTCCATCTTAGACTCATCAGCTTGGCACTAACTTCCCTCTGAGATCCGGAGCATCACAGATTTGTCCTATTTCAGGAAAAGATTGAAAACATGGTTATTTAACCAAGTCTAAACTGATCTGGCCTCAATGCGTGGGCTACGTTGCAGAGCGCCAGGGCACTCCGTGAAGTAACAGAGCGCTTTATAAATGCTCATTCATTCATTCATTCATCAAGGGGTGGCTGGTACAAGTGCTCACAGACAACAGCAGCACCATGTGGAGCTACAAAAAAACAGAGTGGGGTCACGGACACTGGACCAGGAGGCCTTGCGGCTCTGGAAATGGCTGGACCACCAAGGAATTTTCCTGGTGGTGAACCTTCTGGCAGGCAGGATCGTTGACTGCCAGAGTGAACAGGCTCCCCTTTCAGTGCTTAGCAGATCACCAGTGGCAGTTGCTGCTGGAAGTGGTACAAGGTCTCTTCCGTGAATAGGGAAAACCTTGGCTCGATCTGTTCGTCACCACAGAGAACATGCAAAGGCAGAACTGAAGCGGGGTGGAGTTTTATGGGCGTCGTTTGTTCTGAGGCATGTTCCTCATCAAGTGGAACTCAGGACTCCTGTATGACTTACTGCCTGTACCACTTCTGTTTGAGTTCTCTAGAAGATCAGGACTGATCATGCCCAATTCATCCTATTGGTTCTGGATTGGTAACACAAAAATTATTATATCCAGATATCCTGGTCTTTGGCATCTGCCCTGCGATCAGTCTTCCCCCACCCCTTTCACCCCTTGTGAGCCAAGTGTCCCTTGACAAATACTGTATATGCCTGTCATTGAGATAGATTTGTGGTTTGGTGCTGTACTATGCACATAGACCCCCCATCTGGTAAGGTAACCTGATGTTTTGGTATTTGTTTTGATTACTCTCCGCTCACCTATCTTATCCAAACCGAAATGGGGCAGTATCCTCCTTATATGCATTGTACACGGAAATGTGCACAAGCACTGAGAGGAGAGCCCTAGAACATGGAAGGTGGATTTGGAGTAGGATGTAGGCAGGCTCTGATGTATGGAAGTACTGCTCCTCCAAACTAAACTGATGTCAATTAATTACAGACTGTATGCGGACGATACTCTGGTGTACATTCGACAGCCTGTCCAAGCGATCCCATTAGTTCTAGATATGCTGCGGGATTTGGTGATATATCCAGAATAAAAGCAAATCCGGGTAAATCGAAACTACTCCCGATTGGACTGCTGACCTCTGAGCCGCGAGTGACACTGCCGAAGGTGGGACTCCCGTGGGCGGAGACGTAGCCCAGATATTTGGGAATTAGATTGGGGGCTACTCCTGAGGGGTACCTGAAGCTTAACAAATGGAAGGTAATATAGGGAATACGGGGCTCTGTGCGTTTCTGGCAGGAATTGTCTCTGTTTCTTATGGGAAGAAATGCTATAACTAAAATTATCATGCTACCCCAATGTTTATATGCGATGCAGCACTCCCTTTATAAAATCCTGCAGCACTTCTTTAAAACCACTTGGATGCTAATGACAAGGGTAACTCGTCATGGAGTGCCCATTCATTTCAATGGAAATTAGAGTAAAGTCCTTCAAGTGCCTTAGCATCCAAGTGAAATACTGGGTAACCTTTTAATAGACCTGCTATAGGGTACCAAACGTAAGAGGGTAAGTCTGACCACTCTACAGCGAACAAGGCAGACTGGGGTATTGGAGGTGCCATGTTTTGAATTGTATTATTTGGCCTCTCAATTACAGAATGCAGTGCATTGGCTTGATGAAGCAGAGAACTGAAAGAAGAGACTGTTAGCAGGCACCTTCCCAGGAGGCTCGCTTCCTGAGCTCTTGATGTTGAGGAGGGGGTGCCCCCTGTCTGCGCCTACATTATACGGCACGTCGCAGAGATATGGGAACATACGGTTAGGAAGGAGCTGCTTCATGTGCCATATGCCCCAGAGATGACGCTTTGGGTGATTCAGCCCTTCTCTAAAATTGCTGCTTCTATGTCTGTCCGTAGATGGACGGAGAGAGGATGCCTAACAATGGGGGGCCTCTTTGAAAATAAGCAATTCATCACACAAGAAAGTGCAGAAACTGCTTTTAACCTAGGCACAGGACAGT
The DNA here is from genome assembly GCF_964261635.1 of Lissotriton helveticus. Lineage (NCBI taxonomy): Eukaryota > Metazoa > Chordata > Amphibia > Caudata > Salamandridae > Lissotriton > Lissotriton helveticus. The sequence continues at coordinate 1,032,772,529 of NC_136059.1, forward strand.
TCCTGCAATATAGGAAGATATCCCAAGTAACCCAGGAAATATGGCCTTCTTTACCGGAAGAACCCCCTCTCACAAATGTATTGCAAGTAATGTTATGTATGGCCCAGGGACGTCACCTGATCTCGCATCTATAGCGGGTGATCTGGGAAGATAAGATTATCTGGGTACTCCCTGTTCAGTCAAAATGGGCAACAGTAGTGGAAGCTCCTTTAACAGAAAAAGATTGGGTTTAAATACATGAGGGGGTTAAACGGGTGAGTTTGAATACACGGTTTAAACTGATACAATACAATTATGTGCATCAAACCTACCTTACTCCCAAAGCACTAAATAGAATATACCCAGATAAGTCAAGGCAATGTCCCTGCTGTGATGAAAGGTAAGCTGATTTTATGCATATGACCTGGGCTTGCTCAACTTTAGACTCTTACTGGACCGAAATGTTATTTAAATTAAAGGAAGCCACGGGATGGGTGATCCCTAGGGAGATATGCTCAGTCCTGTTGGGATTACTCTAAACACAAAAACCTTAGTAGGAAATTTGTGATGTTAGGGCTTGTACTTATAAAACGCTGTATAGCCATATCCTGGATGAGTCACGCCCCGCCAAGAGTAGCGATGTGGGTGAAGGGTGTTTATGAATGGGCAGCAGCAGAGGCACTTCGTTTGAAACAAATAAGACACAATGTGAAAATTGGAGATCATTTACGGGTTTGGGAGACAATGATCAAAGATGTAAAGGAAACGCAATGACCTGGAGTTCCTTCATCTTCGTATCCTGGTACTGGGGACATTCCATAGAGAATAAAGTAATGACTAACAATAGCCTGATGAGCCCTGAATAGGACATAAGAGGAGCCGCAAACATGAATCAAAACAAGAGTTCAAGTAGACATTCAGACATGGAGGAGGGAGGGAGGGGAGTATATAGGGGAGTTAACAGATTATGTTGTCAAGAGGGTATTCTCCAAGAATGTTATGTTGTATACGCTGTGAGAATAGGCAAAGGGATTGTTTATGGTCCGATGATCCATCTATAAGGGACCGGAAATGTAAAATTACTGTTCAAATGTTTCTATATATGTAACTCAAAATGCCCTCTGCATGTCAAATGCCAATAAAAACATTTTAAAAAACAAAACAATTACAGACACAAACTGCTCCACGTTAAATTTCTAAATAGATTTTAGTGCACGCCACAGCTCTTGCATAGGATTGGCACAGCGAGATCGGTACAATGTCCTAGATGCCCCTGTGATCCTGCGGGCTTCTTCCACCATGCATGGGCATGCCCGCCAATCCACCAATACTGGGAAGACATGCTTGACACCATATCTGAGATAGCAGACAACACAATCGACTGCACCCCACAGCTAGCTCTACTGGGACACACAACACACATACTGAAAGCAATTGGAGGGAGTGTTACTCTTGTTGGCTAAGAAATAGCTGGCCAATGGATTAGAGGCCCATAACCTACAATGGCGGACTGCTTGAGAAATGACGCCATTTCTAGGGAGCATGCTAAGAACTTTGAAAAGCTACAAAACCCGCAAGCTCGCCCACAAGATATTTGGGAACCCTTTAGTTTCTACCTAGCTTTAAAAGCGGACAACACTGATGATGGCTGTGATTGACAAATCGGTCTGAACATTGACTGTATATATGCCTCTAATGTGATTGTTCAGTGCACGGTCTGCATCATTGCCGGCTTGCTCCCACCGCTTCCTGTGTGGGGGACACTGTTGTAGTTCATTTTTGTATGAAGTGGTACTTATGACCTGACCCCTGTTTGTTGATTGTATTGTTCTAAATGACCTAATAAAACTTTTTCTTTTAAAAGTTACCTCTCGACTCTTTTTTTGTTGTTGTTTTTTTGGGTTAGCTGATCAGCCCTCATTAGTTTCAAGTCTTCGGTTGTTATGTACTTTTTGAAAGGTTTACAGCATTTGTTTTCTCGCCTTCCATTTGTCATTCCCAGTGGGACCTTAATCTTGTCCTTACCTTTCGGATGGGCACTCTCTTCGAGCTGCTTCACAGCTGCTCCTTCCCACCCTCAAGATGGTATTCCTTGTCTTAATAACTTCGGTGCAGCATGAGAGGGATCTTCAATCTCTGTGTCATTCTGCCTTACAACACCTTCTTCCTAGACAAACTGGTTTAGCAGAGACAGACCTGTTTCTTGCCTAAAGTTATGATACAATAGCACGACAGCCAGAGCATCATCTTGCTGGTGTACTTTGCCGCCTCACCCCTCTATGGAGGAAGAGAGACTCCACTGCTTGGATCCCAAGAGAGTGTTGACCTTTTACATAGATTATACTAAAGAACTCCAAATGGATGATCGGCTCTTTGCGGTGTTCACTGGAGTGAAAAGGGCAAGGCTGTGCAGAAGAGAACCTTCCCCGCTTGAAAATACTTTGCATTAAGATCCGCAAGGAATTGGCCAAATAGCAGCCTCTGGAAGTACTGCGTGCTCATTCCACCAGAGCCAAAGCTGCTACCACTGCATCGGCATGGGGAGTTCCTATCCTGGACATGTGCCTGGCAGCTACAGGGTTGTCTCTCCATATGTTCACAAAGCAGTATTGTCTGGACAGTCTGGTACACCGAGAGGGGCATTATGCATGCTTGGTCTACAGGACTTTCTGGTTAGTCTATCAGATCCTACTCCAAATAAGTAACATTTTGGTATTTATTCAAAAGGTGAGAAATATGCGGCTAAAAGTGTACATCAGAAGAATACTTTACAAACCTTTGTTAACACCCTTTCTGGTTCAGCCTCTAACAAGCTGGCGATATCTCACTAACCCTCCCATCCTTGCTGTTGTGTGGTTGGACTCTATTCATAAAGAAGATCCCAAGTCTAGGAATCTGCACACTGGTGATGCCAATTTGCTTTTGGGGCCCTGCATCCAGGGGTGGGGACACTCTTGAAAGCAACTGACATCCGTGCGCAGGTAGTGGCACCTATATATGCTCCTCATATCATTTCTGGAACAGAATGGCGTCCATGCGGAGCCGCATGGCACCAGCCACCACTGTGCGGAGGTACTGCTGAAAAGTTTCCGGATCCAGTCTGATGCCTGGAAAATATTCAGAAGTTGAGGAATCTGTTGCTAGATGGTCTCTACCAGAGAGTGTTACCGAAGGTAAGTACCTTGTTCATCTTGACGCTTTTGTTGGCCCTGCTCACTCACTAATCTAGCATATGCGCTGAAGCCTAGGCCTTATCTTGGTGATTCTATGGTCCAGAACTTGTTCTGTTGCTTGGAGGGAGTGCTCAAAGCATGCCCTCTTTATTGACATAAAACTACTATCCATGTCCTGGAGTGCTCACTTTAAACTTTGGGGGCTGCATACTTCATTTTTATGGTGTGATAACAGATCTTTTTCATGGTTCAGGAAGAGAACAGCCTACTGGGCCATTCGAGTGAAGATGGCGTGACACTAAGTTCCTTGTGCAGACAATCCCATGTTAATGTCCATTGTATGTGTGTATAGTATGAATAGTAGCAAGACTGTTCTGAGAATCTTATTACTGGGAACATTGGGATCAATTTTGGATAGCTCCTGATTTGACATGGTACAAGATGGGGGATGGAATACAGCTTTCACAGACAGTGAAAGTGTATCGTCTGCATTACTGGAGCTGAAGCGGAGAGCCCTTGACACTGATGTGTGAAAGGTTACACTTAGAAATTCTGTGAGGACCTTTTAGCAGAGGATTGCTGATTAGTTGTTCCCGTGCCTTGCAATTTGGTTGATGGTAAAGAAGCAGGGGTGAGTTGTCATATTCTGGTAAGAGTGAGGAATCTTCAATCCATGGTCTGCTCTTTTGTCTTTCTCTGATTGCTACTTTAGGAAGGCTGGTGATAATCAGGTGCTGCCTGTTCACTTTTCATTGTGTTCATGTTTTAGATGCTCCTGCTTGGAACCAGCATCATCTCTGGTTTCTGTCAAAACTGTGAGGGAGCCACCCCAAACCGGTTCCAGGACTTAAAGAAGTTGAGATCTGATTGCCTGCCAACACTTCAAACCAGGAAGTTGTGGCAGCCGTCTTGTAACTCTGTTGAACTGAGTCACAAGTAAAAAAAGAATTAAAAAAGGGAACAGGGTAGAAACACCATGACCCCTAGACCTCTTGAGGCTCCCACTGAAATTTAAAAATCAAATTTCTTTTTTTTTTAAACAAACGCTGGCTTCTGCACTTCGTTTAATATAGGTCCCCGGATGGGCCTGGTCCCAGGGGCATGTGTAAATAAGTAGGCCACCCTCCTAGAATGCCTAAAGCCCAGGGGACCGCACCTCCCCTTGGCTTCTTTCTACATTTATGCAGGGGTTGCCCTCACAGCAACCCCCATGCCCTGGGGACAGCCACCTCTCCAGGGCTAATGTTTTAATGATGCCCCCTTTCTCCACCACTCTTCAAATGCGCCTCTTGGCGCACTGCTGGTGGGGGGATGAGGTCCCCTTGCCTCCTGAGGGGCCTCCGGATTAAAGTGGACTTTTTCCCCTAACCAGGAGTGTACCAGGAGGCTTGATGCAGAGTGGTGGAGAAAGGGGCGTGGCCTCTGATGACGCTGAGCAGTTTAGATGTGTCAGGTTAGATGTGTGGGTCTTACTGAAGGTAACAGGAGGGCTAGTTGGCCCCCAAGGAACCTCAAGAGCCAAGAGGACTTCAACCACTAACTAGTAGTGTGCCAGGAGGCGTGTTTGCAGAGTGGTGGAGAATAGGAGTGTGGCCACCGAAAACCTCTCTGCAAACCACTGTGTGGGACTTCCTGGAGGTAACAGGAGGGCTAGTTGGCTCCCAGGGACCCTCCAGAGTGAAGGGGTTAATCCCCTAACTAGTACTGTGCCAGGAGGGGCGTTTTTGGAGTGGCGGAGAAAGGGGCATGGCCTTTCCCCAGATCTGTTGACTGGGTGTGAGTGTTTGATTGGTTCAGATGCTCTGTCCATCACCACCCCCTTTTGTACCGCTTCCCCCAGATCACAGCAATCCTGCTGTGTGGGACTTACTGGAGCAATTAAGTCATTGGGGGCCAACTAACCCCTCCTGTTATCTCCAATAAGTCCCACACAGCAAAATTGCTAAGAGATCTTCGAAGGTCACGCCCCCTTTCTCAGCCACTTTGCAAACGCAGCTCATAGGGCACTACTAGTTGGAGCATGAAGTCCACTTTCCTCCTGAGGGACCTTGGGGTCAAGAAGCCCTCCTGGTATCTCTTGTAAGTCTTACACTGCGGGATTCGTGAGAGCTGGTCGGAGGCCCAGCCCCCTTTCTCCAGCACTCTGAAAGCGTGACTACTAGTTATAAAAAAACATTGAAATTCACTGAAAAAAACTGAGGTTACAGGGATGTTATAGTTAGGCTGACGTTTTTTTAGGGTTCCTTGCTCACTTTGCAACTAGATTAAAGATAGCCTGGCTGATGAGGGGTGTTACTCCAAACCCGGACTCGGGATGCTTATTTCTGGTCCAGGGAAGTCCTGGCGAGGCAGTTTGGGCTGGACTGTACCCATGAGGAAGAGGGTCAAGACTGATTGGCATATGACTGGGTCTGAACTGGGGTGGCGAAGTGAGCAGAAGAATGATGGATTCATCCCAGATCTAATAGTGACTCGGGGAGAATGTCTGGAAAGATTCAGTGCTCTGTCCATCATCTTATTATGTTTGCATGGTTTGAATAATAACACAATTTACAGTTTAAAAATAAAATGTTTTCTGCAAGCCGTGGCCCATGAAGACAATCTCATTTCCATATTTAACTCTATTTAGTAATGCTCGTTTTCACTGTGGGCTCCTCTCAGTGAAATTCACTGCCATAATTAGATCTAGATTTATGTGGTCCAGTGTTCTATATGAAAAGACTGAAATGCAGGACTGTGGCCGGTATGTGTTGCGAGACAGTCTCCCATACTTAGGTGAAGCATGTCTCCTCAGTAAGATCTTAAATCTTATTTGCCTATTACCATTACTTTGGAAGACCCACCGCTGGACGGCAGTGGAAATAAACTCATTGCAAAGCCTATGCTACTGGGTAAACACTTTTCTCATTTTACAACAGCACACTTAATAGCATGAGGTATGAGCATTAGGTATTAACCTATATCAAAAACTATGTGTCTACTTTAGGAAAGGTCCATGTCTTCTCGAATGAATCGTTACAAGTGGAGCTTGAGAAGCTATAAACACTTAAGTTTGTTGCTTGTTTTCAGTCTTTTTTTTTTAAGCTACAACTGTCCTTGTCAAATTAATGTTCTTTTATAAAGCATGAGGTGATGTGTTTCAGCAAATGGCATTAATTGATATTTTGCTTTCCCCACTTTAGGGTGGAAAAAAAGGTAAAAGAAACGCTGAAGCAGAGAACTGTAGGTGATCAAGGATTTGCTACGGCAGCGGCGTGAAAGAAAGTCGGATCTTGTTTTTGAGGGTTTTGCAAAAAGGGACATATTTATGCTGTGCAACTGCTAACCTACGCAGTTTTACTGGAAGGAGCGAAAGTATTGCATTAACATTTTTGAACCTTCTATTGGTTCTAAAAGTATTTTGAAGTGAAAAGTAGAGAACTAATTTTCGAACAGAATTCATGACCTTGCTGGTAAAGAAATGCCATAATTTGTTATATTTCATCATTAAATAAAATTTGCTCCTCCGTTTGCAATATTTAGTTATACCTATTTCAATGTGTGGATGTTATTTTTGATATTCTATTTATTTTCTTTAGCACTTTTTCTGAATTTGTTTGTGACACTTGTGGACGGTAGCAGGGACAGCAGTTCGTACAATATTTAGGGCCTACGTGTTCACAAGTGTAGTCCAGGTGCTCTGTCGCTTTTCTTGTGGAGCCGGTACGTCCGCATCTAAATAATACCCAGAAGACGTTGTTTGTAAACTGTTTCTTTAGACTTTGACCTGTCGTGCCCTTTACATATTCTGCCTCCACTATTGAGCACCGTGCTCTGCACTGTATATTTTTCCGAAAATTTGAAGTAAAAGCCTAGGTAAAGCAATTGAGTAAGCACACACTTCGAAATAATGCATGGACACCAAGCATTCTGTTTCTTTTGAAAACAACACTCACGCGAGCCCACATATTAGTCTGCATCTTTATAAAATAAGCCATATATTTCACATGAACTCCAAACAACTGGTGTCTTTTAAAAAGATATGACGCGCGTCACAGTATGTGCCTTTATAAAAATTCTATTTTAAGAAGTGTAAAATACATAGATGGTATAGTGTACATTATCTGCGTTCATTATGTATTAAACGATGGACGCGTTCCAGTGATAACTTGTGATACATGCCATTTATTTTTTACCAGGAAAGCACAAAATTCATAACACTTGCCACCTCACACTGCGTCAATATGAATAGCATTGTTTTTAAATGCAGTAGCGCAGAAAGGATGCCACGGGCCCTGGTGCAAAAAAAGCAAAATAGCCCCTGCTGCTGGGGTAGTAGTATACAGCAATAATCAGGTTTCATTGGGCCCCGGTGCACTGCTCCACCTGCACCCGTTAGCTACGCCCCTGCTTAAATATGCAGTGGGGACTCTAGAAATAACGTCATGCCGCCCCATGGGCCGCTCGATAGCAGGTACTCCGACTCCGTCATATTCCAGATTTTCTCCCACTGCTCTCCGTCGTGTCTTCTATTTCCAAGGAACCTTTACAGATCCTCCGTCGGCGGCCCCTGTCTTACTGGAGCTCGCCCCTGTTTTGAGCCACACCACAGCTGTTTCTACATAGAGGGCCTTTCTATTGTTCTGTCAAAGGCAGAGGCGTTTTAATGCTTGGGCAAAGTGGGCTCTGGCCCAGGGCCCCAGCCTGTCAGGGGCCCCCCTGACAGAGTCAGCTCTGTTCTCCAGAGTTTTGCCCCAATGACCTTGAATATTGCTTAAACAGATCGGTTTAAAAACCGTTTTCCTTTATTTATGTACCTGATGTGTGATAGTCTAGTACAGCCAATCTGCAGAGAAATGCTTATGTTTCATTCAAAAGTTTCCTTTAAAACAAAAAAAGGCCTAACATATAAGAAACGGGAGGGCGTCACAGAGATTATGTGCAGTAATATTGGTGAGCTGCTGCTGTGTTACAATATTGAAAACACACATAACTATCACTGAATATTAGATGTAAACACATTTAGGGCCTTATTTATGAGAAGTGATGCATCGCTGTGTGAAAACAGGGATGCGTCACTTCTTAGTGTGCCCTCGTTGCGACATGATGGATGCGTCATATTTACTGTATGACACATCATGTCGCAAGGAGTTACAGATACGTCAGTATTTCTGACATATCTGTAGGCGCAAAAGTGATGCATTGCTGGGGTGTGTCTGGAAATAGACTCAACTCCAGCAATGTGTCCTTTGACATGGGATTTGCCTGCATCAGTCTTACACGTGCTGTGAGGCAGGTGTAAGATATTGACGCAATGGCATCCTAGAAGTGGCGCATAAGTTTTCATAGATTTGTGGCGCATGAGTTCTCATAGATTTCAATGTGCCACTTCTATGAGGCTTTTTGCGGTGTAACACACACCCTGCATACAATATACCTGGTGCAGGTATAATTTGGTGCAGGGGTTTTCTCAGTGACGCATTTGCCTAGATGCACCACTTTGTAAATAGGGCGCAACATGGCACATTTTTTACGCTGCCGGTGCGTCACAAAAAGTGACGTACCGGTGGCATGAAAGTGAAGCAAGGCCTCATAAATAAGGCCCTTAGAATTTGCATGAGTTTTCCTTTGCCCTGTCAGGGACCTGATGAAATGAAATATTGTATTTAATAAAGCGCGCAGCTACTCAGACTAGAGTGTCCTGGCCCGTGACAGCGGGAGGACAATGTGCGAAAAAAAACCATTAGTTATTTAAAAGATAGGTTTTTAAGTTCTCCTGCAGAAAGAGAGTAGGTCTGTGGTTAGTCTCAGAGACTCAGGGAGGCTATTCCACATTTTTGCACCTATAAAGCCGAGGTATCTGCCTCCAGTGCGGGCACGGCATATTTTAGGCACGATGGCCAGGTTGGCATTGGAACATCTTAGGGGTCTAGATGTTGTGTAGCGATTAACACGCCTATGTAGGTAGCCTGCTCCTAAGCCGTGGAAAGCTTTAAAAAAGATGGTCATTGCTTTGAAGTCAAACCTTTCTTTTATGCGGAGCCAGTGTAGAGACTTAAGAATAGGGGTCTTTCTAGATCTGGGTTTAGATCTCAGGATGGCTCTGGCCGCCGCGCTTTGTACCACTTGAAGACGGTGGATAAGGGATTTGGAAAGACTGAGGTACAAGCTGTTGACATAGTCAAGCTTTGATGTCACCAGAGCCTGCACCACGATCTTTCTGCTCTCAAGCATTAACATTGGCAGAAATGTTGTTAGCATCCAGAGTATGCCAAAGCAAGCGCCAGTTAGATTTTGGATTTGAAATCACACGGAGAGTGTCTTGTCTATGACAATTCCTAAGGTTTTGACTTTCTCTTTTTCTTTTGGCCACCAAGAGCTCCAGTCAGGCGTTACTGGATTACCAAAGAAAACCACTTCAGTTTTGTCAGGATTACACTTCATCTGATTAATCAGTTAAAAACCTTTGTGAGGCAAGAACTAATCATTGCCCTGTCAAAGTCGGTTCCTTTTTTACACGTAAAAATCAGCTGAATGTCATCAGCATAGGAAACAATTTTAGCGCCCTCTTCCTCTACCAGAAATACAAGGGGGAATAGATATATATTAAAAAGGGTAGGACTGAGAATGGAGCCCTGAGGGACACCTACATTCATGGCCGGAACCTGGGATGAGAAAGAGGGGAGCCAGATGTCCTGAGATCTATTTGCCAAGAAGGATGACATCCATGTTAAGGTGGTCTCCCAGACCGATGTTAGCAAGTCTCTCCAGGAGCCTTTCATGTGGGACCGTATCAAAGGCCGTCGACAGATCAAGCAGTATCAGAACAACCTTGCCTCCCTGGTCCAGCTTACCCTTGAGAAATTCAGTCACTTCCAGCAGAGCGGACCCTGTACTGTAGTTAGCCCTTAAACTGGATTGGGACTCATGAAGGAGCTTCCCAATTTCAATGTGTTTTTGAAGGGCCTTGTTTACATGCTTCTCTAATACTTTGGCGAGGGCCGGAAGAAGGGAGATTGGCCTCTAGTTGCAGGGTCCATCAGTTTGGCGTTAGCCATTTTTATCAGTGGAAGAATCTTAGCCTTCTTCCATAATTTCAGCATGTTGCCTGAGGAGAGGGAAGCATTAAAGAGCTGGTTTACCGTGGAGTTTATGCTGGGAGCTAATAGGTACAGGATATTCGCTGGACATGGGTCGGTAGTAGAGCCAGACTTAATGCTTTGGAGATGAGTCAGAGACTCTTCAAGCTGAAACTCAGTTAAAGCGAGGGGAAATTTGCTATTCGAACCAAGGTAGAAGGTCAGTTCTTCCTCTGAGATGTTAGTGAAGGCTTGTTGGATCACAGAGATTTTTTTGTGGAAGAATTGAGCTGTTTGCTTAGACCATTCATCTGTGCATGGCCCTTCCTTTGTGCCGGCTTACGAGCGGTAAAGGATTTAAATATGCTAAAAAATTCTTTACTCTTATTTTGGGCATTTTCTATCTTGTTTTGGAACAAGTTTTTCTTGGCTGCCTTCCTGAGAATGGAATGAGCTTTTAAGTTGTCTTATACACCTTCCTGTCCCCAGGTAGATAGGATTCACGCCATTTCCGTTCTTTTTTCTACAATTTCTTTTGCTAGATCTGAGGGAATCATTAAACCGTGGAGCTGGTGGGGCCGAACTCTTGGAGGAGCGGGAAACAACTGGTACGGCTGCATCAATGTTGGTTCGGAGCCATAAATCTATTGAGAGGGCGTCTGAGTTGGGCAGCCAGACGGCTCCGGTGAGGAATGACCAAGGGCGTCTTATTACATCGGGATGGATATTTTATGAAACGTTCTGTAATTAGGGACCCTGTGCCCTGCAGTAGCCAGAGCGGCTGTGGCAGAGTTGAGAATGGCAAAATTTAATAGGAGGAGATCAGACCAGATAATGGGAAGAGGTAGGCTTACTGATATGTCAAAGTTGTGAAAGATTTGGTCTAGGGTATGGCTTTTCTCATGGGTGGCCGAAGAAATAGATGGAAACATGTTGCAGGCCTGCAGCGTCTCCAACAAGGAAATTGTTTGAGGGTCTTTTCCATTGTCCATATGTATATTGAAATCTCCCAGAATAAGGCAGTTGTTGTATTTTAAGGCCAGGGAGGTGGTGGCTGTATTAAACTTAGTAATACAATTTCCAATTGCACTGGGAGGTCTTTAAATCAGAAAACCAGCTATGCTATGATGGGGGGGATAAGGTACAGTGGAAACCTAAGGACTCTGCACCCTCGATGTTTTCCATCGGGATGGTAGAGCAGTCTAGTTTTTGATTGTAAATTATGGCGACACCGCCCCCCTTCCCACTCGGTCGGTCACTCTTATAGATTTTTTAACCGGTAAGAATGGCCGAGGTGATAGGGTTGGAGGCTTCAGACAGCCAGGTCTCAAAGAGAAATAAAAGATTAGGCTGTTCGTCTAAAAGTAGGCCATAAATGTGTGGTTCATGCTTTTGTATAGAGCGAAAATGTAAAAGGGGTGGTCTTTAAGTCCTCTGTTTTCTTATTGTTTTTACACATTGTTGCATGGGAGGATCTTGGGTGCGAGTTTCCTGGGCTGGAGGGGAGACCAGTTGCACTTATTGTATCGAAAGCCTACCTCCAAGATCAGATCAGACGCTGTACACTGACATAATGGTAGCCGCCTAAGGCTAAGCAGTTTTTCCCTATTGTAATATAGTGGAAGAAATTCACCGGAGGGGAACTGGGCAGCATGGCCGGTGCCGCACGCCTCCGGGGGCAGACGGGCTTGCCTTTGGCGCGCCAGCGGTGCACCCGCTGCTCTAATCCGTTTGCATCGGGAATATATATTATGATGCAAACTGGATTGCTAACGCAGCTGAGGAAGTGGAAACTGCGTGGGCGGCAGTGAGGAGCCCGATAGTAGCCCCGGCCCTCTGCACAATCTGCGTATCAGCCGCGATGGACCAGGACGGGAGGAAAAGCAAGATGCAAATCGAAGCAGCTAAGGAGGTGTAGGCAAGCAGAATCAAGTAAATTGAAAGTGCGCGTATGTAGGAGAAATTGTTAAAAAGCACAGAGTAATTCAGCCACACATATACAATTGAAAAAGTATTAAAAACCTAGTGACAGGAAACACTAAATCCTACCGCTGTCAGCTGCGCGCATCCATTTGCATCTAGAATATATAGGCTAATGCCTATAATGCAAACTGGATCGCTAATGCAGCTGAGGAAGCAGAAACTGTGGGCGGAAGTGAGGAGCCCGATAGTAGCCCAAGCCCTCTGCACAATCGGCGTATTAGCCGTGGCAGACCAGGACTGGAGGAAAAGCGAGATGCGAATCGAAGCAGCAAAGGAGGTGTTTGCAAGCAGAATCAAGTAAAGTGCACGTGCGCATAGGTAGGAGAAATTGTTAAAAAGCACAGAGTAATTCAGCCACACATATACAATTTAAAAAGCATTAAAAACCTAGTAGAAGGGCAGGAAACACTAAATCCTACCGCTGTCAGCTGCGCGCGACCAATTTCATCGGGAACATATAGGCTAATGCCTGTGATGCAAACTAGATCGCTAACGCAACTGAGGAAGCGGAAACTGCATGGGAAACAGGGGCTCATATTGGATCATAAATTGAAAGCTGTTCTGAACAGGGGCCCCCAAAATATGTTTGGCCCAGGGCCCCCAAAATCCTTAAAATGTCACTGGTCAAAGGTCGTGCTGGGTGCTGAGCATGACGCCACCAGCAGCTGCAGCTCTGGGTCCGACTCCCACCCCCTGCATCTCGAGGCTCTGATCTGGCCAAGGGAAGAGAAATCGTCAAAGCCTTATTTATTATTTTTTAGCGAAGGAAGTGAGTCTGCTGAATCTGAGGTAAAATCAATGTACGGAAAAGAAATGGAATATAATTGAACGATAAACAAGTGAATCTGTGCACCCAGGTGTATTTATTTGAAGAATTAAGAATAAGGTTGGATGGTGCCTCGCCCCTTTATCTTCCAAGCCTCCTCTTACCTTGCTGTAGTCAGAGTGTAACACTGCACCTTGGGTTTACCATGCAGGTTGAAGTGGAGGAAGACAGTTTTCTCATTGAGACTTAGTAAAAGAAAGCTAATGAGTACCTACCAATATTAAAGGCTTTTTCCAAGTCTACAACCGAAAACTTAAAAGACTTAGTAAAAGACGCTTTAACCCCGGGTTAAAGACCAAGTGGAAAAAAGCGAGTTATTGCACCGAGGATGGAGAAGAAATGTAAAGCTAGCCTTCAAAATCTTATTTATATTCTAGGACGTGTACAGCCGGACTCCGATGTTGTGCTTAAAGCCAGAAACTGAGCTTTATCTCTGGGGCAGGAGAAGGTCCACCACCTCACACAGATTGTACACATCTAGATGTAGCTCGTATGGGAGTGGCTGCAAGAGAAGCGATCAACAGGCGCATTTCTAATTGACATGCCCTACTTTACAGATCATTCATCAATCAGGAGGAGGGAGACCATCTTGAACCACACGGAACGAGAGCAGGGGATAATACAAGTGTGCAAGGTGGTTTTTAGTGAGAGAGTTTGTTGTGCCCTCGATTCCTTAGATACATTCAGCATGGAGAGCCCAACTGCAGAGACAATATGCTTGGCTGTGAATTTCTGGGCCTTAAACAAGGTGCAGCCACACTTCTTACACCTTTTGACAGGGAACACTTTTTTAGCCAAAAGTGGACAAAAAGCTCTAAAAGGTAAAGTAGGGCAAAGAGGAGAGTGCTTTGCGACAACAGTGCTCTTACCATTTAAAGGTGTCACACAGACTGGTGTTTAAAGACAACCTTATCAGTCATTATCAGCATCGAATGCAGACGTTCCTTTGTCTTCAAACACAGCAGTGCCCAAGGCAGTTTAAAGATGTAGACCTAGATGCCCACATGGGAAAGAGGGGTCTCGGCAAAGTGACTCTTTTCACATTCTCGCTGATGACACACCTATCGGAGAAAGACAATGACTACTTCCAGCAAAATGTTAAGAAATTATCTTTGATCAGTGGATTATGTCAACAACACAGAACAGCTACTGTATCGAAGTACGCGGTACTTCTGAATGGTAAATCTAGCTAAAAGGCAGCAGAGCACTGTACCGAGTCAAAGTTGAGCATAAAGCCAACGAGTTTTAGGAGAGGTAATTGGTTTGTGAATGGTTAATGGACTGTGTGGTAGTGTCCTTTAAAAAGTTGTATCTGCAGCTCTTATAAATTTGATTAGCATTGGGCGGTCCAGATGAATGCGGTGATGTTTCAGATTCTGCAAGATGAAGTGGAGAAGGCCTGTTGCCTTGTTTTTTTTCTTGTTTTTTTAGACTTCTTAGTCTACAGTCTGGTGGTCTCCTGCCTTCAGTTGCTGTGCTAAGAATCACCACAGATGGTGAGCTAGTCACCAAGATAAGCAGGGGTGCTGGCTGTGATGGCTTTGTAAATGATGCAGTTGGTTTTGAAGGCGGTGCGGACTGGCAAGGGGAGCCAATTGAGTTCTATCAGGATGTGGGTAATGTGATCATGTTTTTAAGGCGCTGGATGAGATGTGCTGTAGCATGTTGTATTGCCTGGAGGAGTGCTAGTGTGAAATGTGGGAGGACATAGAGCAGGGGATAACCATAGTCCAGATTCAAGAGTACCAGGCCTTGAACAGCTGTTCTGAAGTCATAGTCTAGACTTATCCGTTTCACTTTTCTAGAAGAGCCAGCTGCTACCAGGCCTTATTTGTTTTATTGGCAGCGTTTTCCTTGAGATGAGGGGAGTGTCCAATATGAATCTGAGGGACTATGCATTCAATGAAAGTTGGTGTTTTAAGCCATTAAGGTTCAGGTCATTGAGCCAAGTTTGTAATGTTTCTTGTTCTTAGAAAATAACAGGAATTCTGTCTTGGTTGAGTTGAGCCTCAGGTAGCTGCTGGACATTCAGGCCTGGAGTATGTGCAGTCGGTGTTTAAGGCATTGAATGTCCGAAGCAAAGGAGACTTTCAAGTATAGTTGCGTATATCAGCATTTAATGAATTTTGATGCTCTCATCTGTGAGTAGAGCACCAACCAGCTCCATGTAGCACTTGAGGATGACTAGGCAGTATGAAACCCAGGAGGACTCCACAAGTGATAGGGATCTTTTGGAGGTGCCCATGTGAACAAAACTGGTGTTGGTGGTGCAGAGTTACAAATCCAGCAGCAAATTTCGAAACAAATAAGGATCAATTACTACTACAATTGGAGGAAAGTACTTTACTTTTTTCAGTAGTGCAACATTTGGAGTGAGGGGGATTGGAGTATTCTCTATCTTTACTCATACCAGAGGATAGCACATTCAGACTGGTTTTAGACTCGATGTTCCTGAACAAATCTGTCAGAATATTGCATTTCAAGATGACAGTGTTGCAAGAGGTAAATCTATGTTCGAGGCATATGAGCTGCAGATTGTACACATAGCAATAGATCGCCACCTGGTGTTGGGCGCGGATGATTGCAGGTTGTTATCTTCTTGGAAGAAGTCTTTGTAGTCACGAGATAGGTGACTCCTCCCTTGGACAATACTGCGCATGGTCATCGACTCCATCCTCAGATTGTTTTTTTCTGCCACTGGGTTCGAATGAAAGTTTTCCGCTCCCGCTAGAAAACACTCTTTTCGGCATTTTCGAAGCGTGAAACTTTAGATAAACACTTTTCGACATCGAATAAACTTTTCGACATCACCAGCAACATCCCGGTGCGTCGTTGCGGGCCGTTGGGCCTATCGGCGCCGTACGGCCTATGCCTCATGGACAGAACTCCATTCAAGAAATGCCCAGTATGTCGAGTAAAATTCCCTCATAGCGACCATCATGAGGTTTGCAACCTCTGTCTTTTGCCAGAACACGACGAGTCGACCTGCACAGCCTGTGCCTCCTTCCGATCCAAGAAGACCATTCGGGATCGGAGGGCCCGTCGACACGAGATGAGGAGATCAGCGCCAGCACCGGAGGCCATCTTTGAAGAGGAGATCGTCGAAGAAGACGTCTCTGAGGAAGACAACCCACTCGAAGATATCTCTGAGGACGAGGCTCCACTCGTCGCCGAGGAAGACTCGCCTGATCTCCAGATTATTTCGGGAGCAAAGGACTCGGATGATTCAATTCCATCTCGACAACCCGTGAGTACCTCTGCCCCTGCACAACAGACACTGCCCAAACCAAAGGCAACGGTCAGCACTCCCACCCATGGGGCCCAGTCGAGACCGAAATTTATCCTCCGACGCCCCGCCTTCGGGCTCGGCTCCGAGGAAAAAGACTACGCCTTCCGGTGCCTGGGCACTGAAAAAAACACATGTGCCAATTCCATCGCCTCCATTGGCACCAAAACATCCTTCGACACCGAAGGACTCTTCGGCACCGAAGCCAAAACGCCCTTCGGTGCCCAAACACCCTTCGGCACCCCAACCAAAAGACGCATCGGTGCCGAAGCCAGGAACCGTAACGGACCCGAAAGCTTCGACTCCGAAACCATCCGGTTCCAAAAATAAAGAAGGGAAGCTAGATTCCGGCACTGCAGGCCCAACAAAACCTGTCTCCATGCCAAAATCTTCAATAGCGGTACCGAAGACTCCAAGGCCTGATACAGACAAGCCTAAACCACCTTCGGCACCGAAGAAATTGCCACAGGACTCAATCACTCCTCCTAAGGCAAAAACACTAAGCAACCCCTATCGGTGCCGAAAAAATTGACGCCGAAGAAGATTATAGAAGAGGAAGATCTGTTTAGACCAGATCCTAGACAGAAAAAAGTCTATATTAATCCAAAAACTGGACATGTGGAAGCAATTCCTTATAAAAAAAGACCAGCAGACACACCACTTCCAACTGTGGTTCCTGCCAAAAAGGATTGTGCAACTTCTCCAATTCACCCCTCCTCTCCTTCATCTTCTTCCTCTCCTATCACTCCATATATTGAACCTATAACTTCTCCTGCTCAATCTCCTGCATCATCACACCACACTGACGAAGAGTATGACTTAGGTGGGGGGGATGATGTACCAGAGCCACATACATACCCTTTAGATGAGGATGAAGATGTCAACCCGGAATATCCCAAAGATGACGATGCATATAATTTCCCACCAAATAATGCACCAGACATCCCTGATCCTCAGTACTACCCAACAAAACCTTCCCCTCCGGAGGATAGTATTGGGTTTAATCATCTATTAAACAGAGCTGCACTTTACCATGGAGTTTCAATGCACTCTGATGCCATTGAGGAGGATTTCTAATTAGACACTTTTGAGCAGTCACAAAGGTCTACTCAAATATTACCTATGATCAAAGGGGTCATTAAACATACTCCAGAGATTTTTAAAGATCCAGTACGGTGTAGGGTGCTAAATCTCAGAATAGAGAAAAAGTATAGACCAGCACCAGCTGATCCAGTCTACATTAAGGGACATCTGCCATTAGACTCTTTGGTAGTGTCAAATGCACGTAAAAGAGCCAATTCCCAAACTTCTGGTGACACACCCCCGCCTGACAAAGAATCAAAAATTATTGATGCGTCAGGGAAACGGATTGCTGCGCAAGCAACAAACATATGGCACATAGCAAACACACAAGCCTTACTCTCACGCTACAACAGGGCTCACTACGACCAACTAGAAAAATTAATGGAACACCTACCAGATCAATACAAAAATCAGGCAGCAGAGCTCTTACAAGAAGGCAAATTAATATCTAATGCCTCAATTAAATGCGCACTAGATGTAGCTGACACAGCATCCAGAGCAGTTAACACTAGTGTTATTCTCAGACGTCATGCATGGTTACGCATTTCAGGTTTCAGACCAGAAGTACAAACTACCATCCTGAACCAGCCCTTCAATCAGAACCAGTTGTTCGGGCAGGAAGTAGATAACACACTAGAAAAGATGAAGAAGGACACGGACACTGCTAAGTCTATGGGTGCATTACAATCCACCCAGGCTGGAAGTTCTTTTCGCCGCTCCTCTTATAGAGGAGGTTCCAAGCAGACCGGCGCAGATAACACATCATCTTTTAAAACACACACACAAACCTCATCTAATAAAGGCTACTTTAGAGGAGGATACGGAGGCAACAACAATAAGGGAAGAGGTAGAGGTAATAACAACAACCGCTCCTCTTCCACTCCCAAACAGTGACTTCCCTCTGCCTCCCCTACAACATTCCACTCCTGTGGGGGGCAGACTATCACAGTTCCTACCTGTCTGGAATTCAATCACAACAGACAGGTGGGTAAGACAAATTATCCAACATGGCTACTGCCTAGAACTCACAGCAACCCCCCTGCCCCCCCAAACATACCACCCAGGCAGCGTCCAATGTCCACAGAACACATAACTCTGCTTCAACAGGAAGTTCTAGCACTTCTAGAGAAAGATGCTATTCAAGTGGTCCCATTACAGGAACAAGGAACAGGAGTCTACTCCCTGTACATCCTAATACCCAAGAAGGACGGGACATTAAGACCAATTCTCGACCTCAGGCCCCTCAACCACTACATACAATCAGATCATTTTCACATGATCACTTTACAAAAAGTACTCCCATTACTAGAACAGGGAGATTTTCTTTCAACACTAGACCTAAAGGACGCCTATTTTCATGTTCCTATACATCCTGCGCACAGGAAGTATCTAAGATTTGTCATACAAGGACAAAACTATCAGTTCAAAGTCCTTCCATTCGGGGTCACAACAGCACCACGAGTGTTTACAAAGTGCTTAGCAGTAGTAGCAGCACATCTCAGAAGACAACAGATACATGTCTTCCCTTACCTCGAAGACTGGCTCATAAAAGCAAGATCGTTCAACCAGTGTGTACAACACACAAAACAAACGATTCAAACATTATCGTATCCCAGTCAAGCCAGGATTCAAAGCATTCAGAACTTAGTCTCCCTTTTTTAATACCAACACTCTCTTCAAGCCAGAGTGTTCATGAAACTAATAGGCATGATGGCGTCTTGCATCTTCATAGTTCCTCATGCAAGACTGCAAATGCGCCCACTACAAGAATGTCTAGCACAACCGTGGAATCGGGCTGAAGGTCAGCTCACAGACCTGGTGTTGGTGGACAGCCGTACATATCGCTCTCTGCAATGGTGGAACACTAAAAACTTGACAAAGGGACGGACGTTCCTAGACCCTGTTCCACAAATAGTGCTCACGACAGATTCATCCCTCACAGGATGGGGAGCCCATCTCTTGCATTATACCACACAAGGCCAATGGAACAGCGAACAAAAACTTTTCCACATCAATCATTTAGAGTTGCTAGCGATTTTCCTAGCACTCAAAACTTTACAAGTACAAAACAAAGCTGTTCTAATCCGGACGAACAATATGACAGCTATGTATTATATACAAAAACAGGGGGGGACACACTCTCTGCAACTCCCAGCTTGCACAGAACATTTGGAGATGGAACATCCCTCAAAACATACACCCGACTGTAGAACACCTTCCAGGAATTCACAATCAGATAGCAGATCTGTTGAGTCGTCAGTCACAACAGATTCACGAATGGGAGTTGCACCCACAAGTTCTCCAACCATTCTTCCAAAAGTGGTGGCATCCACAAATAGATCTGTTTGCCACTAACGAAAACGCAAAATGCCCAACCTTCGCCGCCAGGTTTCCACACCCACAATCGGAGGGAAATGCGATATGGATGAACTGGTCAGACAGATTTGCGTACGCTTTTCCGCCTCTCCCACTCATTCCACTAGTAGTACGCAAGCTCAGACAACAGTCTCTCAAACTAATACTAGTGGCCCCCACATGGGCACGTAAGCCGTGGTTCACCACGCTACTAGATCTCTCACTGGTTCCACATCAGAAATTACGGCTCACGCCATCCCTGTTAACACAGAACTATGGAGAAATAAGGCACCCAGACCCAAACCAACTGAATTTGGCGATCTGGCTCCTGAGGTCTTAGAGCTTGGCTACTTAAACTTACCACCAGACTGTATGAACATAACTAAAGAAGCTAAAAGACCCACCACTAGAGCATGTTATGCTGCTAAGTGGAAAAGATTTGCAATATACTGTAACAACAATCACATTGATCCATTGGATGTTTCCATCCAAAATATTATTTGCTACCTTCTACACCTACAAAGGTCCAACTTGGCTTATTCTTCCATACGCCTGCATCTAGCAGCAATTGCAGCCTATTTACAAAATAGGCAGCATCTATCTCTCTTTAGAGTACCTGCAATAAAAGCATTTATGGAAGGATTAAAACGAATAATCCCACCTAGGTTACCACCTGCACCAGTATGGAACCTGAACGTGGTCCTTACAAGACTTATGGGTCCCCCTTTTGAGCCTTTACACAAGTGTGAACTGCAATTCCTAACATGGAAAACTGCCTTCCTTGTTGCCATCACCTCTCTCAGAATAGTTAGTGAACTATAGAAGAACCATTTTTTCAGATACACCCTAACAAAGTGCTTCTTAGACCCAATCCTAAATTCCTGCCAAAAGTGATTACTCCTTTTCACCTTAACCAATCAGTAGAGTTACCAGTGTTTTTTTCAAAAACCAGACTATTTTGCAGAAAGGGCTTTACACACCTTAGATGTTAGAAGAGCTCTTTTATACTACACAGACAGGACTACATCCTTCAGAAAGACAAAACAACTATTTGTATCTTTCTCTTCCCCACACAAAGGCAATCCCATCTCTAAAGGAGGAATTGCCAGATGGACTGTAAAGTGTATTCAAATATGCTATCAAAAAGCTAAACGTACACTAACAGTTCCTCCTAGAGCGCACTCCACTCGCAAACTAGGAGCCTCTATGGCTTTCTTAGGAAACATTCTTGATCAAATTTAGGGAGGAGGAATTAGGTGTCTAGTCAATTCCCCAGGTAAGATATGTTTATCAAAGGTAGACTACGACAATTGTAACTACGTTACACAAGATTGTCTAGATAACCCTCATAAACGCTATGTTTTGAATTGTGCGGTGTATCTTGGTTCTCCGCCCCACATAGACGTTTGTAGCATTTATCATCGGGTGATCTATTGTGCTACATGCCAGCCTCAAGCCTGAGGTCCCCTCTGGAGTAGCGTAGCAGTGTCCAGAGATGTCTTTAGGTATCACCACACAGAAAGGTTAACTATTTTTTTAAAAGACAAACCTACACCCAAATTACTATTTTATTCCAAAGGATGTGATTTGTTATTAAAAATGATATTTGGGTATACTGTTAGATCAAGCAACTGGATCCTCGTATATCACTTAAAACATACAGTCAACATGTTTCTGCTCCTTGTTGCCCAGCCGGGTCTATGGAGCATTCGTCAGGACAAACAAATTAAAATATACTCACACCTCTTGTGCAGTATGACAGGGGTTGTAATTGTACCAACCGTAATGTTAATTCAAGGTTTAATTTACCTGTAATGGAAATCACAAAATCAACTTCTGACACTTTTGTATGTGATTGGTGTACCTCTGCATGTATATATTTTTAATTATGTTGCAATATTTTTGCAATATTTTTTGCAATATTTTTCTGTTGTAATTTTACATAGAGGGCAATAGTTGCCCATGGCATCTTCTTTACAGTTGTAGCATTTATAGGAAAACAATTTGGCGAATCACAGTTTGGAATCTCATCAGGGCAGAATGAGGGCACATTGTTATGGAAGGCAGTGAATGTCGATGATATTCAATCACACGGTAATAAATCTATTGTTTTTAAAAGGAGAAAAAGACATTTAAGGAAGTTCGTCAATTCTTAACTGTTTTTGTGGCAAAATAGGACATCGGGTTTAACGGTACTCGTGCTCACTCTGTTACCAAAACGATACCTATGTTATAACGCAATGGTGTAGATGGCATTGATACCCTCACTGCGTGACCAATGTTAGCATTACCTTGTTTCTAGCGATACTTTGTATCATCGGGGGATTTATACTTTTGAGTCTCAGGCTAAAAAGAAAGGAATAAAAAGTTTACCGTTAGGGTCTTCATTATTCTTAGGCAGCAGTAAGAAGACTCAATGGAATCTCGCATCTGCCGAGCGAATCATCTTGCCCGCAATGGAAAGCGTTTTCCGCGTCTGGTGCTGGCGCTGCCCCCGGACACGGAAACGCGTCAGTGACTCGTTTTTCTATTCTCAGGTGTCATAGTAATAGAAAACGGACCACAAGCGGTATTTGGTGAATTGATAAACATGGAAAACAGACACTGGTTAATAAAGTTTTTGCTCATGTACAATCTATTGGGATTGACATTACTTAATCATAGTTGTAAGAACCTCTAAGTGCACAAATTATCGATTGAAAAACCATAGGTTCTTTTTTAACTAAAGGCTCTGTAAGTCTGCTTGAATGGTATGAAGGATTTCTGTATGTATTCGAGCGGGTGCTGGGTAACATGTATATACGTTTTTAAGCAAATTGGTGCCAAGGGACATTATCATTAAGTCCGGTTTGGTGAGTTTTGAGACGATTAACCCATCTTTGTTCTTTTTCATATAGGATTTTCTCGGCATTACCGGTCTTATCTTTCAACATTTCAATGACGGTCCATTTTATATCTTCTACTTTATGACCTGTTTCAACTTATATACATGTTACCCAGGACCCGCTCGAATACATACAGAAATCCTTCATACCATTCGAGCAGACTTACAGAGCCTTTAGTTAAAAAAGAACCTATGGTTTTTCAATCGATAATCTGTGCATTTAGAGGT
This sequence comes from Lissotriton helveticus, assembly GCF_964261635.1. NCBI lineage: Eukaryota > Metazoa > Chordata > Amphibia > Caudata > Salamandridae > Lissotriton > Lissotriton helveticus. Next base: position 1,032,795,384 of record NC_136059.1, read on the forward strand.
TCTTACAACTATGATTAAGTAATGTCAATCCCAATTGATTGTACATAAGCAAAAACTTTATTAATCAGTGTCTGTTTTCCATGTTTATCAATTCACGAAATACCGCTTGTGGTCCGTTTTCTATTATTATGAGACCTGAGAATAGAAAAACGAGACACTGACGCGTTTCCGTGTCCGGGGGCAGCGCCAGCACCAGACGCGGAATACGCTTTCCATTGCGGGTAAGATGATTCGCTCGGCAGATGCGAGATTCCATTGAGTCTTCTTACTGCTGCCTAAGAATAATGAAGACCCTAACAACGGTAAACTTTTTATTCCTTTCTTTTTAGCCTGAGACTCAAAAGTATAAATCCCCCGATGATACAAAGTATCGCTAGAAACAAGGTAATGCTAACATTTGTCACGCAGTGAGGGTATCAATGCCATCTACACCATTGCGTTATAACATAGGTATCGTTTTGGTAACAGAGTGAGCACGAGTACAGTTCACCCGATGTCCTATTTTGCCACAAAAACAGTTAAGAATTGACGAACTTCCTTAAATGTCTTTTTCTCCTTTTAAAAACAATAGATTTATTACCGTGTGATTGAATATCATCGACATTCACTGCCTTCCATAACAATGTGCCCTCATTCTGCCCTGATGAGATTCCAAACTGTGATTCGCCAAATTGTTTTCCTATAAATGCTACAACTGTAAAGAAGATGCCATGGGCAACTATTGCCCTCTATGTAAAATTACAACAGAAAAATATTGCAAAAATATATTGCAAAAATATTGCAACATAATTAAAAATATATACATGCAGAGGTACACCAATCACATACGAAAGAGTCAGAAGTTGATTTTGTGATTTCCATTAAAGGTAAATTAAACCTTGAATTAACATTACGGTTGGTACAATTACAACCCCTGTCATACTGCACAAGAGGTGTGAGTATATTTTAATTTGTTTGTCCTGACGAATGCTCCATAGACCTGGCTGGGCAACAAGGAGCAGAAACATGTTGACTGTATGTTTTAAGTGATATACGAGTGTCCAGTTGCTTGATCTAACAGTATACCCAAATATCATTTTTAATAACAAATCACATCCTTTGGAATAAAATAGTAATTTGGGTGTAGGTTTGTCTTTTAAAAAAATAGTTAACCTTTCTGTGTGGTGATACCTAAAGACATCTCTGGACACTGCTACGCTACTCCAGAGGGGACCTCAGGCTTGAGACTGGCATGTAGCACAATAAATCACCCGATGATAAATGCCACAAACGTCTATGTGGGGCGGAGAACCAAGATACACCGCACAATTCAAAACATAGCGTTTATGAGGGTTATCTAGACAATCTTGTGTAACGTAGTTACAAGTGTCCTAGTCTACCTTTGATAAACATTTCTTAGGAAACATACCACTAGAGGACATATGCAAGGCAGCAACATGGTACACCTTCACTAAACACTATTGTGTTGATGTGCAAGCCAAGCAGCAAGCTGGAGTAGGCCAAGCTGTCCTTAAAACACTATTTCAGTATGCTGTAACGGATACAAGCGACCACCGCTAGGGGAGACACTGCTGCACAATCGTTGCTAAGTGTACAATCTGCAGCTCATATGCCTCGAACGGAATATGCTACTTCCCAGTATGCATCTGTTCTTGGCATGTAGAGCTGCAGTGTTGTACACGCCCTCCCGCCTCCCCGGGACTTGTATCCGTTCCAGTACTCATCTTACTTAGATGCACACGCATGGACATCTTTTCTCTTTACTTCTACTAACTCCATCATTTCCCATCATGGCGAAAAACAATCTGAGGATGGAGTCGATGACCATGCGCATATTGTCCAAGGGAGGAGTCACCTATCTCGTGACTACAAAGACTTCTTCCAAGAAGACAACAACCTGCAATCATCCGAACCCAACACCAGGTGGCGATCTATTTCTAAGTGTACAACTCTGCAGCTCTACATGCCAAGAACAGATGCATACTGGTAAGTAGCATATTCCTTCACAAAGGAAACATGACTGTATTGGATCTGAAAGATGCATGTTTTCATATGCCAATGCATGCAGCACATCATCAAGGCCTGAAATTTCTGATGGATGCTACTACTTGCACCCTAAAAACACACAAGATGATGGATGGAATGTTTTTCCATTGTGCAACATTCCGTCCCTCATCTTGTGTGTTTTGCTGTTCACCCTACGTGGGAAGGTTATGGCCAGACGTGGGTCCCGTGCTCACTAAGCCACTGGAGTCAAGCTATCCTGGCTGAAGATGGCTGATAGCCAGAAACCGGTCCTAGGATGCTTGATTCCGGTCTAAGGAAGACATGGCTTGGCAGTTCAGTCTGGACTGTTCCCAAGAGGCACAGGGTCAAGACTGATTTGCATATGGCAATGTCTGAACTGGGGTAGCTTGGTGAGCAAAATAACGATGGATTAAACCCAGATCTGTGACTGGGGGTGAATGGTTTGCCATTGTGCAACATTCCGTCCATCATCTTGTGTGTTTGCTGTTTACTCTACTTGCACCCTGGCACAATGTCAGTTTCTATCCATTATTCTCCTGCCATTAAGGCAACCAGATGGACCAACATTGACAGAGTAGTGCTGTACCAAAATATATGTATATTTGGGATTTTATTAACCTTTCTTTATAACTATCATACAGGGAAGTGGGTGGATCATTGTGGAATCTGCAGGTAGATAGTGTCTACCAGAACATTAGTTATCGCAGGTAAGTAGCTCTTTCTTCTGATGAATACTTCTACCTGCATATTTCTTAAAGTACGTTGCATATGCCATATCTACCTGTGAAGAGGGTTGATATATGGTTATACTAGGTCATCCTGCAAGATGGAACTGGCAAAATGGCAGTCTCTACACACCTTGGAATCCAGGCTGTAATTCTTAGCGAATGTGCTAAGAAATGCCCATGGTACTGCCTCAAATAGCTTTTCAATTGGAACTCTTCTTGCAGAGGCAGGAGTGATGGTTTGGACTCTGATCCCTTGTGGCGGTTCCTCTTCGGCCAACGCATAGCAGGTCTTAATGCAGAGGATGATCCACGTTGAAAAGGTCCATTTCTGCACCACTTTGATTTTCTTGGCACCACAGTCCCTATGAAGAGCTGCTCATCTGGTTTTGTGTACTTAATACGGTCCAGGTAGTTGTTGACTGACCTTCTAGGATCCAAACTATTTAACTGTTCCTCCTGTGTTGAACGGTGCTGGGAATAGAAGGTGGGAAGAATGCTGGACTAACTCAGATGGAAAAGAGTTACAACCTTAGGCAGGAAAGGAGCCCTGGTTCTCAACACTAACTCCTTAGAGGAAAAAGATGTAAAAGTAGGACAGGAACTAAGCGCCTGCAACTCGCTTACCCTTCTGACTGTTGTCAGAACCTTTGTGTGGACATTAGTCTTTACGGCTACTGAGCGTAGTTGTACGTCCAGAACACTCAGCTACTTTTTTTATTACAAAGTGAAATGACAGAACCTCTGCGGAAGGGGGTACGGCAAAACATTCCATGGCCATCTCTGGCAAAGTGTCCAGACATCTAGCAGAGGAAGGGCCGTTAATATAAGGATCTTCACCCTTCATTATCCCCCTGGGGATATAGGTTAAGAAGGTTGGACTCTTTACCAACGATATTGCGGATCCTTCTCCTATAATCTTCTTCTTCAATGAGCCTTTACGCCCCCTGGACCTGTTTGAGGAGGCGGCACCACCCAATGGCCCGAGTGCAGCTCCAGTGAAGGTGGCAGTGTTGGTGTTGATGGTGCTACTGTGAACTGGTGTAAAGACTGGTACAGGCACTGGTGCTACAGGCCCTGCATCGTATGGTACCATTTGTATGAATATGGGGAGATTGAATGATACCCCTGGCCGACGTTGTTCACCTGAAGTATTTGTGGCCCTAGCAAAAATGACAAACATTGCGTTACGCAACACCGCTGGGTCCATACCTGACACTGGGACTCTTGGAAAGATGGTGTTGGTGCTTTGAAATCCTTCATCTATGGTGCTGGCCATAACCGATCTGTCAAGAATAAAGCTAGCGCTAGTGATGATGGAAAGGAAGGCATTGGCAAATCTGTCTCGAAGTTCTGGCTGAGGAACAGGCACAGAGCTGTCCAAAGCAGGGTCAAATGTTGTGTTCTCTAATCATCTTTTTTTTTTGCTCTTTAATGCAATGAAGTAGACCTGGAACGGGGCCTTGAATGTTGATGACTCCCCTGTCCTCAGGGGCCTCCTTTTCCTTTATTGCCTGCGTATACATACTGAGGCATGATTAGCAGGAACAGGAATCCTGGTCTGATCCAAAGCACCATAAGTATATGGAGTGTGGGTCTGTGGTGAATATCTGCCCCTCACAATCCCTACAATGCCTACAGCCTGAACATTTTGGATACAACATAGGACTGCCCTAGGCTACTATTTCTGTGGGGAAAACTCACGACTCTCAGAAGAAAGCGAACGAGCTCCAGAAACATGTTGAAGGCGAAGAAAAAAGGGTACTGATGCTGTTGCATCGGGATGAGTGCTATATGGCTTAAGTGACGTCATCTGAAGCCACTTCCAGCATCGATACGGAGCCAGTGCCCCATTCTAGCAATGTGCGAGCATTGAGGTTTACGGATCCAGCTTGATTGCAAGGATTCTACAGGTGAGGAATCTGCAGGTAGATAAAGTATCCACCAGAAACATTGTTGCCAGGGGTAAGTAATATTTTTCTTGCAGTAGGTGGGAAGAATTGCCAGTACAAAGTGAAGCCTTTTGGCAGGAAGTCTGTACAAAGAGTGTTTAACTCTGGCTGAGGGAGCTGTGTAATTGCATTACCTTAGTTGTCACCCGTACTTTGGTGACTGACAGGTGAAGGTAATGACAATTCAGAAATGACAGAACCATACACTGAAGACAATATCACAATCTGAGATTCACAAGCCCATTTCCAGTCAAGTCTGGCATCCGCTCACATTTCAGTAGCAGTGAAGCCTGAAGCAATCACAGAGAGAGTTGAATTCTTTACCAGACATTAAAACAACATCTGTTCCTGAGGAAGTAGTTGAAATTGTTGGAAATGTTCATGCATTTAGCTGGTGCCAAACAGACGTTTACAGATATATTATTTTCTGAAATATTTGAGTCTATGGCCTAAAGCGACTCGATTATAGGAGGATCTAGTGTTGTTATCGGTCTGAGTTGGGAGGAAATAACACAGATTGCACAAACTCAATCTATGACTGGGTAGATCTTTTGCACACCCTCAACCCCAATTGACCATTACCACAGATGTAGCTGTTACTGGGAAGGGTGGCATACATGGCAGGATTGATAATTGACGTAAAGTGATCACAGTAGGCACTACAAAATGTTATTCTGTTAGAACTTACTGCTCTGAAGGTGACAAGGCATCATCATTTCAGAAGACGCTACAAGTCAAAATACTATTTGTATGCTGGCATAAGCTCAATGGATCTATTCTCCGTAGAATTCATACACACTGCTAATACCCAAAGCCCAGAGGCAACCAAGACCACGTGGACCACAAGCAAAATTGCAGATACAATCTTAGCTGAATTGGTGATATTTCTAAAGTGGGGCATCGACATTGCCCCTTTCTAAAAACCAGCCTATCCATTTCCATTATTGAGCAATGCAAGTCCAATAAATCCAGTACACTCAAACTGCGACAACGGAGCACCAGCAGTCAGAGGGACCGGCCAGAACTATCGTCGAGGGTAGTCGCCTACTCAAATCAAGGTCTCACCAAAAAATTATCCACAAAGCCTGCCGCCGTAAGCTGTCCAGCAGACGGAAAAGTTCTTAGCAGAACCACTTTAAGGATGCTCGCTAGAAGCAGAGGGATAAATCTTGCAACAAGTTGAGATAACTTGAATGATGTGACAAACGGGCAAGCATGGCTGGAGTAAAGAAAATCTGAGACCGCACATCACATCTAGTGAGCAAATGACTTTCCTTAACCAGCATAATTTAACTGTGATTTTAAACTGCAATGAATTTTCCACCTTTGGCTTTTAACTGATTTTAGCAAAGATGTTCTGTAGTAACTGTAAGAACTAAAAGGCAGTTAAGGTGAAGGAAAGCATATTAAATGTCTATTTACATTTTTTTTATTCTTAAGTGTAATATTGCAATGGTTTTAGTTAACTATGCAAAAATAAACTTAAACTTAAACTATTTGTATGCGTTTTCTCCAGTTCTCTGAAGCGTCACAATAGGCAAGGCACTCACCTCACATTCAAATTGTTGTAGAACAGTTTTGCCGATCTGTGATGCAGAATTGATCAGGAAACACATAAATTAAGATCAAGTCCAGTGGCACACAACACTTCTTTCAACTCTGGGTGATCACAAACGGACCTGTTTGCAGCAAAAAGGCATTTCTAAAATATGTAGACACATCGGTCAGGCACATTTGCTGACACTCTTCCTCTTCATTTGTCAAGCGCAGTATGTGTCAAGAAATGATGACCATGATGTTTGTAGTGGAAAAAAGAACGACTCCCCTCAGATCTGTTAAAACGACATAAACAATTTTATCAGACTAATGTGCAAAAATGAATCCAGTACCAAAATGTGTACAAAATATATAATGTATTTCTATCAATAAAAATGTATATCAGAACATATATTCTCTGAAAAAAACATAGGTTTCAGGCACGTTATAGATAGAAATTAGCATTTAAAAAACCTTTGAAATTCACTGAAAAAAACATAGGTTTTAGGTAAAGTTATAGTTAGTTGGACATTTCACTCGTACAAAACCATAGAAATTCACCCGTTATAGTTAGTTCAGCTAACTATAACTCATGCCCCCGCAATGCACTGCTGATGAAGTCACATATTACATCACTCATGATATGGTCAGTGACGTCACTGATGACATCTCAAATGACATCATCCAGTGACTGTGTTTCTTTTAAGTTTAAATATGTTTAATATATATAGGGAAAGGCATATTGAAGAATGAGTGGGTGTATAAGTGTGTCAATGGATGTTTTACTAGGTGCGTGACTGACTATAAGTGAGTGATTAAACATATCTTACTGAATGCATAGGTTAGTGACTGAACTGTGTGAATCTCTGTATCCATCTGTCTGTTGGTGTATAAGTGGCAGCATGGGTTTGTAAATAACTACATAGGTGTCTATATGAGTTATTAATTGGTTGTCTGAGTATCTGCATGGGTGCCTGAGTGTTTGTGTGGGTGGGGTGTGTGTGACTCTGCATAGATGTGTGAGTGGGTGAGTCACTGGGTGCATAGTTTGAAGTGTGCATCTATGATGGACTATATGGGTGGGTGAGTGTGTTTGGTTTGCGTTAGTGAGTTAATGTATATCTCAGTGGTACATGTGTGAGTAACTACATATATAAAAGGCAGTATATCTGTGTGTTAGAGTATATAAATGGCTATAAGTGAGAGTGTGTGATTGTGAGAGTGGCTGCATAGATGAGTGTTTGCTTGTATCAATGATTGTATAAGAACGTAAGAATGTGCTAGCATTTGTATGAGTAAGTGAGCTGGTGTGTGTATAACTGTATAGGTGAGTAAATGGGAGTGTGATTAATTATTTGCATGACTGACTAGGTGTGTGAGTACCTCTATGGATGAGTGGCGATGTGTGTGTGTCTATATAGGTGCATGAGTGCATATGATAGTCCTGTACTGCGTGACCATAAGTATGAGTGACTGTTCGGGTGAATGAGTGTATGTATGTGTAAACCTAAGAATCAGTGAGTGGGTATGTAGTTATTGGTGTTGGAGTGTCTATGGTTTTGAGAATGTCAGTCTGTAATTTAGAGTGGGTGTATCTAAAGTTATATTAGGGTGTGAGAAGATGCATGAAATTATCACATGGATGATCACAGTGATGTGTTGTTGAGAGGTGTAAAAAGGGGCATGGCCTGGACCACCTCTCTGCAACGCAGCGCAGTGGTGCTTACTGGAAGCACCTGATGGGCTAGTTGGCCCCCAGGATTGAAGGGGACTTAATTCCCCAACTCTAAACGCACCACAGGGCGCGTTTGCACACGTCACCTCTGGCCCCGCCCCCTCCCTTTACCGCTATGCAAAGGCGCCCTGTGGCACGTTTCTCTTTCTCTCTCATTCCCCCCCCCTCTCTCTCTCCCTCCTTCCCTCTGTCATCTCTTCCTCCCTCTCTCATTTCTCATGACTGTCTCTTTCTTGCCTTTCTCTTGATTAACACCCAACCCCTGTTTTAATCACCGGGTGTACCTTTTGATATATATATGCACCGCCACTTCTAGTAGACTAGCTAAAACAATAAACACAATATATTGTGCAGAGCCAAGAATCCGCCACAATCATGGTTGTTTCCCCCTGGTTCACGTCCTCTCGGCCGAGTTTGTGCTGTCACAGCCCGTGCACACGTGGTTATGTGATCAGTGCTATCCATGTCTTTGAACAGCATTTACTAGTGTTCATTACGCACTGGACCGCGCGCGAATGTGAGCGAGTTTTTTTTATACAGGTTCTCTGATAGCTGGGGGATGCCGAGCAGGACTCCCCCAGCCCCACACCCCGGGCCCCTAATGCGGCACACCACCGTAAAAGGCTTTGGCCAGAGAGGACTCTGTCTCCCCTTCCCCTCGCATCACTGAACTTGGCACAAGTCCACGCTATACCTTTAACACCTCCCTGGAAATCAAGACACGTTCCCACCAGATGCACGTGTTCCTAACCCGCTAAAACCGCTGTACCCAGCAATAGCATGCATGTGTGTGTAGGGGGAGGGGAGGGTTCACTGGCGGGACCACCGTTGGTCATGGTAAGTTCATCCTTCAAATACTTTACCTGAAACGGAGAACACACGTGTGTACTTGGGATTCAGGGAAAGCCAGTAATTAGGCGTGCTTCCGCCTTGCAGGGCTCCCATCCCCTGTAATAAACTTTACAGGCTGCCCCCCATGACCATCCCATCGAGCTCTGCGTGCACAGAGCCCCTGCCACAGATCGAGGTCACCTTTTGTAGGCGCTCCTCTACACTCACCTTCCTGCACCTGTGGTGTAACGTGCAAACTGATGGGGCTCCCCTGCAGAATGTGACGAGGGCCCTCCTACGCCCCCATTCTCACAGATAACCAATGACCTTGCACAGAATGGGGCCCCCTGCTCCTCAGAGGCCGCACGCTCCTGGCCTACACCTCAGTTAAAACCTCCAAACCACAACAGGCTGACATGCGCAGTGCAAAGCATCATTTTCCATAATTGCACATCTTTCATCGTGTGGGCATGCAGGTATGGCGCAGGTTATGCAGGACAGACGGACAATGCCTGGATTATTTGGATTATTATTTGAGACTGTTTGCCTCCAACTCAGTGTCATCGGGGAGCTCGTCCAAACGTGGCACCTAGAGTTCTCGACCCTGGGTGCTTTATAAGAAACACTACCACGTGCCCTTTCTTCATGCCCTGCCGTGGCATGTGTTAGTACTGAGATACGCCATAAAACACAGGGCGCTGGCTGAAACTCACCACACTTCGGGCAGCTCCACTCTGAGAGGCGCACAAGCGGACCCTTATAGCGCCAACTATACCCCAAAACATCGCCACAGATGGCTACAGGGCGTGGATTTAATCTGTGTACCTTACTGCATGCAGCCCCACCATGTGCTGAATATAATGCCAAGTACTTGCAAGACGTTCAAATGCATAACCGATTCATCGTTTATGCTCTGCGTCACACTACTTAATGTTTTTGGATTCTGTTTTCCGTTGCAAATTATTAGTTGCAATAATTTCAGGTTATCCTCAACTAAAGACACTTATCCTCAACTAAAATGTTCGACCACATTACCCCGTTTCTTTCATGGTTTATTTCATCTAAATTCCTTTAAATTATTTGCGAGACCAGTATGAACCAATGAGAGTTCAGCACCATGGATAGCCGCAGCACAGTCTCGATTGGTACAGATTTGGGGCCCCACTCGAACTAAGATTTATTTATTTATTTATTTATTTATTTATTTATTTATTTATTTTGGAAGTTTTATAGAGCGCAAACAAGAGCGCTTTACACACAAATGGGATAACAAGACAAAGGAATAATAATTAAACAAGTCATTTAGTGCAATTATGAGCAAATGGTTAACAATAGAGTAAAGCAAGGTAGCAACGGTGCATAGGTGGTCTGGCTGGACATAGTCATGCGAGGAAAAATAATTAGTCATGAGATTTCTATAGTCTATATTCAGGTGAGTTTAGCTAAAAGGAGCGTTTTTACTTCTTTTTTGAAGGATGCCGTGGAAGAGATAAGTCTGATTTCTGGAGGGAGGGCATTCCAGATCCTGGGCGCCATCCCTGAGAAGGAGCACTTATATTTTTTTCCTTGTGGAATATTTGAGGTTTCAAAAGAAGATTTTCTGCGCTTCTTGTGGTTCTTGAGCCACCCGAGATTGTCAGTTTCCGAGCGAGGAAACTGGGCGAGTTGTGGTGTATAGCCTTGTGTATCATGCATGCGATTTTCAGGTGTATTCTAGCTTCGTATGGCAGCCAATTCAATGATTTTAGGTCGGGAGAGATGTGAGCGTTTTTGAGCCGGTGATGAGTCTTGCTGCAGCATTAATAGAGGCTCTTAGGGGTGCGATTGTGGATATAGGGAGGCCACAGAGGGTGACACTTCCATAATCTACTCGAGGGATAACTAGGGCTTGGACTGCAGTCCTGAAGTCATTGGCTGGGAGGAAGGTTTTCAGCTTCCTCAATGTGTTGATTTGGAAATTAGCTCCCTTCGTTGCATTGCTGATATGATCCTGCATATTGAGATTGCGGTTGAGGGTTATGCCTAATGATTTCGCTGAGTCCACGATGGTAGGTTGCATGTTGAGTGGAGTGAGATGATTCAGCCACGCCTGAGTGATGGGGACTTTGGTGGGAGGTGCTATTAGGAGGAATTCCGTTTTTAGAGCGTTAAGTTTGAGATGATTCTCTGCTAGCCAAGTCTGTGTGTTCCTAAGTGCTGTGTTGAGTATTTTGATGTCTTCAGGGGTGTGTAATTTAGGGTAGAGTTGGGTATTGTCTGCGTACATGTGAAATTGCACATTAGATGCTTGAAGGTTGAACAATGTTGGAGATGGGGAGGATCCTTGTGGGACACCTAGAGTTACAGGAACGAGTGTGGACATAGTATTGTTAATCTTAAATTTCTGGGTCCGGTTATGCAGAAAGGAGGTAAACCACTTGAGTACTGTCCCTGATAGACCCATTCTGAGACTCAGCAGATTAAGTTCTCGTGTTGGACCGTATCAAAGGCTGAAGAGAGGTCGAGTAGGATGAGGAGGCAAGTACTGTTCTGATCAAGAATTTGAATTGCATCATCAATTATGTGTGTCATGGCTGATTCTGTACTGTGGCCTGCTCGGGAAACCTGATTGGTGTGAGTTGAGGGGGTCAAAGTGTTCGATGTGTTTTATCAGTTGGATGTGTAGACATTTTTCTAACAGTTTGGTCAAGGTAGGGATATTGGTGATAGTAGGGCGATAGTTGTTCAGATCGGTGGGGTCTGCTGTGGGTTTCTTTAGTAGGGGCAATACTTGTCCCACTTTGAGGGAGTCCGGGATGCATCCTTGTTGGAGTGAGCTATTAATGATTTTGGTCTAGAGTGGGAGGAGCAATGGGATAAAGTCCTTTACAGCCTTTGCGGGTAGAGGATCAGTGCGGTGATTGGAGGGCTTCAGTGTGCTGAGAATCTTGCCTATAGTTTCTTCCGAGTAAGTTTCGAAGGAAGACCAGGTAGCATGGCTTTTTAGATCGAGGGGCGTTTTGCTGTGGGGGCTAGAGTATAGGCTTTGATCAGTGAGGAGATCTTTCCTGATGTTGTTTGTCTTGAGCTTAAAGAAAGTAGAGAATTCTTCACAGGTGGGCAGTGTGCTAGAAGTGTTTTGTAGTCGTTGAGGGTCATCCTTGGATTGAGTTTGGATTACCTCGAACAGTTTTTTGGGCCAGTTTCTTGCTTGGTCAAGCTGGTGGCTAAATAAACCTGCTTTCGAGCTTTTGATTTTTCTAAAGTAAGCGTTTCTTTTTCTCTTTAGTGTTTTGAGGTGCTTAGCCGAAGGGACTGATCTCCAATTGCGTTCCGCCAGACTCATAGCTCGTCTGTCTTCGTTAAGCAGCCCGGTGTACCATGGTTTAGAGTTTTTAGATTCTCTTTAATTGAAGGGGGGCAACCTCGTTGATAGTAGAGGACATTGACTTAAGGTAGTGGTCGGTGAGAACCTGTAAGTCAGAGGCACCGGTAGGGGGTAGGAGAAGATTGTAGCTGGGAGAAGGTAATGAGTTGGGATTGAGTTTCTTCAGGTCTCTCTTCCAGATCTTTGGTTTGGTGGGTTGAAACGGGTTCGATTTTACGTTTTCATTGATGAAGAATGTGATAATGTGGTGGTCAGACCAGTCACAGGGTTCGATTGACTCAAGTTGAATGGAGTCCACTTTGGAGATGATTAGATCCAGGATAGAGCCTTTATCGTGAGTAGGGCTGTTGCAAATTTGGGTGAGGTATAGAGCGCTGAGGACATTTTTGAGACTAATGACCACAGCGTTGTTGTGATTGTTCCAGTGGAGGTTGAAATCGCCAAGGAATATTTGTGTGTGTTGCCGTCCAGATTTCGTTGTGATCATGTCCATGAGGTGTTCAGTAAAGGTGAGGTTGTCCCCTGGTGGGTGGTAGATAATGTGTAGGGAGCATACAGGATTGCCTTCACTGTTGATGTCGAGGCAGAAGTGTTCACAGGAGGGGAATATAGGGGATATGGCTCTAGTTACTGAGAGGTTGCTCCGGTGAATACATGCGATTCCACCCCCTGTCTTGCCACTCCTATCCAGTCTGATGATGTGGTAATTAGGGGGTACTAGAATGTCAATGAGAGGCGAGGAAGATTCTGTTAACCAAGTTTCGGTGAGTATGGTCAGGTCTAGGTCATGTGCGATAATAAGATCGGCAATGTCTGATGCGTGTCTAGGGGCCGATCAACAGTTCAGGAGTGTGCATTTAAGCTGGGGAGTGACAAGGGAGGAGGAGGGGTCAAGAGTGAGTGTGACTTTTTTAAGATTATTGGCAACGATACCTCTGTCGTTTTGTGTGGAGACCTGTGAGGGTTGAGGTGGATAGTAGGGATGGGAAGGTGTGTGGGGGATATTTGGGTCGTGAGAGCGGGATCATACGAGTGCAGGAGGGAGCGTATGTCGTGCGCCGAAAGTGGATTGATGCTTCGCAGAGGACGAGTGGCCGAATTACGGGAGGGAATTGAGGTCCAGTAAGGAGGATTATGTTTGTATGAAAAAAGAGGATGGGTGGTGGGCTTGTTGGGTGAAAGGGTTCTGGAGGGTGTGGGGTGCCTGGGTTGATTCGAGATCAACTCTTTGAAAATATGAAGTTCGTCTTTAATTTGGAGAAGAGTGGCCATAATCTTGTCCAAAGTGGTGTTTGGAACGGTAGTGTTGGTGGACCGAGGTATGAGTTGAGGAGGTTTGGCTTGTTTCGGTGTGAAATCTGATAAAGGCAAGGGAGGAGCAGGGGGGGTGATGAGTAGTTTTTGGGCATATTGTTGGCATGGATGTATGGGTAGTTGGGGTGATTGGTGGTGGGAGAAGAGGTGTGGTAGGTGTGTCCAGGAGTGTAGTATACTCTGGTGTATGAATTGGTGGAAACGTATGAGAGGGTGTAGCGTGTGTGATTAGGAGAGTTGTAGTTGCAGCTAACTGGGAAGTGGTTGCGTTTGGTAGGGGGAGGGGAGTGGGACGTGTAATGGAGGTGGGATATGTTCTAAAGGCGGGTTAGAGGGTGGTGGGACGATCAATGAGTGGTCGTGGTGGGGAGACCTTTTATACACAACCTGGTAAACGTAGGGGTGTTGATTAGGATGGGAGGCTTCAGAGTTCGGGGTGACCAAGTGGAATAAGGAAGGTATAGAGGAAGAGAGAGTTAAGGTGGGAGAGCTGTTAGAGGGGAAGTGATCTCTGATAAGAACCAGTGGGGGAACAACTTCTATAGTGGGTGAATGTGTGGACTCAGTACTGGGTTGGGGGAGGAAGAAGGAGTTGTTGTGAGGCAGGGCAGAGGTAGGGGGAAGGATGGTGATGGAGGAGGGGGGACTAGAGGTGGGGGGCTATGGTCATTGCGGGGGACCTAACCGATTGGGTAAGGGGTGAGTTTGTTACAGTCGTGCAAGTTGGAAGTATGTGAGGGTTAGGTGAAGAGAGGAGACGTGTGTTGGAGGGTAGGGTAGAATAGTTGAGGGAGGTGAAAGGCTCAGAGCTCCTTTGTGGCAGGGGGTAAGGGGTGGGAGGGTGGCATAGGGGGTAGGAGTTGTGGTGTCTGGGGTGCTAGGTGTGAGGGTCAGTTGGGTGGAAGTAGGTGGATTAGATACCTGCTCTTTAATAATAGGGAAGATGTTATCAAATCGGTTTAGACTACGATCCGTGGACTGAATGAGAATAGTTCTGTTGTTGTGAATGGTGATGGTCGCTGTCGCTTGGAAGAGTTGTGATGGTGCAGTGTAGATCATTAGACCATGTGCGGATTTCCTAATGGAGGAAATCGCAAATAAGGCTAAGAAGGCTTTCCTCCATTGAGCTCTACGTTTAGTGTAGAAAATTATATCGGTGGCCGTGATCCCATTGTGTAGTGAGAAATATGGGTCAGCAAAGGGCATTTCTGGGTGATATTTTAAAAAGTTGTGTTTGAAGCGTTTGGCAGATTTTTTAGTAAGTTTAGGGGGGTAAATGATTTTGTAGGTGTGAGTGCCTGTGAGTTCCATGCTGTGAGCTGTGGTGTAGGTGAGGGGAGTGTGTTGTGGTGCGTGTAGATGTGTAGGCTAGAGAGTCAAAGTTGGCTGGGGTCAGTGATGAGTCGGGGCTAATGTAATGGGGATGTGGAAGTGGTTGAGTCAGTCTAAAATACGGGCAATCTTAAATACCAGCAGGGATAGGTCGAGCCAAAATTGGGGGGGCTGGGGTAGTGTTGAGTCGGGGCTAATGTAATAGGGATGTGGAGGTGGTTGAGTCAATCAAAAATATGGGCATTCTTAAATACCAGCAGGGATAGGTCGAGCCAAAATAGGGGGGTAATGCACTGAGGTTCTGATTGAATGTGTGCCGGAGGTGAGATCGGTAGCCGAAGAGGCTGAAGAAACTATGATTTAGGGACTAGTTTAAAATGGCCGACTCCTTAGAAGAGCTAAAGAATGGCTATGTAGTCCTCTGTTTGTTTCCATGGGTTATGAGATAGAGTGTAGTCCTGTTTCGCTTTCTATCCTGGGGCTGAGGAGATAAGTCCTGTTTCAGTTTGGATGATTAGGTCATGAAGAAGAGGAGTCAAGTCCTATTTCAGTTTTGGTGAGCACAGGTCAAAAACAAAGCTATTACCCGTGTTTAGTAATGGTCAGTGGTTGGGGGAGACAATTTGCCATTGTAGTTTATGACCCCAGCCATTTTGTGCCACTGCCAACGTGGAAAATGCTTAGTAAAATGAAAAGGAGACGTCCAAGACAAAGAGAGGTAGTAAAGAAATCCAAAAGTACCTTTGTGCAGAGCACTATGCCGTCTCGGAGTTGGTTGAAACAAAATAAAGTCAAAGTTGCAGGTTACATCGTGTGACCCATTGGAAGTATAGGGAAGTAGAGGGAAGTGCTGCTTCAGAAACTGGGTGCTGCGTGTATCATCCTTTGCATCACTAGTTCCGATGTGAGAACTGAAAGTAGAATCAACGCTTTTGTGCACAACTACTCCCCAAGGGGGGGGGGGGGCATGGAGAGCCCGTTCCTGTGTCTTCCCAGTCCCCAATTAACTGAGGGCTCCAGTCGCCAAGGCAACCCCGCTGCGGGGGGGGGATCTCACCCACCAAGGCCCCTCCAGTCATCACAATCGGGGGCTGCAGGGGTAAACCAGAGTCAATCGGCGGCCGGCATGGAGGTCAAGCTGCGCCGCGAACACAGAGTTCATCCGGGGCCTGCCGCCTCCGCGGCCCGGCAGCTCAGCCACCGTGCTCTGCTCCGGTCTCGAGTCACCGGGGACACATTGCAGCTGGACAAGCGAATAGAGGAAGAGCTCTCCCGCCTCTCGTTGCAGTCCTCGGCTGCTGGCAGTTGCTCCGCAGAGCTCCCGGGACCACCATCGAAGTCTCAGTTCAGCAGCCCCGCCAGGTCATCAGGGACCCTCCACTGCCTTCGTGGGTCTAGACCTGGGGTCGAAGGGGCAGAGCTGCCGCGGCAGAGTGGGCAGAGGAAGCCTAGGTCTACTAGACCCGAGGCACGGCCGCCGGAGCAGGACAAGCCCCAACCTGTGTGGATGTTGGTGGGCGGAGGGGCCCCTAGGACAAGCCGATCTCCTCCGCCATTCTGTGCAAGAAGCCTCCAGGTCCACGGCTGCCTGGCAGTCGCCCCGCCGAGCTGCTGGGTTAGTCACCGATGCCTCCGCTCAGCGACCCCGCCAGGTTAGCAGGGACCCTCCTGTGCCTTCGTGGATCTCGACCTGGGGTCGCGGGGGGCAGAGATTTCAGATTCTGACAGTGCAATAGGGATATCCGCTTTTAATGCTTCTGGGGCTAAGGTTTTTTGGGGTGTTGTTGTGGAAAACAGGCAAAAGTTAAATGAACATATTGCCATTTATTAAATTTTTTAACTACCCCCGGACCTGGCCCACCCGGGGGCTTAATTAAACGAAGCGCGGGAGTGCGCTGGGTGCGCGAATCTCGCCGATTTTATTTGGGCCCTGAGCAGGCGTAGGGGGGTCAGGGTGTTTCTACCCTGCCCCCTTTTCCTGTTTTGCGCATTTGTTTTTCTGTTTTCTTGTGCCTCGGTTCTACCCAGGCACAAGATGGCTGCCAACACTTCCTGGTTTGGAGTGTAGACAGCCAATTAGCATGAAGCTCGTGATCGGGAGGCTCCGCGGATCCTGCGCACCTCTAGATAGATATTTTATTTAATTTTGATTTTCTCAGCAACTACTGAACGGATTTACACCATTTAACAAAAATGGCTCTTTCTGCACCAAGGGCTACCTTTTTGCCAAATTTGGTGTAATTCCGTTCAGCAGTTCGGGCTGTAGCCGTGTCTAAAATTTCCTATGGGAAATTGCACGGGGAAAACACGTTTTGAAACCCCCCCTTTTTCTTGCCCCCCTTTGACGGATCACCCCGCAACTTTCAAGATATGAGCGGACCGGAGCGGGCCATAAGTTTTGAAAATGTTGTGAAGATTCGTCAAATGGCGCCAAAGTTATTGGGAATAGAATGTTGCGATTTTCCTATGGTAACTAGGTCCTAACTATAACTACCTACTGGCGACCGCAAGTAGCTTATGTATACATATATATATATATATATATATATATATATATATATATATATATATATATATATAATGTTATTTATGTGAATATACGGAAGATTACAACCTAGTAGTTTAGTTTCTTCTCATTGCTTTTTATTGTAAAGTGGAATAGGTTGCATCCTTATTCCAAACCCATAATGTGAGGAGAGCAGTATGGTCACAATATCTGTTTCACAAATATTTTGAACTTACTACACAACCCCAAAGTGTTGCTTTGAAAAGTCGCACTTTAAGGTTCAAAAACACAGAATAGTCGTATGACTTCACGCAAGGTTTCAACCTAAACTTTTCCCACGGTTTCGCATCAAGCAGTCTATCGAACAGCCAATGTTTTTCAGACTTCTCAAAATATGACAGAAAGATCTCTTCACACCATGGATATGAATGTTATCCATTGGAAGGACAGTCACACAGAAAGACAAAACAGCTGTTGTTGTGTTTCTGCAAACATGTCAAGGCGAGGCATTTTTCTACAGTGGGAATTGATATACGGATTACATGTAAACAGGATTGTTATACTAGAGAAAAACACGCACCACATGCTCATTATACTCATAAATAAAGGTCTTGCCCTGGCTTTATAAGGCAGTATTCCTTTGAGTTGCATATGTAAAACAGCTGCATCGTCATCAGTCCACTCGTTCATGAAACATGTTAGGAAAGTCACTAATGGGTCAGGGTGTGTAGAGGGCTTCATTTCCTTGTTCTGTGTGAAAGGGTAATGCACAGTTTGTGATCCAGAACAACATATGCATCAATTTAAAAGCATTGATTAAAATGCCGGTTTGTGGAACTTCCCAACTCCCTGCGGCATGAAAGTGGCAACATTTGAACTTTATTAACATTAACCATGTTTCTAATGCACACAGATACCCTATTCAATGCTGAAAAAGCAATATATAATTAGGGGATAAGCCTGGGACTTGTGCATGGTGAGTTTCAGGTACAGTAGTCGCAAGCCACCAGTCATATGCATGAAACCAAAACTTAGACTTGGAAGAAAAATATGTAAATATATACTGAAACTATCACTGGTTGGCCCCTCAGGTGTTCATGAAAGTGATGGCAGTGGTAGCAGTACACCACCAAAAGTTAGGGGTCGCAGCCTTCCCCCTACCTCGATGATTGCTGTTGAACTTGAGCTTGCCACAAGCAGCTGCTCACCACCTCCACACTTCATTGGGGTTCACTATCAATGTGCCGAAGTCACACCTGACTCCTCAGATGCTGCCTTTCATTGTAGCCATTTGGACAGGGTTTGGTCTTGTTCCTTTCCCCCAGAAAGGAGTGTTCAGGACATTTAGTCTATGATTCCAATATTTCATCCTTTGTTCTGGGTTTCGGTGAGGTTGCTGGAACTGATGGCCTCTTGCTAGCCAAGCATGCCAGGTGTCATATGCGGGATCTGAAGATTCTAGTGGGCCCAACATCAAGGGGACTTCTCTGTCCACACCCAGATTTTGGAGGAGACTTGTGGTTACTGGACCAATTTTGGGTCAGCCTCCGACCCCTCTCCATACCCCCACCAGAGCTGACACTGGTGACTGATGCATCGCCTCTGGGCTGAGGCGGCCAACTGGGAGAGAAAGAGATCAGAGGCCATTGGTCTTGTGCAGAGTCCCGGCTTCAGGTCAACTTCCTGGAGGTGAGGACCACCTGCTTGGTGTTGAAAGCCTTCTTTCCATCCATCAAGGTGTTGTATAGCATTTTAGGACCCTAGTGTAATTTTCCCGATTCATGCCCTTATATAGGTATAAAGTACTGTATCCTTATATAGGCATAGAAATCATAACCATATTAAGACATACCTCATGCAGTCCTAATACGGCATGGCTACTTCCACTAGTTCCGAAAATCTACAACGATTTCTTGGAAAAACCCGCCTTCAGCAGTCGGGGACTTCCCCCTGCTTGAGTATTGATTTATCCAAGAACCCATGGAGTTTTCAAAGAACTGAGACCCTTTGATGACGTTATTATGTCCAACCTTACGTCAAACTCGGCACCTTCAAGGTATAAATATGCCCACACCTGCCCAAACAAAAACACAGTGGTTTGGAGCAGTTTGACTATCTACTTGCCCGACGCATCTCGCTGCAGCAAGTGCCGAAGGAAGCCGACCCTCCAGCAGACGCACTGAGAGAGACGCTGTCTTTTCTCCTGCCGAGAAATCCAGCTCCAGTGTTTCCAAGCTACCCTTGCGGGTTGTTGGGAAATCGAGTCCTGAGAGAGAGAGAGACCAGACCTCCTTCATTCTAAAACCAAGGTACGGAGCTGATTAGACCCTTGGAGAATTATTGGATAGATTCTTGGCAAAGAATACTGAAACTAATCTACACCTCACTTACTTCTTCCCTTGTATTAGACCTAGGTTAGGTACACCGGGGTAGGCATATTTTAGAAGCACCAGTTGAGTGCTTTTTTAGTCTTTATTTATTAATGTATGTATTCTATGTATTTTATGGCTTAGAAACCATATCATGCTTTTACAGTATTATTTTATAATACTCTTCATACTGTATGCATTGTACTTTGCAACCAGTATTACGATTGTAGCAGTTCATTTCTTCTGCATGAGAAAGAAGCCTGTTCAATAAATACTTTTATTGAAAACGCCCGTCTCTATTTCTCTGCACCTCTGGTGAAACGGAGCATGCACGATTGAGTAAAATAACTATCTATTGGTTCCGCGACTCTAGAGATACATTTCTTATTCTTGGGAAACAAAGTTGTCATGTTTATGCGATTGTCGGAGACTAATCCCTTATTGTGAATTTGAGAAAGTTTCTAGTGACCTCTGAGCTAGCTGGCACGCACACAATTAAGTCTAGTATATTCGATAGAGACCTAGTGGACCTCAGTCTTACCTCTAAACGATAGGATATACTATTCCAATGCGCAGAGCCTATTGGGAATATAGGAGCTACACTACATGGCGCCCAACGTTTGGTAAGGCACTAATTTAACACTAGATACTAGAGTAGCTCAGTCGTGCTTTTAACAAAGACCCCTTTTTTCCCGTAAAATACTCCAATAGACGTCTGGAGTGGGTAAAAGGATATAATATCCGCCATAACTGAGTAGGACGAAAAATCGTATATATTTTGTTCAACGTTGAAGGATACAGTGTTCCAAAAATATTGTGCACCTTATCTTTGTTTCCTTGAAACTTGCTCTGCAAACTTTCGGTCAACAAAATGACGGAGAGTGACGACGAAAGAGAGAGAGCTGCAGCAGCAGCAGCTCAGGCAGTTTTAGACGACACAGGTCTCCAACAGAATGACCCGGATGCTATACTCATCCCGGTAAATATAAGGAAAACAATCACTATAAAACTTATAAATAATGGAGTATCATCGAGAGGTGGTAAAGTAATCTTTGTTATAGAGGCACATGAATATCGGCAGACAGAGGTGTTCTATTGATGGATTCTTTCCTACAGCAAATCCAGTAACACATGAGTTCCATACTACAAGGTAGAGGAACCTCCAGCGGAATACGTTCCTTTCGAGGACGTCCAAATTCCACTAACTTACCAGGAGCATCAGCTCTGGTTTAAAGGCGCCCTACAACATCAAAATCACATTACCAGGCTCGGTCCACTAGGTAGACCAGGAGCAACATGGCCGGTACTAGACCGCTATACACCACATCCTGACATTGAGGGAATGGCAGGTCCAGAACTACTACCTCAGCTAAAACAGCTAATTAAAATACATGGACAGTTGGTTCAATATGTCATGGGGACTTTAATGGTCCAACCTGCTGTAAGAATTCCACAGCACACCCCTCATCAGGGGAACACAAACAAAATTACACCACAGACTATACAATCAGTCATTGGTAAATTGCCCGCAAAAAGGGAACAAATTCCGTTCTGGTTAGCACAGAAAATTACTCAAACTGAGGCAGTATTTCCTGATCCTTCGTCTCATGAAAAACACAGAATTTTAACAATCTGTTTACCAATGGGGATTGCACCACACGTGGAGGACTGTGACACTTGGGGTACAGTCTTTGCTTCAATCTACACAAAAACACATGGTGTTCCGTCTATGGCGGTAATACCAGACGTCCTAAGACCGATTCAAAATGAATACGGACCAGAACCTGCTTTAAATCTTGGTATGAAGTTACTAAAAGATTTCAAACAGGTCTCGGCTATACTATTAGCTAACATCAAAGGTGAAGCAGCATCCGTGGCAATCCACCCAAAAATTAAAAGAAACAGATATAACTGAGCAACCATATGAACTTGCAAGAATAATTGAAAAATCCTATGAAGAACTAGGTAGAGATAGTTTGGGAGGGAACCCAGTAAAGCCCGAACTGACAGAAAATCCTGAAAAGGTTTTTATTAAAAATAATCTCACTACTCCTAAAAAGAAGTGGGAAAATACTAAACAGACACTTCCTAAAGAGAAGCGCTCCCAGTCCAGATGAAGGTCTCCTCAAAAGGAGCCCTCTGAAAAGAGGTACAACCTCAGAAATAGGGATAATTTGAGAAAACCTGATAGATATCAAGATACTGATACACGTACCTTTCAGACTTCCTCGCAGAAATCAGATAGAAGAGGACGGTCAGAACAAAAGAAAGAATGCGTGAAGTCCAAAGACGATCAGAAAGTTCCTAAAAATAAGAAGACTCAATTCACCAAGAAGAAGGTAGCGAGTGTAAAGATCAGACATGCCGAGGATCTTGAGGACACAACTCAAGAACGGGGAGTGGACCCAGACAATGCTAGACAGCGCAGCAGAAGTCACCATAGCTCGCAAGATCCTGAAGGATCATCTGGAGACAATGGACTTGAATGAATGCATTCAAGTTGAAACTGCCGACACCAGGGTTAGTGTCCCCCTTAAGTTATATGAAGTAACACTCCGGATGGAGGGGGACATAACTAGGAAAATAAAGGCACTCTTTTGGGACAAGCTATCTAAGGGTTATGACATTCTTCTAGCTGAACAAGATTGGCCTCCTGAATTTGTCAAGGAGTGCCCACATGGCGAAGAAATCATTATGCCAGCCTTCTCTAATCATATTCCAATTCATAAAAAATACACATATGCCAGAAAATGGGCTGTGGCCCAGGCTCCAGCATTATATAAAAATCATGCAGGATGGGATGAGGACTCTCCTCACCATAAAATCCAGTTAAAAAATCAACCAACAATGCAAAGACAATATCCTGTTAAACAGGAAGCTAAAAAACAGATCAGGGAGATCTTAGATCAACTTCAATACCAAGGGGTGATTGAAACATGCACCTCGTCTATGAACAATCCTTTGTTTCCTATCTCCAAACCGGACAATACATATCGTCTAGTTTTGGACTACAGACATCTAAACTCCTGTTGCAAAACGTTTGCAGTACAGAATGCACACAGTGCCGCACTGATGAATAACATCGTGTGTAAAAAGTATAAAACCACATTAGATATTTCTAACGGTTTCTTCTGTCAAAACATTGCACCAGAAAGCAGGTATTTGACCGCTTTCTCAATCATGGGGACACAGCGACAATTTTGCCGTCTCCCCCAAGGATTCAAGAATAGCCCAGGGTTATTTTCAGCAAGAGTAACAGAATTACTACAAATGTATGATGATGAGGCAGTATCTTATGTCGATGACATCAATCTTACAGACGATGACTTGGACAGGCACTTGAAAAGAGTGAGCACCATTATACTTGGGTTTGCTTCTGAAGGGTACAAATCCAATTTTAAGAAATCACGAATTGCCCACCTCAATGTCCTATTCTTATGATACAAACTTTCAAGTGAAGGCAAAAGCCTGGCAGCAAACTTTCTAGAGAAATGTGCGCTGCTCCAAACTCCAAAGATGCTGAAAAACTTGCAATCAATTCTAGGTTTCCTGAATTTCGGAAGAACTTGCGTTCTAAATTACGCAGAAAGGGTTAAACCTCTCTACGAACTAATCAAACCTGATTTCAAACCAACTAATTGGACTCAAAAACACACAGAAATTTTGCGTTCAGTACAAACAGATATGTTAGCAAAAACACAGTTACAGACACGCGACAACGTGCGCAATCTTGTAATCCGAATCATCCCAGGGAGATGCGGATTCACGTACCTAACATTTAATGAAGGTAAAAAGGTACCAATAGCTTACAAATCACACTTGTACACATAAGCTGAAATAAAATTCACTTCAACATAAAAAATTCTGACAGCGGTTCAAACTGCACTAGCAAAGGAGAGAGCCCTCGCAGAGGGTAAACGCATAATGATCGTTACACCTGTACCTGCCTTAGAGGCAGTAACAAAAGCGAGCATTCCAAATGCTAAAGCTTTACATCCGAGATGGATACAATGGGTTAACTCTCTTACTGCAACAGACGTAGAATACGTTTTAGACCCATACTTGAAAACACAAGAATTTCTACAATACGAACAAGAATGTCCTCTGCCCATTGAGATTCTGCCTCTAGAACATTACGGATGTATAATCTATACAGACAGATCAGCACAACCCGCAATTGGAGGTAAACAAGCATATAGTGCTGTGTGCGCGATTGTTAAAGGTCGCTGGCGCGAAGGTAAATTTCAACCTATGGTCACTAAAACTCAATCACTAGGAGACTGTACAGCTCAACGAGCTGAACTAAAGGCTTTCAAGATGGCGCTTGAAAATACTGATCGCAAGTTCCCCACTCCTAGTGTGCGATTCATATTACTGCGTCCAGTCTTACCATGAATATTTGCAGAACTGGGTTCAAAACGGTTTCAAAGACGCAAAAGGTGGCACAATTAAGCTTAAAATGCTTTGAGAACAAATAGTTCTATTACAGAAGGAACTACAAAAGACTCACGTGATTCATACACTGAGTCATCAGCTGATGAAGCCGCGAAGGGAGCTGTGCAAACGGCTTCCGTAGCTACAATCAATTGTTCGAAAAAAACAATAAACGGTGAAACCATGCTCGCTGTCAATGCCACGAGCAAAGGCAGCGGAGCCACGTTACCTCTGAATTATCCACTCGAGTATACATACATAATTGATGCAAACTCTGTTCCTTTTGCTCGAATCCCTGGAGTGGGGGATAGAGTAACTCCAAGCAGGAACAGGAGAGGTGCTCTCGGTTTTGAAGCACATATGGGAGAGGGTCTGGTATATCAAGGGATCTCTAAATCTCTATTAGAATTAGAAGAGAGGTACTGGTGGCCAAGGATGAAAGCTCATGTATACGAATTCGGAATTAATTGCGATGGCTGTTACAAATACCACAGCTTTGAACACCACCAGATTCCTGACTACAGAGTAGCCAGCCCAGTACAGACACCACTGTTAGACAGCATAAGGCTATCTACATGCGGATATCCGAATGGACTGATGCAGTCCCACAAATATTAAGACCGATTCATTTAACGCCCGAACTGTTATAAAAGATTTGCGAGTCTTTATCGGCACATACGCAATCGGCCCGCTACATTCTGACCAGGGTCCTGTGTTTAGCTCTTGAGCTTACAAAGAGTCCATGGCGAGCTTGGGCGTTGCATTCCGGTACTCAAGTCCATTCCATCCTGAGGGAAATGCGATAGTGCAAAGAAAAAACTGTGACGTAAATCAATCTATAACAGCTAGGGTATTAGGCTCGGGTGACGTGTGGGTCAAACATCTAATAAGTGTCCAACGTAGTCTTAATAATCTGCCAAGAAATTCTCTGGGTGGAATCACTCCATATGAAATGCTTTTGGGTACTAGAATGCTCATCCAGGATCTTGATCGTCATACTTCAGTGGTGGAACAAAAACCCTTTCATATCAAAGACCGTTTTGCAGGACTTAAATGAAACAAGAAGAATTCTAAGCAACACAACACAAAAGCCCTCGACCACTGAAGAAACACCACCTGTCCCAGCAAGATCTGTCTGGATTCCAAAGATTGGGGATCTAGTTAGAGAAAAGATTGCGGTGAAGAAGGAATTTGGACCTTCGTACAGAAAACCAGTACCTGTGTTAGCAATCCACGGAACAAGATCAGTGTTACTGCCGCCCCTTGCTGGAAGAAAGGAGAACCGAGTCGTGTACACCAGGGTAGGCGTATTTTAGAAGCACCAGTTGAGTACTTTTTTAGTCTTTATTTAATAATGTATTTATTCTATGTATTTCTTGGCTTAGAAACCATATCATGCTTTTACAGTATTATTTTATAATACTCTTCGTACTGTATGCATTGTACTTTGCAACCAGTATTACGATTATAGCAGTTCATTTCTTCTGCATGAGAAAGAAGACTGTTCAATAAATACTTTTATTGAAAATGCCCGTCTCTCTATTTCTCTGCACCTCTGGTGAAACGAAGCATGCACAATTGACTAAGTAAAATATGTATTGTTTCCGCGACTCTAGAGAAACATTTCTTATTCTTGGGAAACAAAGTTGTCATGTTTATGCGGTTGTCAGAGACTAATCCCTTGTGAATTCGAGAAAGTTTCTAGTGACCTCTGAGCTAGCTGGCACACACACAATTAAGTCTAGTATATTCGATAGAGACCTAGTCGACCTCAGTCCTACGTCTGAACTATAGGATATACTATTCCAATGCGTAGAGACTATTGGGAATATAGGAACTACACTACAAAGGGGAAGCTTGCAGATTACAACACCGCCATATGATAATGCAACAACCAGGGTGGGCTGAGGTCAGGGACCCTGTGCCAGGAGGCCTTGCAACTCTGGAAGTGACTGGACCACCAAGGAGATTCCTGGTGGTGAACCATCTGGCAGGACCATTCACTGTTAGGGCAGATAAGCTAAACTGTTGGAGCTTAGCAGATCCCAAGTAGCAGTTAGAGCCAGAGGCGGCAGATGGTCTCTTCTACCAATGGGGAGAACCATGGCTTGATTTGTTAGCCACCACTGAGAACGTGAAATGTCAGCACTTCTTTGCGTTGGAGTTTCCAAAACTTCTCTCGATCTGAGGCACACTCTGCCACGAGTTGAACTCTGGACTCCTGTATGCCTTTTTACCAATACCACTCATGCCTGAGTTCTCAAGAAGATCAGAACCGATCTAAGTCAACCTTTTGGTATCTAAAACTCCTGGGTTTTGTCATCTGTACCCCGATCAGATTGCCCCCGGAGGATCTGCTTTCACAGCAACAGGACAGGGTCCTGCACCGGGGACTTTTTAATCCACCCCGCAAATTCTCCACCTCCCACGTAAATCCTGGCACATTCCAAACTGCTAGTCATCAAAAGGAGAGGTAAGGTAAATGTAGTGGTACACTCTTAGTCCCCAGCAATAATGTTTTAATCAAAAAAAGAGTGTAATTCCTCCCCAGTGTGCTACAACGCCAGATTTACTGCGGAGCAGGTTTTTTGTGAAGTGATAAGTGAGTTGGTGGTGGTGTTTTAAAGTTAAAAATGTCTAAGTTGTATCAAAAAATTTTGGGGGGGTTGATCAATCAGACATATTAAAAGCAATGTATAGGAAGAAAGCCAAATAGATTGTTTGGCTGCTTCCTTTTAATTATAATCGGGTCAACATGTTTCTGCCGTGTATGCTGTAAAGTTACCAGGCATTCTTCAGGACCATAAGTAAACTAAACTTCACAAAAAACCTGCTCCGCAGTAAATCTGGCGTTGTAGCACACTGGGGAGGCATTCGGCCTCTCCCGGTGGGGCCCAATGATGAAGCATGTCACCAACCAGGTTGGTGAGTGAGGGCCTTCCATACAAACCTAGTTGGTTTTGTATTTCTGTGTTCTTTTTCTTTTTCTCTTGGTTGTAATTGTAATTATAGGAATTACACTCTTTTTTTGATTAAAACAATCCAAACTGCACCACCGGATCGGGAATCCAAGAGGCTGGACAATTTAGACAAGAAGATGATTTCTTCCGCCAGCCTGGCACTGCATTTTGTGAACACCATGTGCCTTTTTGGGCCGCTATTCCCATGCTCTGTGGGATACGGTTGCACCGGTGCTGCCAACAGTCCCAACGGAGGCCCATGCTGTTCTCTCCCAGGCTGTTTCAGACAGGAGGGATGCAGAGAAGTTCATGATTCGATGTGGACTAGACATGACCGACTCACTGAATAGAGAGGTTTCATCAACAGTGACTTTATGACACCACGAATGGTTGAGGACGACTGGCTTTTCTGGAGCTGTACAAGCATCGCCAATGGACATGCCCTTTGATGGCTCCTGTCTTTTCGGAGACCAGGCAGAATCAGCGCTGGAGTGCTTTAGGGACTGCAGGGCTACAGCCAGGTCCTTGGTCCTTTCCATGGCCCCTCGCCACCTCCAGTCCACCTCTCGCTCCTTTGGTGGCCACGAAAGGGGCTTCCAGCCACATCTGTACCCGCCCAGTCACAGCGGCGCGCAAGCTTCACAGCCTCTGCATGGCCAAGGACACAGTACCTCCCAGCCCCATTTGTCGGGCAGCCAGCGGTCGGATCGATTCACCACCCCTCCTTCGGCCGCAGCCTCCAAAACATCCTAATCTGCCCTTTTCCCTTAATGGGCAGCCAATGGGTGGCAGAATTCACCATCACCTGTCCCACTGGCAGTCCGTAACATTGGACAGGTGGGTTTTGCAGATCATCTGATGGGGCTACTCCCTCCTCTTCGAATCTACCCCTGCCTTAATGCCACCTACTTGACAGGCTGACGGGGGACAACCTATCCCTTCTCTGTTAGGAAGTAATGGCTCTCATGGCCAAGGGAGCCACGGAAAGGGTGCCGATGCTAGAAGTAGGCCATGGTTGCTATTCCCGCTACTTTCTGGTGCCCAAGGATGACGGAGGTCTTCGTCCTGTCCTCGGCCTGCACTCATTTGATTTCTTCCTCCAGAAGAAGTTCAAAATGCTCACTCTTGCTCTAGGTCCTGTCTCATGAGACTGGATGGCATTGTTAGACCTGCAGGACGCATATGTTCATATCTCTATTCTGCCTGCTCACAGGTGTTACCTGCGTTTCACAGTGGACCATGAGCATTTTCAGTTTCCAATGCTTCCCTTTGGCATCACCAGCGCCCCTCAGGTGTTCACTAAGGTGATGACAGTGGTTGCAGCACATCTGTGGAGATCAGGGGTGCGAGTCTTCTATCTCGAGGACTAACTGTTGAAGGTGGGTTTGCCCCAGGTTGTTTTCTCCCACCTCCAGACTACTGCTGAACTCCTGTATGTACTGGGGTTCCCTATCAGCATTCTGAAGTCACACCTGACTCCCTCTCAGTCGCTCCCTTTCATCAGAGCTGTTCTGGACATGGTAATTAATGGTGTGCGCAGGAGAGAATAGAATATCCAAAGACAATCCGAACTCCACATCAACTTAGATCTCCAGGCAATATAGCTGGCATTAAAAGCCTTTTTACCCTCCATCGAGGGAAGGCATTAGGCGTTCACAGACAATACCACTGCCATGTGGTACTGCAAAAAACATGGTGGGGTGGGTTCGTGGACACTTTGTCAAGAGGCCCTACATCTCTGGATATCGCTGGAACGTCAGGGCATTTCCCTGGTGGTTCAACATTTGGTGGGCTCTCTGAACACCAGAGCAAACAGTTATCCAAAGATGCCTAGCAGATCATGCATGGCGTTTCCATCCGGAAGTGGTGCAAGGTCTCTTTCAGCAGTGGGGAGAGCCTTGGTTAGATCTGTTCGCCTCCACCGAGAAGGCACAATGTCAGCAGTTCTGCGCACTGGAGTGTCCAAGGTGGCTCTCACTTGAAGACGCTTTTTGTCTTCAGTAGAACTTGGGCATCCTGTACATGTTTCCATCCATACCACTCCTGCCCAGAGTTTTCAAGAAGATCAGGAGCACCTGGGTCCAATACAACCTTTTGGCTCTCGACTGGGCACAGAAAGTCTAGTATTCTGAGATGCTGAGCATGGTCATCGGTCCTCTGCTCAGGCTGCCCCTTTAGGAGGATCTTCTGTTGCAGCAGCAGGGGATGGTTCTTCACCCAAACCAGTCTTTGCTCCACCTTCTTGCGTGGTGATTAAGTGGCGACAGTTGACAGCTTTCGATCTTTTGCCTGAATTCTTTGATGTCTTTGCCATGTTATCTTGACATACACCAAAGCCTGTGAGTACGAGACGCTTCCTTCGTCTGAACGGCTGCCCGACTCGACTGGACCTTCCACTCCCCTTAGGCGGTCACATTTCTTTTGCATTGATTGCTGCCCCCAGGAATTTTCTGACCGGAATAGCCCCGCACCGTGGAAACTTTACTCCATTACAAAAGTTCTGCTCTAGAACGAGCGTGACCTCTTGCCCGGCTCCCGCTTCGTAGAATGGGACTCCTTGCCCCCGCCCTGAGGAATCTTGATTGCTGTGCAATTCTTGCACAAGTGTGAGCGTGACTCCTTGCTCAGCTTTTCGCCATTTCTAGACGTTATAATTCCTGCCTTCGATTAACGCTTGGCATTTATTATCTGCTAAGACGCTGCCACTCTGATTACAGACGTAGAATCTACTTACCTGACAGAGCACTGATTCCAACCATGTAACCATTGTCCTGATGATGGCCTCAAGTTATAGAGGTTGAAACGCCGTCGACCCTGCAACGCCATTTGCGGCATTCTATTGGTCACTTTCAAAATAACGACATTTTGTGTATAGTTGTAAATATCTTACCTTGACCTTCACTGATTACTTTTCACCTTGCGCCGCCTCACGTTGTTTCACAATCATATGTGTCACTGCGCCGTTCACTCACCTACACATTGCCAGTACACATCTGGTTGTTATGGTTACTGCAATCTAGTTGTACTTCTGTGCTTCTATATGTAAATAACAACTTTGAATTATCATTTGGTCTCCCTTGTTCTTTTTCCCTGTGCTATGTGATTTACCCTTTTTCTAAATTGTCTGTCTACATGATATTCCTGTTGAGACACTGTATTGTTATTGCACGCTATCTTGACAGCCAGGCGTCTCTTGACCAAGACATTATATGCCTGCCATTAGGGAAAATTTGTGGCATTGTGTACAGAGAGACAGATCAATTCCCCTTTCTGCCCCCTCTTTCTCAGGATCTCATTTTTAATCTCTCTCTCTCTCTTGCCCAGCAGGGCTCTTATATGGGCACTCTCAAAGGCTATCTTTCTGCTATCTCAGCTTTTCTGCAGTTGCCTGACCAGCCATCCCTCTTCAAATCCCATATTGTAAATTGGTTTCTGAAATGTTTACCTTCTCATTTTATTATGCCCAAGTGGGACCTCAATCTTATACCTACTTTTCTTATGTGTGCTCCGTTTGAGCCCCTGTACAATTGCCCACTCAGGCTCCTTACCATCAAGATGGCCTTTTGTGTGGCTATAACATCTGCCCGGATGGTCAGTGAACTTCGGGTTTTGTCATCCAAGCCTCCTTACCTGAACATCTACCCAGACAAACTGGTACTTCGTACGAAAGCTTCCTTTCTACCGAAATTAGTCGCTCCTTTTCATGAAGGCCTACTTTTTATGCTCCGCCTCTTCCCTCCAAGGAAGAGGAGTGACTTCACTATCTGAACTCAAAAAGAGCGTTGTTGTTTTACCTTAACCGCACATGAGGGTTCCGGGTGGACGACCAACTCTTCGTGGGGTATGGCGGAGCAAAGAAAGAACGGGCTGTACAGAAGCAGACCATCTCAATAGATCGTACTCTTTATCAAAATCTGTTATGCATTGACTAAGAAGCAACCCCTGAGGGACTGTGTACTAATTCCACCAGAGCTAAAGCTGCATACACCGCATTTGCATGCAGAGTTACCCTCCTAGACATCGGCCAGGCAGCAACATGGGCTTCCTTGCACAAGTTTCCCAAATACTATTGCCTGGACAGTCCAGTCCGTAGGGATGGGTATTTTGCCCGTTCGGTCCTGCACGACTTCCTTGTGCGAAATTAGCCCTTCGAGACACCTCTAGGGAGGTATTGCTAGTGTATCTATTCTAAGCTTTAGGAATCTGCATATAAAAATCTTTATCAGATGACCAAGTTACTTATCTTCAGTAACTCCATATATGTTAGAGACTCTATGTAGCCGCAGATTCCTTATCGACCCATGCATCCTCCCCACTATGCAAACAGATTTCTAGGGACAGGCTTTACCCTTTCAGGGCCCTAGTTTTCCACACCCCTGGACAGTGTACTTTGTGGCACCGCGCTTCTCATGTGTGAAGTCGCAAAAAGTAACTGATGTATAGGCACCGGGCACGTCACTTCCGGCTCAGACGCCGCCGCCATGCAGAGCTGAACTAGGCCACCGGATCCAGCCTGATGCCTAGGGATAATTTTAAGGTGAGATAGTCTCTACCAGGTAAAACATTACCGAATGTAAGTAACTTGTTTTTTATGGACAAGCCTTTTTCAGACCATCTCAGAGTTGGAACAGCCCATAGGTCCCAAAGGTGAGACCTATTGGCCAAAGCTTATTATTACTGAGGCCTAAGTGCATGAATTCTTTAATCCTGACTTATTCTGTGCTATTCCAGATTTCTTTTTAAGTGTTAAGGGCTGGCAGGGAAAATAGGGGGAGGAGAGTGAGGGTGTATTATTTTGATTTTTAAAGAATCGGTTTAGGTCCAATGTTTTATTTTAGGTCAGCATTTATTAACCTGTGGTCTGCAGCATCCTGGGGGTCGGCAACACCCAATCAGGGATACGTTACCGCTTAGAACATTAAATATAAACAGATTAATGAAGGAAAGATATATTGAAAAACCTAAATTGTCAGTGTTAAAACGCTCTGTAAATATGAAGGAATTTGAAATTGGAGGCTAGCAATTAATTTGGTATCCTTAGCTTGATTTGTGGGAGCATCTCAAGTACAGGAGATAATCTAGTATAAACTATTGGCACCCTCAATTGAAGCCCTAGTATTTAACAACAAGCATTGGCATAGCCAATAGGTCTCGCCTTTGGGACCTTATAAGTGTTTAGGAAGTCAGTTCCAGGGTGAAGAGGAGGCAGGGGTGAAAACAGAGAAAAGGAAGTCAGCCCTGAGGTGAATGAGGGAGGGGGGGGGGAATTGGGGGGTACGAACAGCGGAACAGCTGGTCAGTGTGTGGATGAAAATGAGAGAAGAGGATGGTTGTAAATAGAGGAGAATGTGAAGAAAAAAACAAAGAAAGGGTGGTAGCGCTGGAGTGAACCGAGGACTAGTGAACAGAAATGTAGTAGTATGTCAGAGTAAAGGGGGGGGTGCGACACAGAAATGGAAGGGCACTTGTTGTGAGAGTGAAGAGGAGGCAGCAGGACATTATTACATCGAAAATAATCATAGGGATTAGAGTTTGAAAATACTCAATATGGCGACAACTCTACCTTTAGTTTGCGGACGTTTAAAGAAATGCGTGTTCAAGAATGAAATAAAAAGCCTGGCAGATCGGTCACAAGAAAGCGCTAAGGCTGCAATTTGCTCCCCCAGCGGGCCGAAGGCATGGTTTCTCGACCAAGTGGTGTCTGTGACTTGCAGATCTGCAGACACAGACAACATATCTGCCTAGGTTTCAAATTGCTATGTGTGACATTTTCATAATTTAAACTGAATTATGAGTTACATTTTAGCAACTAAGAGTGACACTTTCCCGTGAGAAAAATAAAGCAATTAGGACAAGTGAAACATATTAATGAAACCAATTAGAGCAATGAGAAACTTTAAGAAGATTTTTTAAACTGCTACAAAGCACCAGAAATGGAAGGGAACTAAGGAAGCAAAGAGGTGGTAAGGGGCTTGAATAGTGTGAATGAAGCATTTGACCTCCCTGGTGGAAAGACTGAGCAACATGGATAATGCACGTAATCACTAACATCGGACACAAAAAACAGACCAAAGTCTGGGAAGTATAAAGCGACCAGAAATAACAGTTTTTAGAGATATATTTCTTTCAAATATATTTATCCAATTGGTGGGACTCTGAGAGGTGCGGAAATGGGGGCACTCCTCGTCATAATACATGATATAAATCAAGGATTAGTGGTAAAACTGCTGCGCTCGTGTATGAGAATAACAGCATATTTTTAAAATACATTTTGTAAAACATGCCTCGGGTGCGAATACCCAATTCTGACACTTCTTGTTAAAAAAATGTTCGCAGTAACAGATTAGGTTTGGCAAATATGTTGCGCTCCGGATTGGAAATTACAAGGAAGTAAATCGCACTGTAAAATGCAGATGTAACCTTCAAAACAGTATAAAGTCAGTTATTTGAACTTTTCCGTTTAAAATGCAGCAATTCTACATCAATAACAGTTGCTGCATAACAGCCATCAGCATCTGCTGGTTAGGAAGGAGCCTGAAATCTAATAAGTTGTTTGAATTCTGAATCTGCATGCTTTTGCTCTTGGCAGCCACATCAAACAACAAAACACAGACCCTAGAAGCAGCAGAGCCCCCGAAAGGTCCCAAGAACCCACCCGCCTACATGTCCTTCTTAACAACAACTCACTTTGCTGTATAAGACGAAAAGCTAAGCCTCCGCCATCCATCCTGCACACAGTCAATGACCCTGGCTTGAACACACAAAATAGCATCCACAGCTGCGCATGCTGACACTGTGCACAGCGCTAAAGCGTCCTCCTCAGAAACACCCCCGGAGAGAAAGCTTCCGCCTATCTGGGGACCTCTGTACACATGGTGGCAAAATGATCCTCGGCAACCTAGTTCAGAAGAGCTAAAAAACAGTAGGTGACTGTAAACATTCCTCAGATGCATATATCGTTATTCTAGTTATGTGACGCAAATGTACAACACAACATTATTAGGCAATCTTGAATAATGTTTTAGCTATTATTGTAAAATAAAATTTCGACTTCGTCTCAATTTACAAATCATACGAATTAAGCATTTATCTGTCATTTACAGCAAGGGGTGGGGCCTGCAACTTCTTGGAAACACTGAGCATATCCCATGTAAATCAGAGAGACACAAAGGATGCGGGGGCGGGGCGCGGGTAGAGGCGGGAGGTGGGCTGAGGAGAGCTGGGAGTAAGACACTCAAGGAGGGAGAGTGGAGAGAGCAGGAGAGAGAAGCCAGGTGGAAAGGAGGCACCACTGAGGGTTGGAAAGGCGCCAAGCACTGGGGAGAGAGCACAGCAGAGGAAGAAAGAAATCAGAGGAAAAGAGGGAGGGGATGGTAAACAGCATGAGAAAGTCTGATCATGAAGCTGCGAGTGACGGTGAGAGGGCGAATAAAACTAGAAGGGAGACGTGCGTGCGCGCACAGTCTTCACTTTTCAAGCACTGCACTCGTGCTTGTGGCGCGCCGCTGCTCTCTCCCGCAAGGTGGATGCCGCCACAAACACGAGTGCGGTGCTTGAAAAGTGAAGACCGATGGCTAGAGGCCCTCCTAGAGCAGCGCATGTGCGCTGCCTAGGTGAGACCTAAAAAAGGAGCATGCATTAGGGGCAGATAGGGTAGAGTTGCTTCGTCTTTTAGAAATAGAACTGAATTTTGAGAAGCTCCGAACTTCCCATTAAAATAACGTTAGATGTTTTTTTTTTTGCAGGATGTTATTTGTTTTTGTAAATAAAATAATTCATAATTTGTGTATGTGTTTGATGTACATTGTTTCTTTGTTTTTTGTATGGTTCAAAACGTAGCAGATGCTTAGGGAGGGGTCCCTAGGTTACAGAAGTGATTCAGTGGAGGTCTACATATGTCAAAAAGTTAAGAACTGCGGTTTGAGATCACTTAGCTGCTGCTGAACTACTAGCATTTAAATTAGAAACATCTCATTTCTGTTTGTTTTCAGGAATTCTCATGTATTGACTTTCTCCTGACCTGAGTTTCTGCACACTACTCTTAGAACTGTGGACACCTGTAATGTTTTCTATCGCCAGCGTAGTCATTTTCAATTATTTTACTATATATATCATCCTCCTGGACCTCTCAGCAGCCTTTGACACCGTATGCCACCGCACCCTAATACACCGTCTCAACGACCCAGGAATCCAGGGGAAGGCCCTGGAATGGATCACCTCATTCCTCACCGGCAGAACCCAGAGAGTCCGCCTCCCCCCCTTCCGCTCCTCGGCAACCGAAATCATCTGCGGCGTACCCCAAGGATCCTCACTCAGCCCAACACTCTTCAATATCTACATGAGCCCCCTCGCCACCATCGCACGCAAGTACAACATCAACATCATCTCCTACGCCGACGACACCCAGCTGATACTCTCCCTCACCAAGGACCCAGCCACCGCCAAAACCAACTTCCAGGAAGGAATGAAAGAGGTAGCAGACTCGATGAAGCACAGCCGCCTCAAACTTAACTCGGACAAAACAGAGGTCCTCATCCTCGGACAAGCCCCCTCGGCATGGGACAACTCCTGGTGGCCCTCGACGTTGGGCGCCGCACCGACACCCACGAACCACGCCCGCAACCTGGGCTTCATTCTGGACTCCTCGCTCACAATGACCAAACAAGTCAACGCCGTCTCATCCTCATGCTTCAACACCCTGCGCATGCTCCGGAAGATCTTCCGATGGATCCCCACCGAAACCAGAAGAACAGTCACCCAGGCCCTCGTCACCAGCCGACTGGACTACGGGAACGCCCTCAAACGCTGGAACAACCGCCAAACTCCAGAACCGCCTCCAGCGCATACAAAACGCCTCCGCACGACTCATCCTCAACATTCCTCATCACAGCCACATCTCAACCCACCTGAAAAATCTCTACTGCCTCCCCGTCAGCAAAAGGATCTCTTTCAGATTGCTCACCCACGCACACAAAGCACTCCACAACAGAGGCCCAGAATACCTCAACAGCCGACTCATGTTCTACACCCCAACCCGCCAGCTCCGCTCCACCAACCTTGCCCTCGCCATCATCGCACGGATCCGCAGAGCCACCACCGGAGGAAGATCATTCTCCTACCTAGCAGCAAAGACCTGGAACGCCCTCCCCACACACCTTTCACTGAACCAGGACCACCTCAGTTGAAGGAAGCACCTCAAGACCTGGCTCTTCAAGCAGTAGTAGCACCCCCCCCCCCAGCACCTTGAGACCCCAACGGGTGAGTAGCGCACTCTATAAATTTGTTGATTTATTGATTGATTGATGGGTGTACAGACCAGCTTGGGCAGATACTATTAAGCTTCTTTATGCCTGCCAAAATCTTGGTTTAACCCAGTTTGTTAATAGCGTCACACCTATAAAAGGCCACAAGTTGGGCCCTATTTTGTCATCTTTTGAGGATATTTGTCTGATGGAAACCTTTCCTATTATCTGGACTGATCACTGGCTTGACCATTTTGATTAGTAACTTAGAACCAAGATGGACAGGACTTGTTAGCCTTCATATGTCCTAGGCATAGCATGGGGTAATAACTCAAGAGATACTAGAAGGAGCTGGATGATTTCACTCCTGGCCTCAGTATTGGTGACGCCAACACTCCGTTATAACTTGTCGACTTAGCAAATCCATTACTTAGACTCTTTAACTCCCTTGAATGAGTTTTTCTCCCTTCACTACCGGCCTTTAGACCCTTGGTACTCACCAAAACTGCCACTATCTAAGCGGTAATGTAAAACAATTATTGGAGAAGTCTGCAGGTCTTGTGCTGGCTGCCAGCCTTCTGGCTTAGTCAATGTTAGTTTTGATGTAATTTTGCGTAACTTTATTGTTGAGTAAGCTACCAAACCCTCGTCAATCCCCCCAAAAATTACTAAAAGCCAAAATATTTTTAGGTCTTAAAATACACACATTGTCATAGTAGTCCTTGACACTGAAGGAAACTATTCTGTGTTGATGTCTTCCTCATGAAAGGGTGGACTGCCGTCACTCACAATGAAGTTAGCCAATTTTTGAAGTGGGCTGACCCACTGCCACATGCTGTAGTGCAGAGGAGAAAAATGTGAATGACACAATAACAGACAAATGAATGAAGAACGCTGGCTGAAAGACCCTATAAGTGAGTATATATTTCCTATATTGTTAGTAAAATCTGGAGTTCTTTACTAATTCCAGACCTAAAATCTCGAATGCAAATTAAGACAGGACTGTAATACAGTTAGCAAATCTGTTTGGCCGTCCTAGACAGTCACAAAAAATGTTAGGACAGCAAAGCGGCATTTCTGGCATGACAAATTCATGTTTAAGTGAACTCTACTAACAAAAAAATCATGGATTTCTCTCTTTATCCTAAATGTAATATCCCCTCTGTATCTAATGCCCAATGATGAAATGATGATTGACGATGATTGATGATGATGATGATTGAAATGAAATGATTACGCACTTGTATAGCGCTCAACTACCCGTAGGCATCTCGGCGCTTGTACGAATACCGCCGAGGAACCCTTCCTGGCCTTTCCCTGTGAGGAGCCCACTCCTGGGCACCCCCAAGGTGAAGTCAGGCATCCTCAGCGTTGTTGGGGCCGTTGTAGAGATTAAGCAAGTTATTGCCCAGAGGTGCAGAGTGGGACTCGTGATTAGAATAGGCACCGAGGCGAGAATTAACAGGTCCGAGGAAATTGAGCCCAAGACCCGCCGAGGCGGGTATTGAACCCTGGTCCCGGCCAGACTACTGCATCAGGGTCTGCCGCTCTAACCATTGAGCCACACTTCTCTACTATATATATATAATAGGCGAAAAATTATGCGAATCCTCAGCTGTGTTTCCTTTTGAATAAGTAGATAACATTTGTTCAACTTTTTCAATCAGGACCAAGTTTGATTCTTACCTTTCAGGACACACGTAAATTCATACCAGTAATACCTCGTCCTCTTGTCGTACTAGATTTAATCCTCTAACTTCTTAATGTGTTAAGGAGCTAGCCCTAACCTTTAAACCAGACTCCCCCCTGTGAAGTCTGTCCAGAATGGATTCTGCAGTTAGAAATTTATACATTACCACCTGTATTCGCAGAAACATGCAAATATCTCTTACGACGTCCTATGTTCTCCTTAGTTGGAAATACCACATTGCCGCTCTTGTATGGAAAAAAAATCTTCTGCTGATCTTAGTATCCCAATCAACTACTGTGCAACCTCTCTCCCCTCAGTTCCAATCAAAGAATTAGAAAAATGTGTCAACACAGTTAGTACCACGTTTCTGGGTAACCACTCTGTACTAGATACAGCTCAGCTAGGCTTTAGCCTATTACACTGCACAGAAATATAGTTGGTATCAGTGGTGTATGATTTACGATGATCTTTGGAAGAGGATGGGAGTGTGTCCCTTAAATTACATGACGCCTCATCAGGTGTAGTAAGCGCTATATAAATGGAATTACAATACAATACAATACCTATCTGCTCTTTCAATACCACCTGCATCAAAATGTTAATGATCCTTCTCTAGAAGGTTGGGATTAGAGACATAGCCCATGATTGGCTGGCATTGAATCTACAAGACCGAACGCAAGTAGTAAAAATCTTAACCTACTAGTCAGATGTAAAATCAGTCAAGCAAGGAGATGTCCCTCAGGGCTCTTCTTTGAGACCTGCTCTATTTAAGATCTGTGTTGCCCCCTTTCACCATAGATTAGATGGTATGCAACACACTACTGATCAGTCAGATAAACTGGACGCCTTATGACCTGGGCCCCTTCGCATGACGACGTCCACTGTTCAAAATCTTGGCGCTTCATGGAACAGCTCCCTGGCATTTAATACTTTGTTCTTTATTATCCCTTGACTGTTGTAAACAGTTGTTTAGGCTATGATCACAGCAAAACTGGACTATAACAAAATCAAGGGTCTGAGTTCACCCTGGAGGCGTATTGCTACTCTAAAGCTGATTTAGAATTAGTTTACAAAGACACATTCACATTACCTCTTACATGTTTTATTTACTGGTTTCCAATAAGAATTTTCTTTTTCAAAACCTTCTGTCTCACTCATCGGGAATCTTTAAAACTGATATTAGTTACCTTGAAGGCAAATATCTGATGGAGACATCAGCCGCAGATTCCTTATCTTTGAATTTCCCAGGCTTTAAGGTGGATGCGAAGACTTCCTCGAGCAACACCCTTGTTCATCGGTCGGCTCTGTGTGATGTCTTCTACTTTGGAAGTGACATCTGCATCACCTATATAGGTGCTACCTTGGCGCGCTCATGGCAGTTCTTTTCCTTGCGCGACAGTTAGCGCAGATCCGTAAAAAGAGCTACTCTCTGTCACTTTTTTACAGGCTTTTTTCAATGTTTGTGACTGATTTTTGGTGTGTTTTCCAAACATGACAAAGAAGACTTCTAGATTCAAACCGTTCAGCGCCGCCCATGGCTCCATGTCGATGACGGATCCGCACATGATTTGTCTCTGATGCCCGAAGCGCAACCACGACTCACAGTCCTGCTCAGACTGCTGGCTCATGGCTCTGAAAGCTTTGAAGGAGCAGTACCTAAAGCTGCACCACACTGCTTGCCCCGGGTGTCTCGTTCTTGGTCGAGAGGAAGGTCTCGGCACCGCTCTGGGAGTCCTAAGTCTTTCTCCTTCCACTCGTAGTTATCGGCTCGGTTAGGTAAGAGGCATAAGAAACGCAAGAAGTCGAAGTGTGCTTCAATTTCTACCCATCGTCGCCTGACGTGAGGAAGGAATCTCAATGCTCTAGTCCTCGTTCTGCTGAACCTTCACCTGGCTCGGCACCGCCCTTCCATTTTCAGGAGCCGGAGCCACTCCCATCCAGCTTAAAGAATTTTATGAATGAATGAATGAATGAAACTAGTTTTTATAGAGCGCAGTGTTCACTCCAAGGAGCATCTTGGCGCTAGATAACAGAAGACTGAGGGGAAAACGGGGGGGAAAGGGTGCAGAAAAGGATGGTTGCAGGGGGATCAGATGAGTGCTAGGATTTCCTGGTCTGAACTGCTAAAGATCCAAGTTTTTAATAACTTTCTAAACATGGCCTCGTTGTTGGTGTGTCTTAGTTGGGTGGGCAGGAGATTCCAAGCTTTAGCTCCCAGTGTAGCCAGGGTTTTCCCCCCTCGGGTTTTCATTTTGAAATGGGGACTGGTGAGCAAGTTCTGGTTGGAAGACCGCAGAGTTCGTTTAGTTTTGTAGGGTCTAAGGTGATTTCTCAGATATTGTGGCCCACTTCCAATAGTGGCTTTATAGGTGATGGTTAGGATCTTAAACAAGATCCTTTCTGGATTGGTAGCCAGTGGAGGGTTTTTAGGGCATCGGTCGAGGATGACCGTTTTGGGAGTCCCAGTACCAGCCTGGCAGCGGCATTTTGGATCACTTGTAGTCGTTTTATCACCATTTTTTTTGTTCCAGCATATAGCCCATTGCCATAGTCAAGGCGAGACAAAATTAGGGACACTGCAACAGTTTTCCTAGCGTGCAGGGGAAGCAGATCAAAGAATTTCCTCAACATTCTTATTATTTGAAAGCAAGTACCTGCGACTGTGAGTGCCTGTTTGTGAAAGGACAGTGAAGGGTCGAATTTAAAACCTAAGTTTTTGGCTGTGTCCACTGTGGCGGGCGGTGGATCTGAGTTAATGGGCCACCATAGGGTTGGGTTGAAGTTGTTCGCTTTCCCAAACAGCATAATCTCTGTCTTGGAGCTGTTACACCTGAGATGGTTTGACTCCATCCATTTCATGACTGAGGTGAGGCAGTGATGAAATCTTTCTTCTGCCGCGGTGGAGTTTTTATCCAGGGTCAGAATCAATTGGGTGTCGTCTGCGTAACTGATTGCTTCAATATCGAAGGAGTCAATCAGAGTGAGCAGAGGGGACATGTATAAGTTAAAAAGGGTCGGACTTAGGGACACCATATGCCTCATATTTGGGTAACCTGACCCTCCTGGCGTGCATTCTGGCTTCGGAGGCCCAGAGGGGGCTCCATTGGGTGCCCCCCAGTGGATCCGGTGGTGGATTTGAATGGAGGCCAGTTCATGCCACTGCGACCTTCCACAGTGCCGCCCCTGTGCCGAGACTCCCGACGCCCCCTGGCAGTGCCAGCCCAATTCTTATCCCCCACATCCCAGAGTCAGATCGGCGCCTTCCGATCCTGGTGCCAACAGCACCCTTAGGTCTTAGGTTGGTTCTTCAGCCCTAATATGAAGGGATAGGAATGGAGTAAGAGGGGTCGCTGGACCCTTTAAAAGACCAGCATGAGCACAAAATGGACAAGTATGAGGAACTGGTTGAGGCCAGTGAACTGGATACCGCACAGATTCTGGTCTGCATTCTACCCCATGCCATGGCTATGGAGCAGGGAGCTTGGTGGTGAGAAGGACAGCGGAGATCCTGGATATTCAGCTACCTTCAGTGGAAGTCAAGATGAACATCATGACAGAGGTTCTTCTCTAAACCCTTCCTGCCTTTCAACCAGGCCTTGACGAATGTCTTTCTGGGAACCTAGTCCATGCCCAGCACAGGGGCTCCTGTGAATAGGACAATTGCCTTCCGCCATTGCTCTGCACCGGGCAATAAAAAATTCCTCACCAACAACCCTACCCCGAGAGCTTGGTGGTTCAAGCATTTACCGCACAAGGTGCGTTTTCTTTCTCACCCCTGGACAGGGAATCCAAGAGGCTGTATAGTAGGGGCAAGAAAATATTTTATTTCGCCAGCCTTGCATTAAGGTCAGTGAACACCAGATGCCTGTTGGGCCGTTACTACGACTCCTTTCTGGAAAAGGGAGTGAAAGTGCTGCCACAGGTCCCGGAGGAAGCCCAAGTCATTCTCTCAAGCAGTATCACACAGGAGAGATGCAGCAAAGTTCACCATTCGGTTGTGGGCTTGACACAACCGGCTCGCTGGGTAGAGCGATATCATCGATGGTGGCTGTTCGACGCTACGCCTGGCTGAGAACTTCTGGCTTTTCTGGATATGTCCAGGCTTCCCTTATGGACATGCCCTT
Source organism: Lissotriton helveticus (assembly GCF_964261635.1). Classification (NCBI taxonomy): domain Eukaryota; kingdom Metazoa; phylum Chordata; class Amphibia; order Caudata; family Salamandridae; genus Lissotriton; species Lissotriton helveticus. The sequence goes on from NC_136059.1 coordinate 1,032,837,529, forward strand.
TAATGGCACCCGTCTCTTTGGAAGCAAGGCAAACATGGCCCTGGAGAGCTTAAAGGAATCACAGGCTACAACCAAGTCCTTGGGCCTCTCAGTGGCCACCCGTCCCTCATCTGCATTTTTCCCCTTACGTGGCCATGGAAGAAGCTTTCACTGTGCCAGCCATATCGCAACCACAAGACCGCGCAAGATCAGCAACCTCTGAGCGTCCATGGGCATGGCTACTTTCGACCCCTTGGGTCTGACCACCAGAGGTCAGGTCAGTCCACTCCTCCCCCTGCAGCCTCCAAACCTTCTTAGTCTGGCCCTTCAAGATCATGGGCGGCCAGTTGGTGGCAGGATCAGCCATCACCTCCATCACTGGTAAAACATCAACTTAGGCAGGTGGATTTTTCAGATAGTCTGAAGGGTCTATTCCCTCCCATTCAAAACTACCCCTCCCTCCATGCTGCCAACGTTCGACTGGCTGATGGAGCACCAGTTGAACTTGCTTCAGGAGCAAGCACTCTCTTGGCCAAGGGAGCCATAGAGAGGGTTCTGGTGCCAGAAGTCAGCTGTGGTTGATATTCACTCCACTTTCTGGTCCCACAAAGAAGACATGGGCCTTCGTCCTATCCTATATTTGCAAGCTACTTCTTCAAAAAGGAAAAGTTCAAGATGCTCACTTGGGCTCAGATCTTGTCTACACTAGACCCCAGAGACTGGATGGTAGCGTTGGACTTGCAGGATGCCCGATTTTCGCATTCCCATCCTGCCTGGTCATCGGCGTTACCGCGGATCATGGTAGGCCACAAGCACTTTCAGTTCACATGGCTTCCCTGTGGCCTTACCAGCGCCCCGTGGGTGTTCACCAAAGTGATGGAGGTGGTCACAGTTCCTCTGTGCAGATCAGGGGTGGCAGTCTTCCCCATCTCAATGGCTGGCTGTTGAAACGTAGCTTGCTGCAGGCTGTTACCTCCCACCTCTAGACTACACTGAACCTCCTGCATTCGCTGGGGTTCTCTATAAACATGCCAAAGGCACACCTGACTCCTTATGAGGGGCTCCCTTTCATCTAGGCTGTTCTGGACACAGTGCAGTTCCGGCCTATCCTCCTGAGCAGCAAGTCCAGGATATTCAGGTTATGATTCCGATGTTTCAGACCCCCTCTACCCCCTCATTCACTGGCGAGCCTGGGGGCCTAAGAACATCGGGGTGTAGTGGAGTTGACCCTGGGGGCCTGCACCAACCTCCCCCTATGACATACGGCCAGACTGGGAGGCGAGGGCATTGGATTTCAGCCTTCTGACGGTGGATCGGCCCGCCCCGACAGACTTTTTGACCTGGCCGGGCCCTGATCTTAGGTGCCACCTCTCTTTCTTGTTGTTGGATGTAAGCTTGGGGACTGTGACTGCCCGGCTGGGGGCCGACTGCTACACCACTGCTACCCCACCCAGAATAAGGCTATCTGGCGATATTTAAGAGAAGTAGCACATAAGTGTGGTGTGCCATTCGTCGTGCGTTTGGGAAGTCCATCCCTGGCCGGAAAGTCTACCCACTGGCAATCCAAGAAAGATCCGACAGACATGTTTGGGCGATCAAACTGGAAAAGGGCATATATGCCACTAGAGGCTGAGGAGCAAGGGACGTCCACAGACGAGGCTAGTGGCGATAATGGCGACAGGGAAGTGTTCCCAATCACTAAAGCCTTTATGGAGCAGCTGTTTAGCTCCCTTCGCGATGACTTCGCAGAGCTCAATAAAGATATTACGTCGGACATCAAAGGGATCAGACAAGATGTCGTCGACCATTGATCAGAGATTGACATTGGTGGAGCAAAACCAGGATGCCCAGGAGGAGGAGCTGAAGGGGCACTGCCAGGAGCTACAGGAACTACGGGACGAAAACACAGAGTTGTGCTATCAGATTGGAGATCTGGAAAATAGGTCCTAACGCTCCAACATATGTATTAATTAAGGACGTGCCGTCCTGGGCCGTCTCCAGTGACCTGGAGGGGTTCATGATCTGTCTCTTCAAACATGTGACACCCTCCCTACTAGACCAGGAGATTGCCCTGGACCGCACACATTGAGCCGGGAGACCAGCCACCACACCTGGCCAACTCCAGGACATATTCACCTGCCTCCATTACTGTAGGCAGAAAAAAGACAATGACCGTGGAGAGAGATCTGAAAACCATCGAAATTGAAGGCTTTAGGGTTTGGCTTTATCAGGACCTATCCTCTACCACGCTGCAGCACCGTCGGGCCCTCAAGCCACTAAATGACTTCCTTCAAGCCCAGGTAATTCGATACAAATGGGGCCATCCCTTTTGCCTGCAGTTTTCATGGAAGGAGGAAGTTCATATAATTCGTACTTTGTATGCCACCCGCGACTTGCCAGACGTACTGGACTTTCGATAATCCGCTTCTAATGAATCACAGGCTCGAGAGCCCACGGGTGAGGGTCGGAAAGTGAGGCATTGTTCTAGGCGGAGACGAAACACACTGAATAAGCCTACCGAAGCTGACATCCATGAGGAGTGCTCACGTCTACTCCCCCAACTACAGTAGGAGGGGAATCCTGTGCCTTCCACTGATGGCCTTTGAGCTCCTCGGTGCACCTGGTTCCCGCTGACCTACTGGTCCTCTTGTCAAACTCCTGGATGGCGACTGCATGGATGGTCCAGATCAATGCCCTGAACACCCCGGCTAGATGGTCCTCACCGGCTGAGCTTCGTTGGGCATATCCGCTTCGATGGCTCCCTGGTGGGAGATGTTGTTTGTCTTATTGATTCTATTGTGTTATTCCTTGCTCTCTAATTTCCATTCCTCTCACTTTCTCTCCCCTTATATTGCCCAACCCAGTCCTTTAACATGGGGGATTGGTGGGATAGTATGGCACCTGGATGAGTGGATAATGTTGTGCATAGGCTCTGATCATGGTATTCCTGCTTAGCCTCAATGTCAGAGGTCTTAACTCCCCAATGAAGTGACTAGCAGTGCTCTCATTCCTCAAGCTGCAAGAAACCCATTTGCTTCAACAAGACTGGTGATGGTTGCGCTCTCACTGGTTTGACGGTCAATATTTTTGTCGGGCCTGCCAAGAAAGCGGGGGCAGCCATTTTGTTTGCCACACACTTTGCAGGGAAAGTGGAGGGTGTCTTTATGGACATCCCTGGCCGACTGTTAGCACTGCATGTACAAATACAAGACACCCGGTACATGATTGCCACTGTCTACGCACCCAATGACACACAGGAAACCTTTTTCAGGGACATCTTGGGCCACCTGAATTCCACCCCAGATAGGGAGATGGTGGTGGGGGGCGACTTCAATGTCGTAATGGACGTACAGAGGGACTGATCTATTCTCAGAGCGAGCCAAGACTAAGGACTCACTCCTGGTACTAGATGCTGGCTGGACAAAGCAGGGCTAACCCACATTTGACACCACATACACCCTACGGAAGTGGACTACACATTCTTCTCAGCGGCTCACCAAACATACACATGCATTGATTACTTCCTTACAACTTCAGGGATAACGAGGGACATAATGGCTGCGGACGTAGGGGTAGGTGCCCTTTTCGATCACTCCCCCATTAGTCTGCGCTTCAGCAAGCAGCCAACAATACCTAGTCACTGAGCAGTTTTGTATTAAGGCGCCACTTACAACATGGAATGAATGGCCACCCTAGGGCCATTGACCTCCTTCCTGGAGATCAATGATACCCCTGAGACTAATATAGCCACGCTGTGGGAGACCCTAAAGGTTGTCCTTCGGGGCCACTTTATTGGAATTGCGGCGGGCTATAGCAGGGAGCGGCAGGATAAGCGCTGCTGCCTAGAAGCCCAGATTAAGGAGTTGGAGACCGCGCATGCCTGGTCAGGAGCTGTGGCGGTCTGTCACCAACTGATAGCTCTCTGAAAACAGCTGCACGCCATAGACATGGGAAGGGCAGAATACGTTCTTCTGCTGCTGCGCTACAAATACTATGCTGGGGGCAATAAGGCGGGACGCATGTTGGCACACCGCCGCTGGACGCAGGTCGCAGAACGGCGGATATTTGAAATACAAGGGGCGGATGGTTCCATTTGCTATACAAATGAAGACAACGCAAATGTCTTTAGAGCATTTTATATGGCCCCTTACACCGCTGAACCCTTACAGAATAAAGACATGGTGACATACCAGGCCCATGTTTACCCCCTAGATGTAGAAGCCCTAATGTACACTACCCTGGAGACGAACATTACAACAATATAGGAGGTACTCACTGCTATACACAAACTGCAACCCCCTGAAGAGCCAGTTCCCAACGGTTATGGAGGGGAATTTTACAAACATTTGCCTCCCATCTGGCCCCAATTCTCAGGCACCTATTTAACTCCATTGATAAACAAGGAGTTCTGCAAGACTCAACTCAACTTGCCACCATCACAATGATTCCAAGCAAGGCAAAGACCCCCAAAGCTGCGCCTCCTGCCGCCCGATCTCCCTGTGAAACGTGGATGCGAAGATTTTTACCAGCGTACTGGCACACAAGTTGCCACCCTACGTGCAGGGCCTGTTCAATCCCGACCAGACTGGGTTAATTTCGGAGCGGGGATGCAGCGACAAGACGAAGAGGCTCTGTCATTTATCAGACAAAATTCAGTGCACCTGGATCCCAGCACTTGCACTGATGATTGATGCAGAGAAAGCCTTCGATCAAGAGCATTGGCCATATCTATACCGGGCTGGAACACGTGGGCCTTGGACCACAATTCTGCAGCTGGGTGCAATCTTGTTACACAGCCCCCCAGGATAGCATCTGAGTCAATGTTGTGGAGACGCCCAATTATCCAATAGGGCAAGGGACCAGATAGGGCTGTCCCTTGACCCCGCTCCTTTTTGCACTCTACATGGAGGCGCTGGCGGAACGAATGAGAAACAATTCGGGGCTGACCAGGATCTGGATGCGGGGGGAGGGAGCACAAGATCATGTTATATGCAGACGATGTGCTCCTGACCCTCATGGATCTGTCTAGCACTCTGGCTGCTGCCATGACAGAGCTATCGGGTTTTGGGGGGGTCCTCAGCCTTTAAAATCAACCCACAGAAATCTTTGATCCTGGTCCTTACCCTCCAGGAGCCTGAAAGAACCCATCTTCGCAACCAGTTTGTTTCAATGGGCAGAGGATGGGGTTCCATATCTAGGACTATAGATATTGCCCACGCTCCAGGCCACCATCCGAGGGGATTTCATGGCTGGGACAGATGGCGGCCGTTAAAATTACACTACTCCCTAAGCTACTTTATGTAATGCAAACTCTGCTGCCCCAGCCCCCACCAGGGATACTCGATAACTTGCAGGCGCTGATCTGGGATTTTGTCTGGGAGGTTATATGTGCAAGAATGTCCAGAGCACAGGTCTTTCTCACACTGGCTTAGGGAGGCCTGGGGGTTCCGAACATCTGCATGTACTACCAGGCGTCCCGGCTGCGATATATGGTAGAGTGGTCCCGCCCACTCACGGATCAACACTGTTGTTTCAGAGACCAAGCCATCGTGGGTACACACATATGGAAAATACTATGGCTACCTAAACCACATAGGCTAGTGGGTGTGTACATCTCCCCAGTCACAAGATCGACTATCAGAGTCAGGGAACATACCCTCTCCACTCTGATATCTCCACAGACACCACTGATAGGTAATCCAAACTTCCCCCCGGCAGCCACGGGATCGGGCTTCAGGGTGTAACAGGAGGCGAATTGTAAGCGGTTGGGAGACGTCTTTGACGCAGATGGGCTTATGGATTTCACCATATTACAGACATGCTGCACCCTCCCAGACACGGGGAGATGGCAATATCTGGCAGTGGCACACTGGGATCCAACCACACACTACTAGACCTTTACTGCCCTTCGAGAAGTAGCTCCTTACGCGGTACAAAGATAAGAAAGTGCTCTCTGACATTTACGCATTCCTAACACAGTCCACGCACACACTGCCCTCCCCGCAAGGGACAGATGGGAGACAGAGTGCGAGCGCCCCTTTTCAGATAAAGAGTGGAATGACATTCTACCTTGAGCACGAACATCTGCCCTCAACACCACTAATAATGGGTTATGAATGCGGCCAACAAGGAACACTCACACACCTCCTATAGCAGTGCCCCAGGAGAGAACCATTTTGGTCAGCGTTTTGGACACTGTCAACACAATGTTCAGTACCGACATACCCAAATTTCCAAGCTACATACTGCTGGGATTGCCTAACCCACTCACCTACCCATTGAAATTACCTAGAGGCAAAGCTATCACTCTTACACTATGTGCAGCGAAGCAACTTCTTCTAGCTAGATGGGGGACAGATAAGATACCCACAAACCAAGACTGGCTACATAAACTATGGGACATATTGGGAATGGAGAAGCTGACTGCCGCAGCGACACAACAACTCTTCCGGTTCGACAAGATGTGGCAACCTTGCCTACAGTACTTGTCGGACGAATACAGAGAGTTATCCCTCCCCCAATACCTACGAATCTTGCGGCTGACAGCCACCTAATACACCGCACAACACTAGACTGCAACCACCTTTGCAGGACGCCTTCGCACTAGAGGGGCAGCACGCCTCCACCTCCCCCCTCCTAACCTCTCTCCTCCTCCCTTCTTACTGTATCTGTCTATAATTTCTATTCCCCCACCTGGTTCACTAACTAATATGCAAGCTTCCTTTTGCAAATACCACCGGCCAAGAGTTGTAGGTGGCTTATGCTGTATTGTTGTTATACCATATAAAGTCAATGAAAAAAATTGAACCTAAACACACTACTGTCAGTGCAATACATGGCTCCGCGCTCCTGACATGGAATTTCTTGAAAAGTAACTGACGTCAGCTTCCTGCTGAGGCTATCCCCCGAGGTCATGTGGAGCCGACCGAGGTTTGCTCAAGGAAAAATCTCCCTTATCCAGTCTGACACCTGGGAAATTCAAAGGTAAGGAATCTGCGGCTGGATCATGTCTCTACCAGATAAAGCATTACCAAAGAGAAGTAACTTGTCCATCAATACTATATTCCTAACTGACTACTTCGCTCAACTTTCACCACAAATCTACCTGTCCTGCATTACAGAAGAGAAGGAGCCAATGGCTACACTTTCCAGGTGCTGGCAGGGAAACACTGGAAAGCTCTCCATCTCCGACAAATCCTAGCCATCTGAGCTTTAGAAAATCCCTGAAGACTCCTCAAATAATTAGACTGGCCTTGAGTAGAGTTAGCTTGTTCAATTCAGCATTTAGCGGTAGGACACCCTTCTGAATGGCAGTCATATTTTATTTTAAAAAATTGACATATTAACCTAACCATCCTATGTGTGCTGACATCGGTTTCTTTTCTTGTGTGACCTTTCACATGAATCTGGAGCGCTGCTTCTCTGATTTTCATTCAACTTGTAACAACTTTTTGTGATCAACAAATTATTTGCCAGCGAAGAATATCAATCTCATACTGTGTCATATGTGCTGGTTGCTGTCAGAAGACTTCAAACCCCAGAAGGCATCTTGGACATCAAGAAGGGGGCTGAGGAGGTGAGCTCCTCCCATTCATCAGGCGCTACATAGCGCTGATGGCATCACAGGGGCTTTAAGTGGGATGAAAAAAGTGAGGGGGGTGGTCTCTAAAAGAGTGTGGCTATGTTTTTAAGGGCTTGGTGTAAACACAGAAGCTACATTTTTATGATTCCCATAGTGTGCCACCCAACCAGTATTTTGTTTCCTTGCTGTGCTTTTTATTGTTTCCAAATATATAACGCAACAACTAACATATACCTAAAACTAGCCAGGACTATTGGTTTTGTCAATGGTTGCTAGCTGTTTCATATTAATGAGTAACAACAATGATTTTGTTTTAAATAATGAATATTGAAAATGGTTTTCATTCTGAAATTGTAAAACTGTGAATTAAACATTACTGTGGCGTGTGGAAGAGGTAGTCATCTGCAGTGTCTCAATCACGCCTTTTAGGTTCACTGCATGTTAGACATGCATGCCCTTTTTTTGTCCCCACTTCTCCTCCATCTTCATATCCTACATATTATCTCTTTCCTCTTCAGCACCCTCTTTTCACTGTCTCCCGAATGCATTTCCTCGTATCTTCTTCACTTGACTGCCTCCAAACACACAATGCACCCACCTACCTGTGAATACCGTATTTTCTTTTACTTTAGCCTTGTCAATATTTTGTCGCCTGTGTACCTCCTCTTCACACATTTGAATGGAATCACAATCGAAACTGGAATAGGTGACTTTTTCTCTGTGCTGTCTCCTGTCCCGTGGTGATGTTGTCATTTTCACTAACTTAGCTTGAGCACGTTGCAGCTTGTCTGCTGCTTTTGCGCACGTTACTACACATGTTTATTTTTGCAATATTTCAATGACTGCTTTCACATGAGAACTCGTCACTGTGTTCACACTCTGCATGTTTCTGGGATTTTGACTGAACATTATGTGCAAGGTCGCACAACAATGCCCCTTGTTATTTTGTTGTGGCCAAACCTTAGCCCTTAGACAAAACATACTGATGCAGCTGTTTTTGGGAGAACATACTTTGGTTTTTAGTAGGGTACACAAATTAGGTGAGACAGACTTGGAGGGGGACTTTTCCAGGGAGAAGAGCGAGACAGCCCCTGTGATGTAGATCTACCATCTATGGGCTATGGTATGGGATCTGCTGACAAATCCCAGAGATCTTCTAATATATAATAATACTGCTTCTTAGCAAGGGGAGAGGGGATAGGCTCCATTGTCTTTTCATGATGACATCTCCCATCATTATTTATGACTAGCTGCTATGCTGACTATGTTTGTATTATGCATTTTTCTGCTTGTGGTGGCATGTATACTGCATGTTAGGGCACGTTAGTTAAAATAAATATTTTTAACTATTTCGTGACTCTGGCAGAGCTTATTGTGGACGGGTACAAGAGTGCGAGCGAAAGGGTGTGTCTTGTTACCACGATTCCAGAGAGATCTGAGAGTGTTGTGTTCTGGGGTGTCTAATCATTTGCTTCTCGGTGAGTGAATAGGGGAGCAAGTGAGACACTATAGCTAGTCGGTCCTGGGCTCGTGGGCACTAAGGTGGTAGGAAGACTCAGTCCCTATATACCAAAGTCCCATAATCCAGCGCATATTTCTGTGTTTGTGCAAAATCCCTACAACAATGCGATTGTATGTACCTGTGTTCTGACCAACTTGTCCCTCACTGGCACTGTGAGAAACTTGTGCTGCTCATAGCCTCCTCACCAGCAGAACTCTCTGTTGTGGCCCGATACAAAATACTTGGAGGTGACTCAGTAGAAAGTATGTAGTATTTTGATGGATACATCTCTGCCTGTGAATTCCTCGCCTTTTTCATTACCCCCTATGCGCAGCATTCCACAGAAACATTTCTCCATGGCTCTCCCACGTAGACGATGTCAAAATGGAACGGCTACGCGTACGACTTCGCATGACATTATCAGAGCCATAAGAAGACCTCATCGGCATGCTGACGTCAGTTCCTTTTTTTTTTGCACACCGTCGACGCATAACGGTTTTTCCAGGGCTCTCCATTTCTGGAAGTGTCTTTCTTGCAAGTACTCCGTGTAATTAATCAAAGTCACCCAGAGGGGAAGTCTGGTTTTAATTCATACAGGGAATGTGGGGGTCAGATGTCGATTACTGACCCCCATGAAGATTGTTTAAGGTACCTCTCATCGGACCATGCCTTCTTGAAGTGTTTGTCATGCAGGCGCATGAACCCTGAAGCCTTAAAGGAGAAGGAGGTCAAGCTGTTTATGGCCAAGACAAAAAAACAGAAAAGAAGTCGAAGGAGGTTGAGATCCGGGTCCAAGTCACTGACTCCGCATACCTCAAAGTCGTCAATGAAACATAAAAAGATGCAGCGTCATAGATCATGACATCGGTCATCAAAGAATGAAACACCAAAGTGAGGGTTTCCGGTTCTCCGAAGTCACCGCAAGGATGAAGCCCCTTCTTCCCCTTCTCCTCACGTGACTCTGACCTAGTCTCTGGCTCCGAGAGCTTCACCAGCGCCCAGAGTAACTACGCCTCTGCCCCCGGCCACTCCTCCCCCGGCTCCAGGGTCTCTAGTGCCGCAGTCGGAACCATTAGATTACCTCCTCGAGCGGTCTCAGAACCAGTGGTACCAGATCCAGGGTATCCAGCCTTTCTGGCTTCAGGTACGGATTATTCACATTTCCTTAATGTGATCTTTGCCACAGCTGCTAACCCTGCTGGAGCTTCGGTTGGCCCCATGGGTCTGCTGGTTTACTCCCTTGGAGGTTTGCCATTGACTTCCGAGGCCAAGGTTCTCAAAGCCAGCGCAGTCCCTGGAGGGAAGAGTGCAGTTGGACGGATCATCTCCAACAGCATCTGGCTCCGGTCCGGCACCGACACAACCTCGTCCGGCGTATTCTACTATCCCAGTGGAACTTCCATCGAAGCCAGTCTCGAAGTCACCGGCGCCACGCCTGGCGCTGCCAACGCCGGTCCCAAGGATGAGATCCAGAAGGAAAGCACAAACTCTGATGGAAGAGGAGGAATATCAAGAGCAGCAGAAGGAGGCTGAAGAGAGTGAGATTGTTGACCCTGTATGAGAGTTTGAGGGCCTACAGAGGCTAGTGGGCTGGACATATCTCCTGAGTGGGAGCTCTCCTCACTAAAAGGCCTTCAAATGCAGGAGGTGTCTTCATATCATTATGTAATAAGGAAGGCAGTGGATCTGCTGGATTTTCCATTGCCTACTGCAGAACTTAAATCTAACATTTTAACGGAAGTACTTCATTCCCCTTCATCTGTCTCGGAACCCCTGTTTCCTTTTAATGAGGCTTTGTCTGAGCCTATCTTGAAGGTGTGACTGCTCCTTCGTTGCCCAGGTCTGTGGCAAGGAGGTTTAAGGTGGCTCAGAGAGATCCTGCTTTCCTTTCTACCCACCTGTCTCCTGAGAGTTTGGTAGTCCAGGCATCGTGCTCCTCTAAACAGTCTGCCGGCTCAATACCATCTACGCCTGAAGATAGAGAGTTCAAAACGAATAGAGCAATCTGCAAAGAAAGTAATTTCTTTGCTAGTATGGCTCTGAAATCAATGAATGCAACATGCCTGTTGGGTCGTTATATCCATGCTCTGATAGACTCGGCGAGGGAGGTGCTCCCGAAGCTTCCAGAGGATGTTCAGGGCCATTCGCAGAAGTACTTTCTGATACTCAAGCAGCGGTCCGTCAGGTCATTCAATCGGGTCTTAATACTGCGGACTCTGTTGCCAGGGTAATGGGTACCTCTGTTGCAACCACGAGGCACGCTTGGCTCAGGGGGATCTGGGTTTTCATCGGATGTACAGGCTACCCTATTGGATTTGCCTTTTGATGGTCCTCGCCTTTTTTGGCACCAAAGCAGACTCGTTCTTAGAGCGCTTTAAAGATAGCAGAGCCACAGCGAGATCATTGGGTCTCCACTCCCAGTCCAGGGGTTTTGGATACCATAGGTTTCATGGATGTGGCAGGACTTCATTCTTTCAAAGCAGCCACAGCAGCAGTCGCAACAGCAGCAACAAGCGAACCCTCTGTACTGGTTTTACAGGGGAAAAGTTGGAGGTTGCCTGCTAAGCACAGCTCAGCAGCAAGTCTCTTCCTCCTCTTCCTCCTCTCCTGCCCCTCCAACTGGTATGGCAGGAATGCAGCTCTAGCTCCTCCATCATAGAGCATGTTGGTCCTGTGGAAGGTTTATAAACAAGGGGGTTGAACCCATATACAGTCACTGGGACCTGGGTTAGATAGATACTGAGAGGAAGGGGTCCCAGTGTATAGAGGAAGAAGTTACATACAATTTAAATAGAATTAATCAACAACAACTACTTTGATCCACAGAGTTTAATTCACAATGGGATGCAGTATATCAAATATACATCATGCAGAAAACATTCAACTGTATTTAAAGTCATACAGTGCCCCGAGGAGGGAGAAGGGACGTGATAGTGAGAAGTTAGGGAAGTGGTGGGATTAAGTGACAGTAAAATCAATCCTTTAAGCACTTGTTCATGCTATAAATGGTGTAGCAACAACTTGCATACCGCATAGTGACATTGTTTGAAAGATACGTACGGAGCCTTTCAATTCAGTTGTATCGAACCCATCTTTAAACCACATGATGTCTGAAATTACCGATCCTTGAGATCGAACAAGACGCTAGCATTCGATGCAGCATAATTTCAGCCGATTTTAACCATTTGACTACCGAATCTGAGACCAGCAGGACGCGAACTTTCGGTCCTTTGCCCCAACCCCCCCCCATGGTCCTGATGAAGACCCCACAGCAAGGTTAAACGATCCTGCAACCACAAGAGGGTCGAAACGTCGACTGTTTGTTTTAATTGTGGCAACCTCACGCCAACATTTTGTATATACACTGTACCTTGTGTCGTATGCCCTTCTTTCAAACAATGTCACTATGCGGTATGCAAGTTGTTGCTACACCATTTATAGCATGAACAAGTGCTTAAAGGATTGATTTTACTGTCACTTAATCCCACCACTTCCCTAACTTCTCACTATCACGTCCCTTCTCCCTCCTCGGGGCACTGTATGACTTTAAATACAGTTGAATGTTTTCTGCATGATGTATATTTGATATACTGCATCCCATTGTGAATTAAACTCTGTGGATCAAAGTAGTTGTTGTTGATTAATTCTATTTAAATTGTATGTAACTTCTTCCTCTATACACTGGGACCCGGTCCTGTGGAAGGACAGGTGTCCCATTTTCTATGAAATTGGAGGTCTGTTACTTCAGGTCTATGGGTGTTCAATCTCGTAGAGAATGGGTATGCCCTACCCATCCCGGAGTTTCCCCCTCCTTTTCTCCTCGCCAGCATTGGTGCTCAGAGGAGCACCTATTGCTACTACAGCAGGAGGTTCGATCATTGCTGCAGAAAGGTGCTATAGAGGCTATTCTGGAGCAGGAAAAGGGTTCAAGGATGCTCCTCCCTGTACTTCCTGACAGTCGATCGAGCCTGATCCTAGACTTCAGGATCTTGAATTTTTACCTCAAGCACAAGATGTTCAAGATGTTAACACTAGCTCAGGTTCTTCTGGCATTGTAGCAGGAAGACTGAATGATGTTGATCGATATGCAGGATGCGTATTTTCACATTCCCATCCTGAAGGCGCATCGGAAATATCTCCATTTACAGTGGGGTCTCAACACTTCCAGTTTGCAGTCTTTCCGTTCGGTCTTACTTCAACACCTCGGATCTTCACAAAGGTGATGGCAGTGGTAGCAGCACATCTGAGATGATTGGGTATTTGTGTTTCCCTATCTGGACGACTGGCTGCTCAAAGCAAAGTCATCAGAGATGGTGCTTTATCATTTGGAAGTAACAACGCGTCTGTTGTTCAACTTGGGTTTTTCGATAAACATACCCAAATCTCACCTTGTGCCCTCCCAACGCAACCTGTTCATAGGGGCAGTACAGGACATGACTGTGAATTGTGCCTTCCCGCTCTGCAGACGATTCAAGACAACCAGGCTATGATTCAACTTTTTAACGATGGAGCGGTTGTTTCAGTCCTGAAGGTTTTGCGCCTGCTCGGTCTGTTCGCTTCCTCCATACTGTTGGTCAACCATGCACGCTGGCACACGAGGGCCCTCCAGTCGTTCCTCTACAGGCTGTGGTTTCAACCCAATGGAGATCTCAAGGGGGTGGTCAGGATCTCCAGAGCACTACAGCGGAGCTGTGATGGTGGAGTGTCATGGGAAGCCGTTTCAACCTCCTTCTCCAGTGGCTACAGTGATAACGGATGCCTCCACTGTAGGGTGGGGAGCTCATCTGGGGGATCTAGAGGTCAAGGTCTAAAATTGATCTATGGGCACCGGTTATCACCAGCTCCCTAAATGTGACTTGTAGCAGCAGGTTACCTACTTCATGGCTTTCAGCTATAATAGTTGGTATTCAAAAAAGGGAAATTGGGAACACCCTCAATGCTATAGTTTTATCTCCTTGCTGGATTCGATGGTCAAGACACTGGCATAACGAAAGTTGAGAGGTCCCCCTTCAAGGTATATGAAGGGGCCCCTACTTCATATTTAATATGGAGCTCTAAGGCCTAAGTACTGTGCTGAGGGGACCCCCTGCAGCTTGGCACCCCCGCACCGCAGGGGCTGCGGCGGACTATGTTACCCCAGTGGGTCAAGGTTGTTGGTTGTGTTGTGCTACATAGAATATCTGCTTGGATGACTGAATCTAAGATTCTTTCTGAGGTCCAGTGTGGATTTAGGGAATCGCTCAGGACAATCGAACAGTGCCTACATCTATACTTGTTAGTGAGAAAATACACTGTAGCGAATGGGTTTCCCATATATTTAGCCTTGATGGACCTCAGTAGTGCCTATGACCAAGCAAATCAGACTACGGTCTGGGGCCTTTTATCCAGCATGGATCTGGACCAGGTTTTGATCGACCTTCAGGATCGGTTAGATTTGGAGGAGGGCAGCGCACCACAGCTTTTTCACGTGACTGAGGGTTCCATCAAGGATGTGTTTTTGCACCTATCTTTTTACTGCCTATTAACATTCTTAATAGAGCATGGTCAGTACTTGCCCCAGATAAAATGTAAATGTATTAATTTATGTTAATGTTTTTATAAAGCACATCATTCATCCCCAAGGTAACATCACAGTGCTATCCTAGCTCCCTGTTGTTTGTAGAGGTAGTGATTAGCAAAAAATGCAGGTGTCTTGAAGTCCTAAACAACCATGTTTTTTTAAATTTCTTTCTCAATCCCACACAAATGCATCTGTTGCTTATTCCACTTAATAGCCGCCAGATGTGAAATGCACGGCCTACTGCCCTGACTTTTTTTATGCGCCTTGGTTTTGCTTATGCAAGATTATTAGATCTCAGGTTGCGTGTTCGAGTGTAAAATTCTACTCTCTTCTGATGGGTGACTGAGCCTGTTTTATACAGAGCTTAATGTGAATGGAAGGGTAGTTTAAAATTCACTCTTTGGCGCATGGGCAAGCAATGTAGAGTTGCTAGACAAGCGGATGCAGAACTATATCTATCTTTTTCTTATAAGTCAATATGGCCGCTGCATTTTGTGTTACCTAATGTCTAAAAAACAGATAGTCTGCCCTACCTACGTACAAAGCATTCCCATAGTCCAGTCTACTTGTTATGAGAGCCTGGACTATGTTTTTTCTCCAATTGACTGGAATCCAGTTAAAGAGTCTCCTTAATAGTTTTAAAATAGCAAAACCTTTACCACAGGTCGTCTTAACCTGTTTGTGCCTCAATAACGAATTGTCTAATAGCACTCAGTCAGTCAGATTAGCTTTATTCGATTTTAGTTTAAAAATCATAAAAGCAACAACAATACATATGTAAATACCATAACATTAGATTACAAAATTAGTATCAACTATTAAAAGACAAAATTAAATAAATATGACGAATCAGCTAATCCATATAGAAACAATTCAATATCAGATAAGACAGGAGTTTACTTGTTAGTTACATATTAGTTAATACTACCGTGTCAGTTGGGCTAGAACTCTTAAATGGCCTCTTTATAGTTGGTTCTTAATAAGTACAACTTTTAAACAAAGGTTCAAAACTATTAGAGGCTAGAAGGTTAGTGGCGCTAGCAGCACAAGATCCCCTTCCCCAGGAATTGTATTTCTTTGCCGTTGATCTTTGTAGCGGGATGTGTAGGAAGCTGGGGTAAAAATCATGCAGGTCCCAAATGCAAATGGAACCATCTCCTTCTTTGGGCTGGCAAGATCGTAGGTAGGGGACGATATTCCTGTTCTTAAATTTGCTTAACACCACATCCCCAACAGTGTCTTTGGGCAGCGTACCTAACCACCCCACCCTCATAACGCTCAAGATTCCACCATCAAAATGAGGTGGCAAAGGTCTATTATTCTGCAGCCAAAAAATAACCTTGTTAAGCAGGTCCTCGTGTGATTCGTATTTTCCCTGGCTAAGTGCAGGGACCCCAGAAAGAACTGACACATAAGGGGCGGCTTCGGGGGGTAAATTAATACGTGGCATTCTTACCAAAGCGGCTCTCGGCACTGTGTGAGTTGCTGGCATAGGTTTTATTGTTACTTTAGGGCCTGTTAAGATAGGAAAATTTAGAGGCAGTAATGGAGTTTCGCCATTCTTGCACATAACGGACTTAAGCTTTTCGGGGGTGATGGGAGGATTAGGGCAAATGGGTATTGTCATTTTATTGGTTGGTGGAGATTTCTTTTTAATCATTTCCTCAATACTAGTCAGCCTTTCCCCCAAATCAGTAATTTTAGTAACCAAAGGTGAGATGGCAGATAATAACAGTTGCTCGAGGTGGGCCAGTAAGGTCGATTGAAGGGACGATACTGGGTCATCTATTTTATCGGCAGGTGTATTCTCTGTTAGTGTGGTTGGGTTAGGGGGAGATGATGTAAGGCTGGTGCACAAATTTTGAATTTTTGGTTGGTTGGCATTGACATTTTCCCCGTCATGCTTCCATTTCATGTTAAGACCCTGGGGCAATACATTGGGTTGAATTTGGTCTTTATTTGAAGGTGGATATGGGCCCCGTGGAGTGCGATTTAAAATATCGGAATTATTGCCCGTAATAGGGGGGGGTGATGCATCCGGAACATACTTAGTGCCACACAAGGCATTGAGCTCCTCCCAAATGGACATCATTTATAATCAAAAACGCCAAAGAGCGGCAATACACGGTACAAAGTAAGTCAATAAGTAAGAAGCGTCTCTATACCTCCTCCAGTACAAAAGTCAAAAGTCAAGTGGGGTGGCCCGTCCCGTCCTCCTCTGGCCTCTGAGTGCCGTAGAGGGCCTGCCCTTTGCCCGGGCTTAGCCCCGCGCTTTGACCCACGC
Source organism: Lissotriton helveticus (assembly GCF_964261635.1). Lineage (NCBI taxonomy): Eukaryota > Metazoa > Chordata > Amphibia > Caudata > Salamandridae > Lissotriton > Lissotriton helveticus. The sequence continues at coordinate 1,032,854,435 of NC_136059.1, forward strand.
GCGTCCCGCGGGACAGAAACAAGGAGTGTATAAATAGGTCAGGTAGGCGGGGCCGGCTGGGGAAGAGTACCAGCTGTTGGTAATGGCAGGGAATGCTGGTACTCGCAGTCCCCGGCCGCCGCACCCGCCGAATCCCCAGAGCCAAAACGATTCAAAAAGGGGGGGGTGATGGACAGAGTATCTGAATTAAGCAGAACACTCCTACCCAGTCAAAAGATCAGGGCTTGATCCATCACCGTTTTTTAGCTCACTGCCCCATCCCAGCTCAGAACCTGGCTATATGCAAAGTGGTCTGCTTAATTCAGACACTCTGTTCATCACCACCCCCTTTTCTGAATCGTTTTTGGCCACTATAGGTGTGGCAGGGTATACTCAGACATGAGTCCCTTTCTCACTGCTCCATCAGGATTCAAGCAAGCCGGGCCGAAGAGGCTGAAATGCCAGAAACCGGTCCCCGGTAGCTTGTCTCCTTTCTGGTGAAGAATTGGCTTGGTAGTTTGGTCTGCTCTGTTCCCATGATGCACTGGGCCAGGGACAGACTAATTTGCATATAGCCAGGTTCTGAGCTGGGATGGGGCAGTGAGATAAATAACGGTGATGGATCAAGCCCTGATCTTTGGACTGGGTAAGAGTGGTCTGCTTAATTCAGACACTCTGTTCATCACCACCCCCTTTTCTGAATCGAATCCCCAGAGCCAGCAAACGGCAGCAAGCAGCAGAAAACAGTCCCCAGATGGGCAAGAGATTCCTCCGGTCTCCCACAGGGTCAGAATCCCGGCAGACCTCGAGCCGCGAGTCGCACCCGCGAAGCGGGGGCGGCAAGAGTTAATAGCAGCAGGCAGGAGGCGGGGCCGGCTGGGGAAGAGTACCAGCTGTTGGTAATGGCAGGGAATGCTGGTACTCGCAGTCCCCGGCCGCCGCACCCGCCGAATCCCCAGAGCCAGCAAACGGCAGCAAGCAGCAGAAAACAGTCCCCAGATGGGCAAGAGATTCCTCCGGTCTCCCACAGGGTCAGAATCCCGGCAGACCTCGAGCCGCGAGTCGCACCCGCGAAGCGGGGCGGCAGGAGGTAATAACAGCAGCAGGCAGGAGGCGGGGCCGGCTGGGGAAGAGTACCAGCTGTTGGTAATGGCAGGGAATGCCGGTACTCGCAGTCCCTGGCCGCCGCACCCGCCGAATCCCCAGAGCCAGCAAACGGCAGCAAGCAGCAGAAAACAGTCCCCAGATGGGCAAGAGATTCCTCCGGTCTCCCACAGGGTCACAATCCCGGCAGACCTCGAGCCGCGAGTTGCACCCGCGAAGCGGGGGCGGCAAGAGGTAATAACAGCAGCAGTCGCACCCAGATTTTTTGCTACTGTCTTGGGCTCTGGCTCAGCTCCCAATAGGGCCTGCCACCAATTGGAGTCCCAATTCAGATTTGCCCCCGCCGAAAAGTAAGATCTATGACGTCTCTGCCTAAAGTTTGTTTGAGGCAGTGATCAGTCGTTCAATTTGCAATTTCTAAAAGGTAGTTAACCAATTTATCTCTAGTAGCATCATGTCTTTCTCCTATGGATATCAATAACTGTGTATCATCCGAGTAGGAGAACATGTCGAAGTACAATTTTTTCACAGTCTTTGCCTGGGGGGAAACAAACACATTAAAAAAGTGTCGGGCTCAATGATGAGCCCTGCGGTGTACCACATCTGGCTACCTGGAGGATGATTTCCAGGAGCCAAACTGTACTGTCTGAGTCCTATTTCTTTAGAAAATAACTAAAACATTGTAACATTTTAAAGTGGAGTCCACATTGATGCAGTTTTTCCATCAGTAAGATGCATGACACTGAATCAAAAGCCACTGATTGATCTAGTAGCATCAGGCTTTGCCGTGATCCACGAGTAGTCTGATATTATCAAACACAGCTAAAAGGGTGGACTCTGTACTATTCTTACCTCTAAACCCTGTTTTTGGAAGGGTCTGAAAACAAACTCTAGAATTTGATGTCACTTGTCCAGACATTAACATCAAGGACCTGGTTTTCTGCAAGGATGTTCCTAAGGAGCCACGGACATTTCAGAACAGTACACCACAAAAATCATTCGACCCAGAAGGGTCTTTTTCTCATTCACCAGATTTTTCACTATTAAAAACCATGGAATCCTCAAACGAAAACACCCCGGTGTCTAAAGCCCTATTTACGCTACAAAGAATCTTGGAATTAGTTCTTTCCCATCTTGGGAACATTTTGGAAAACTCAGACCAGATGCTGGATACCCAATTAGGAATGCTAAAATACCTAGTGGTAAAAAAGGAGGAAACGACATCTAAAAACACTACCACCCGAAGGAAAAGGTGAAGATCCAAATGGGAAAAACCTCCTCAAATCAAAAGTCATTCTATCAACAGAAGAACGTATTCCGCTGAAGAAAGAAGCTGCAACTCAAACAGGTCGGAGTACATCAAACGCAAACAAGGGACCACAAGACCATAATCAAATGTACTGCCTTACAAAACTGTTTACAGAAAATAACAAGCTTGATACTCATCAGCCGCTTACTGCATACTATCCAATCTTCACCAACCAAAAACAAACGCACTATTAAATCTGAATACTGTTCTAGTGCCCAATCAAAAAGAAACAGAAACCTCTGCAATTCCGTCCCTAGTCTACCCTGGCCCAGAAAGATCAAAAAAAGAAAGGATACTAGATGAGATCAATAGGAAGGGGGCAAAGAGAAGGGCGCCAAGAAGGTTTGCAAAGCAGATGGCCCGGAAGATAAGGTTTCTGAGTACCTTGCCCTCCATATTCAAGTGCCCAGAAAAAGACAAAAGTCTAGAAATAGTACAAAATCTGACAGAAAAGGGGCAGAACTCTTCAATCAAAGAACAAAGGGTAAACTCCAACCAACTCAATCCAATGGCCCTAAGCTACTCAGCTACAGCGCCAGGAATAAAGACGCCGGTATATAAGGATATCCCATTAAGAATCCGTTTTATAGGGAAGATGTATACTCAGTCTCAGAAGACTCAACCATGTCGCCTGTAAATCACAGATCCAGTCCCCTCAGGTGATGTCCCGCTCAATCAAGAGAGAATCACAAATCTACTTTAAAAGATACCGCCGCTACAGTCTCTATCAAGAAACAAAATAAAATTGGTAGGTTTCCCAGAAAGATCAGGCGACAATGGCCATCGTAGAATTCTGGTCTCCAGTGACACCAGGAATAATATTAAAGGAAAGCGAGACTTTACATAAATACGGGTTTTACTTGACACCGGTACCTATTTATGAGACCCAAAGATTAGCCAACCTTGAGGAAACTAATAAAATCGAAAATCAGCAATTGTTCCAAAGGCAAAGTGGCATAAATAACCCTGCAAACTTCTTCAAAGAAAATGTATCCGTATTGATAACGAACAGAGAAAGGAGAAGTTGGAGCAAAAATACACCAAAGAACGAAATTACAACCAACGAAAATTCATGGGCATGGATTGCGGAGAACTTAAACAGCAACAAACAGGGTAAGGAAAACAAACACCCTTTTTTAGCAACGGCTTGACTATCTCCTCCTGGAATATAGCTGGAAAAACTGAAGTACTGGGTTTTTCAGAACCGGTACCGAACCGGTAACCCAGCGGGGCCAGGGATAACACCCAAAGACTTTGGGTTCTTCCTGTTTCAGACTACAGAAACTCAGAGTCTTCTAGGTGAAGTCAAAGATCGAATTTATTGGCTGCAACCAAGTAACAGGCGTCCTAGAAGTACAACACGGTGTATTTTCTTAGGAGACTGCTCAACTTCACAAAGCCAGCCTTCTCTTTTTATACAAAATATTAAGCTTTAGGCAAACATTCCTTAAATTTCAGTTGACCATTCACATGTTTTCACTACAAAGGAAAAGCAGAGTCATGATGGCAAGCCCATATTTCAGTTAATTCAGCTCACAATAAATTATCCGGCAAGCCCCGCATTTTCATCAGATATCGACGGACCCCCAATAAAAACGGGCACCTCCTCCTCGTAAAGCAAGTCTTAGAGAAAGAAACAGGGACAAGTGTGAGCAAGATTAGGCAGGGTGTGTGTGCGATGAAGAGGTTTATGGTAGGCTGTGCCTTGATGCTATCTCGCTCGGCCACTGGGAAAGGAACTGGCCGGGCAGGTTCAGCCTGGGGCAATGGTTCCAGCTTGCCCAGGTCGCAGAGAAGTCAACCAAGGTGTACGTGTCCTTTGGAATCATGTTTGGCCTTAATCATTAGCCTATGTGAGGGCAACTCACTAAAATGGCTGCCGTACACAAAATGGAATCCGAGGGTTCAGGACGAAAATTACGATTTCGAGTGAAATCGTCACTCGAATACGACGAAAATGCTTGTGCATAGTGTACTAGCCATTCTCGGTCTTCTGATATCAAATTCGTCATGCTACGATGATGTTCATAACACGGGTCCAGAATTTTCAGTACCACAAAACACAGGAGAATTTATCACTAATTATGGAAGAGTGACCAGGGATTGTGGCCTTACAAGAAACGTGGTCAACAACAACTTTTGACCACCCTGATTATTTTGTGTATGACATCCCTGCAGAACCGGTCGACCGGGACACGCGAAAGGTGGGATAGCAATTCTTTTTAACAAAGACTTCAACTGGGACCAAGAAATTATCCCAATCTGCTCAAAACACTTTCAATGTATCAAGGGCAAATTCGGGACCTACTCACTGGAAACCTTGGAAATCCTCCTCATCTTTAATGTCTATATCACCCTGGGTCTAAAATGGATGCATTAGCAATAAAAATAATTGAGGAAATAGAAAAGGAGGTAGAAGGACAAGGCTATCCGTCAGTTTTCATAACAGGTGCCTTCAATGGGAAAATATCTAACAACTTACTCGAAAAATGGGTTAAAGGCGTAAAAAAAGAAGCCTTGGCAATATCAATTCCTCAATTTCCCATAGGAAGTAAAGCAGACAAAAGAGGGAAAATTCTATTAGCCTCACTTCAAATGCTGAGCGGAGTAAGACTAAATGGCAATGTAGAAGGAGATATTCTGGCATCCTCCACAAGACAAGGCAAGGCAATCTCAACTCCTCAACCATAGATTATATGATCTGTAGTCTGGACTTGTACGGATCAGCTTCACACTTAAATATTAATTTCATGTTAGGAAGTAATCACGCAATTGTACATCTAACAACAGAGTTGAAACTAAAACCTCCATCTTCAGGCCATATTATGTATTCTGAAAGTACTGTTTTGGTGAACCAGGTCCAAGGGCGGCTGCTATGGAATTCGAGTACACCTAGCAAAATTATGTCTGCAATCGAGATGGCACAACCATTACAGATTATTCACTCAACAATCCCGATATTAAACTTTGAATCAGTTATCAATAATCTGGTACAATCTTTGCAGGAAAATCTAAAACAACGAAGGCCAAGATCGGAAAAAAACTAAAGACGGAACATACATACAACTGTTACAGAACTAAATAAACTAATAAAGGCACAATTCCTTCAATTCTCTGAAATAAAACAACGTGAAATTAACAACTTAAAAAATAGCCGTAGGAGAGAAAAGGAAAAAAATCGCAAAAAAATACAGGACAAAAAATGGGTGGACATACAGATAACAGCAAAACAGAATAATTAACGTTCCTATTGGAATATAATTGCCATAGAAACAGGCACGAAAAAAATCACTACATGCCATCCCAGTCCCCCCTTCAGAATGGGAAATGTACTTAACCAACTTATATAAATTAAATAAGAGGTCAGAAAGTACAAATCTAACGGCAAGTAAGTCAGGAGTTAATACCTTAGACAATGGAGCTCCATCTTCTTCTCTAATTATGAATATTATATAGAAAAAAGGCAAGAACATTGACAGCCACGGGACCAGACCAAATTCCAATTAAGGTCCTCCAAAGCAACCCCAAAGAATGGAGGAAGTTTTTTGCTCCCCTTTTTCGCCATAGTTTTCATACAGGGGAAATCCTAAAATCTTGGAAGGGGAGCATCGTAATCCCAATTTACAAGAAATGCTCCCCTGTAATTACCCCCAGGTAGCACTCCTGGATGCAACAGGTAACATATTTGAGGCAACGGTATTAGAACACCTCAAAGACTGGGCATTCTCTTCTGGTTCAATTCCCTTATATCAAGCTGGGTTTAGGCCAAAACACTCTGTCATAGACAACATTGCAGTGTTGCAAACAATATTCGACAAATATGTAACCCTAAAGTCTCAGGTTGTGTACGCAGTTTTTGACGACTTTGCGACTGCATTTGACAGGGTCGACAGAGGAACGCTTTGGAGAAAACTTAAAAAAATGGGAATTCCGGATAACCTCCTTCATTTATTAACATCTTTGTTTTCAGGGACTTGGTGTCAAGTTCAAATGGGGAGGGAGAAGGGTCTTACTAGCCCAATAGCTACACCGAACGGCCTCAAGCAAGGATGTCTTCTAGCCCCCATACTGTTCTATCTATATGTTAGTGATCTGCCCAAAAGATTTAAACAACCCAGCAATTTTCCTCCCAAAATCGCATCTCATAAAATTGACACCATGTTGTGTGCAGATGATGTAGTCATCTTAGATTTAACGCAATTTGGTCTGCAAAGGAATCTGCAAGCACTTGATATAATTACACTAAGAAAATTATTTAATACCGAACATTACTAAAACAAAAATTGTTCCATTCTCAGGAAGGAAACGGTATGCTAAATACTACTGGACATTAGGGGGAATACCGCTGGAAGTGGTAAAGGAATATACATACCTAGGGAAACATTTTTCACAATCTCTGCAAAACTTGCTTCACTTGCAGAACCTGAGCCGAAAATGTGACGTCCAAGTGGGGCACTTTTACGTTATACGCCTCTACTGGCCAAAGGCACTTTTCCTCTCTTCTTCAAGTATATAGTGCTAAGATCCCTTCAGTACCATCATATGCACTTGAATATATTCCACTTTGCCAATGGAAACATCTGGATCTCAAAGAAGGGAAAGTCCTCCGGAAACTAAGTAAGACGTCACAAGCTGTACCGATACAAGCTCTTCGCCTAGAACTCTCATTAGTCAGTTCTTATGCCAGAGGAATCACTAATATTATAAGATGGGCATACATTCTCATCCATGCGGAACAAGGAACCCCACGATCCTTACGAAATATGTATTTTGTGTAGGAATGTATTTATTGCTTTTAAAATATCAAATGTTAATACTGTTCTGCTGCTATCTTGGACTCCTGCCCACTTGAAGCTCTTTTTAAAACATTTAACACCAAGGTTAAGCTTTGTTGTAGACATACAACACTGCTCCAAATTGTCACAGTATAAAACATATGCTGAAACTATTGTATATAAGAAAACACAACAGTATATTCATTTTAACTTAAAGCATGGAGTCAGGCGATGCATTATACTTCTCCGGCTCGGGATACTTCCTCTAAAGTTATTCACCTTTAAATCGTTCCCAAAAGAAAAAGCTAGTAGCTCCTGTGATCTATGTAAAGGTGGGGTGCAAGACTTGGAACATATGTTATTCGCTTGTCCAAATGTGACAGTGGTAGAAGCTAGAAAGAGGTTTATACAACCAATTGCACAAAATGTAAAAACAACTTGGTTCAGAACCTGATCTCTCTATGTAAGGTACCGCCCAATGAATTTGTATGTTACAATATGTGTACATTTTTTAAATCTTTTTTAACTTTGTATTAGAATGATATTTTATCAGTTTATAGGCACATTTTAAAGGTACATTTTATGTTGTAAATATTTGTTGTTCTCAGTTGAGAACTAAATCAAATGAACTTAAACTTTAAACTTGTCTAAAAAAATCATTGTTTTCCAAATATGTAGTCAGCTGGTCATTGAGCAATTTTTAAAAAATTTTGGAAACATAAGAAATTTAGGAAATGGGCTGATAAATGGAGAGAATGGAAACATCTATGCCAGATTTTTTTGCTATGGTCATTACCAGCGCTTGTTTCCAAGAATCAGGATGTACTGCCTCAGATAATGAGCGATTGAGTATCTCTGTTAAGCATGGACTCAATACAGTTGCTAAGCAAGAGTAGATAAAATGAGGACCGGGGTCTAAAGGCAATCCAGACTTTACCTCACTCTTTAGTTTTTTTCACCTGTTCTGAAATCGGTTTAAATAATTCAGAAAAAGAGGTTGCGTCAGAATGGGGCTCTAAACGATCCCAATTAGCCTCCTCTAACGTTGGTTGCATTTTGAAAGTGAAATAGATTTTGGTAATTTTGTCGGTAAAAAAATTGATTGAGAAAGACGGCTAGGATTAGCGAAGGAAAAGTTCTTTAGATGAACTACTGTTTTCCTCAATTCTTTTTACAAAATATTACTTTTTCTTTTGTTTATGCGCGTTATGATATTTATTGAACTCTTCTTTGTAAGTTTGTTTGTCCTGGGTATGTTTAGATTGTCTCCACTTATGTTCAAGGGACCTGCACTTTCTCTTCATGATTCTAAGTTCCAGCGAGTACCATTTTTCTATGGGAGGTTCTCTACGTGACTTAGGGTCTTATCACAATGGTGGTCAGTCAGACCCCCAAATCAGGAGACCCGCTACATTATGATTTTACCGCCGTGCTGGAGGTCAGAAACTGCTCCATACTACAGTGGCTTGTGCTGCGGCTAAGAAAGAGGGGCACAGCACAAGCTGCAGTGGTATGGAGCACCTCCTGCACATCCATGCACCATGGTGTGCATTGCACACAGTGTATGAAGGTGAGTGGGGGCACTACATGTGCCCCCAGGGCCACTTTACAGTAGCCCACGATGGATGGGGGCCCAGTTTAGGGCCCCAAAATTCTGTTTCCAACAGCCTTTTCATAGCGGTCTTCCCGACATGAAAAGGCTGTCAGAAAGGGATATCGTACCAGACGTCGCTGAGGGATGGGTGCCCTGCTAGAGTTCCCCTATGTCGCTTTCCGACTGGCTTTCCATGACAGAAAGCCCAACATGGAAAGCCTGTCTGAAATTGACATCAGAATCCCGACGGTGGGGATTATGAGCAGCCTCCGAATGGCCGACGGGCTTCTTGAACCTGTCAGAAGCCACCCAGATGACCAGCCTGTTTAAACACCGACCACCTTCTTTGTATTAAGGCGGTCGGAGTTTAAACCAAGGATGTCAGTTGCAAAGCCTCCAAACTGCAATCAGAGGCTTTTCGACTGACATCTTAATCGGCCCCTTTGTCTTCTATGTTTTCCACTGGGGCAGTAAAAGTCTGTTTCTATTAACATCTATCCCAGGGATAAATCTTCCCCACAATCTTTGTCGAATTTTTTTTTTTTGTAAATGTTATCAGTTGTTTATTCAATGCCTTTTAATTACAGTTCTGGAAAATCCCTGAATTGAAAAATGTAGACCAGCTGTCTGATTTCTGAAAATGCGAACTAACACAGGAGTCTGTAAATTTGTGGGATGTTTCTTTAAAGGCACTGTTAATATGCATGATTCCATTCTTTTTTAATCTGAACTGGTTTATGGATTCTTCTGATTTATTGTAATTTTTTATTTCGGTATTATTTTGTACTGTAATGATTATTTTAGTAATTTAATAAAGAATTATAGATTGATTCAGTGTCATACAGCCACAGACCTGCAAGTTTGTCTGTGTTTTCTGGGGCCTAAACAAGACTCCAAGTAATGCAATAAATACTCTCTTATTCATTAGAAATAGAGAGCAGAAGGCCAATCGGTACATGGTGGAGCGCATAAGCAAAACCATTCCCATTCCAGGTCACCCTCTTTAGGTAAGCCGAGGGCAAAGCAGATGAAGAAGACTTGGAATTAAAAGCACTCAATACATCATAAATGGGACCCCTCGGCTTCTTGACTTTCTTGTTCTTGATCTAGGTCACGTTCTTGACATCGACAGGATTCCCTTCTGGCTTTATTTTCGTTCACTGAGCCAATTCCAGCCTTAGAAAAGATGTGCCTGAGTTTTCTGGGCAGTCTTTTGATTTGCAGCAGAGAGCAGCCTTCAAAGAGGTTAGCCCCAAATTTTTAATACTACACCTCTACCCAGGTGCACCTTCTGACCTCACTGAGTTGTTGGGACATCCATTCATATTTCCTCTGGTAGCTCCATCCTCAGTGTTAACTAACAGAGCTTCAAGCCTTATTACCTTTGACTCTAAGCCTTTTTAGATCTCGGCTAGACAGCAAATGCTTGCTTCATTGTAGCTCTCGTATTCTTCCTCTCCATTTGTCAATGACATGCATGCATTATGCCTCTTCCTGTGTTTAGCCCTCTCCGAGAGCATGGACTAGTTACTATTATCCGTTCCGTTTATTACTTTATTTCGACATTCTTGTCATAAAAGTTCCGCTACAAATGAGCATACAATTTATGGCGTGTTTCACTTATAATATAGTAAAAAGCCATGAATTGATAGTAGCTCTAACAAAAACCGATTAAATTCCTATTTTACTATTATCCACCCACTGCTCCCATTTTAGGAACTGTTTTAGGAACTACTTTTTTCTTTGTTTAAGAGCACTTCACACAAGCGCTTCACTTGCTCCAAATACAGTTTCTGTAAAGAGGCCTGTAAGTCTTGTTTTCAAGCTGTCTCCCTACTGTGCTTCTCTTTGTCTAAAATGTTCACTGTTGCTTCAAGCCGTGCTCTACATGGTGTTAACTTGATCTATGGAGGAGTTTAATACATGTTGTTATTTGTTTTATAGTGTATCTGCCACCTTTTACCATTCTTAACATTACTTTTATTGTCAAGGCTGGTAAAAAATGAGTGCCTGTTCAGGGTCACACATGAAGGAAGCTCAAACTCAACATTCTTGTGTTTCTCTTTACCTTCCGTTTTGTGCCCGATTAAGACAAAGAGTGACTCCTCACGGTCGGAGCCCAGCTTGGGGAAGCAGATATTAACAGTGCAGCGTGGCTCCCCCTAACCAGACCCGCATGAAGAGAGCCCCCAGTTTAACTCCTCCTTTTGAAGCTCCCAGTATCTGCATGTAGAGATATTGTTTAGTATTGTATTCTTCATCCCTCTTGTTCAAGAGCCCAACCTGCATACCTTAAAAAATTAAATGGCGGACACTTGATCCTTATACAACCTGCCTCGTTCAGTTTTCTCTAGGCCCGCCCTTGGCCCTCGCAGCGGCGGATCAATAACGCCTCAGCCAGTTCTGCAGATGAAGCATGATACTTGGCCGCGCTGCCAAGATTGCTGATGCAAGCCGCCCTGCGTCTCATCTGCGCCATATTGGGAGACTGCGCTGGGCCCCTGGTGTGTTGTGGGCGGAACTCAGGCTATGCAGTGTGTGCACACTAATCCTGGTATTGGACACCTATGCCTGTGGCTTACTGTCGGGCTGTGATACCTGGCTATCCCAGCACAGGCAGGCCAGAGCCCTCCTCCTCTGGTGCCTACTTGGACGAGGTGAATGGCGCTTGGGTCTGGATGTTTGCATGCAGTGCTTTATTTTGGCCCTTGCTGTGAGTGAGGCACTATTCTTTTCTTTGTTTAAAATACTTTAAACTTGATTCTAGATTTCTTTCTTTGGGACACCCAGTTCTCACACACTTTGCAATCTAAAGCTTCTAACCACTCCATCTTGGAAATCATGCAATTTTGTTCACTGCTCCCATCACCAATGAGAGCTACCATACATTCAACATCATCCACCAAGTCTTCTGTTACATTAACTTCCAAGGGCATCCTAGACAAATAGTCCGCCCTAGAGGTATTTTTTTTTTTTACCTCCTGGAAGATACTTGATACAGCCATCCTAGTTGCCAAAATATGTAGTATTAGGAATACACTACAGTAAGCTAAGAAATGCAAGTTGGAGAATGTATTGTGTCCCATAGTAGGGAAGCCCATGACTGAATGTCAAAGCCGCTGTCAGAATGGGAGCATTTCAACAGCCACTCCAACGAGCCAGAAGCCAGAATGCTTGCAACCATTAAACAACAACATTTCTCACAATCCCTGTGCACCTCATGGCGCAATACGAAACGCACATGTGATTCATAAATATACAACATCAACTTTGCCCAAACCCTGGGCAGTGTCTGCGTAACCGCAAATGGATACATGTTGTGCTTCGGGCCTCTTGTGGAACTTCAGTTGGTGGGGGCCCTGCTTCACTTATGCCCCCTTCCTACAAGGCTCGCTCCTGCGTGGTCTGCCCTATGAGATTTCTTCATACCAACATAATTGTTACAGGTGGATTCCTCCTCACCCCCATTTTGGGCCTCAAGGTTAGCATTCTTGTTACTTGCACTGACCCCTGGTGTCGGGGGTTGATATTTTGGGAGCCCAAGTGGAGACTACACTGCACCTCCCCCTAGTATGCCTTTGTGATCTGCCGATGTCCAACCCCTCCCTTCTTTTGACTTTGTGCACGCCTTCTCTTCAGGCTTGTGTGGGGACTAAGAATTCGAGTGTTGTCTATACAGCTGTTTGCCCCTTGCCAGCCATCCCCAGTGTGGAGGATGATATCCGTCCGTAATGAAGGTGGACTTCATTGTTTGATGTTTTGTTTAATTTTTCTCTTTGGTGTTCCTTTCACTTTTTTGTATTACACCTTGGGCAGTGGGAGGGTATTCAACAGAGACCCTCCCACTCCCATCTATTGTAGCTACATGTCTGTTCCGGAACTGGGAAGGGAGTAGCGCATATTCCCACGCCATCACCCCTCAATGACCACTAATCCTGCAACGATAAAGGTTATGGCTTATAACGTTCAGGGTCTCTAAAATCCCTCTAAACGATTAGGTATTTTGGAAGAACTTCACTCGATGGGTGGTACTGTTTGCTTACCTAAGGAGATGCATCTCTCTATGCATTGACTCCATTCACATGTGTATCCACTCCAATAGCATGCTTGTTCATGCTGTAAAAAAAGCAGGAGTAGCAATCCTTATTGCTCAGGTAAACATGGCATGTGGGTGGTGGTCAATGGCCTTTGGGATGCTCAAACGATCAGCATTCCTTCTATCTGTGCTACAAACTCTGGCCAAGAATCATTCTGAGGGACAAATTACTGATCAGCAGTGCCTCTGCAGAGGGCTCCTTGATAATTGGGGGAGACTTTAATATTGTCCTTAGGGTAACGCAAGATGAATAACAGCAGCGTCACGGCGGGCCCTCCATGTTATCTCCTGAGGGATGAGCATGACTGGTAGACCTAGGCCTAATAGATGCGTGGCACATGTGACACCCCCTCAAAATTGATTACTCCCACTACTCAGCAGCGCAGGCACATATATCTGAATTGAACTCATCTTTTTGAACACAAAGCTCAAACACTCTCTCTAAAAGACTGACCAACTCACCCAGACTTTTTACAATCATGGCTCAGTTGCTACTGCTCTTCGATGGAATGACACCCACTCGGGCCCTCCAGGAAAGCCTGATGATTGAATGACTCCCTTCTCTGGGCTCGAGTGATCCTGGTAGAGGTCCTTGAAGAAATGGGGACATGGACAAGCTGGTGATCTGGAATGCTCTTAAAGTGTTAATTTGGGGACCCATTGTTCAACAAGCCCCATTCCTCAAACAAATATGCAAACTTACCAGGACTCACCAGGCCGCTGAGTTGGTGGACTTTGAGCTGCAGCACAACTGCACACCCCTCCAATAAACTCTGACGGAAAGTGCTTGCAGGAAGACATCAATTCTGCATGCTTGAACATGATACAGATAATTACATCCTCACCAGACTGTGGGCTCGCTTCCATGAGGAAGCAACAAACTCAACACCATGTTAGTGCATAAACTACGGGCATACCTGACTCAAAGACTTAGCAGTGAGATCAGAGATAGCACCGGGACCACATACAACACAACTGACAGTAAACCTCAGACCTTCCATTCCTTTTACCAGTCACTGTCCACAGTACATCACACTCCTTATAATACTAGTAGTATCTTTATGACTGCGGAGTACCGCACATAAAAAGATAGGACTGTCCTATTTCTGGGTCCATCAACTGTGGCATCTCTTGAGGCATAAGAAGCTGGACTATTGTCTCGTTGATAAATCCACACTCTTCCTCAAATTGTGGCAACCACAACTCTTATTTGAACTCAGACGTTATGGGCTGTTCCTGAGCTTAAACACTGCAAACCCTCAGTCTGCTCAACTCTTAATTTATCTCAGGATTTAGCTCCTCTGTGTCCTTTGAGAATTGATGATTAAAGACGGTCTTCGGTCCAGTGCGGGGAGGGGGATTTGGGGGGCAGGGGTGTGTTTGTGGGAAATGTCAGTTGGTGGCTGCATTCAATAATAGTTATTGCTGTTTATTTTTCTTCTGTCTCGTTTAGAGGAAATGGAATAAAAGTATTGAAACAAAATAAGGAACAGCCAATTTGAAGATCTGCCACATCTGACATACTAGAGCTTAACTGGGATGGTAACTAAGAATGGTTCTGAATCTAATGCTATTCACATACCACAGATTAGTTCACATTATGATGATGACAATGAGGAGGCAGAAATTGACTCCCCCACCATTATACGGATACACAGTGGCCAAGACACCTCAACTGAATGGGATCTAGAGCTTACTTCTGGCCTCCCACCATGAGCATGGAGTGATTTTGGAATTTGGAACTAACGTTGGAGCTTCCTTTTTAATCAGAGGAAGCAAAAGTCAATTTGCTTATGAAACTTATACAGCTTGGCTCATATATTTAGAGTCTCTTCTAACTTTTAATAAAGCACTATTGGACCCTATTCTGGTTGCCTTATGCAAGCCCTTTTCGGCACAAACTTATAGCCGTCCCTTTGAGTAACCCCCTTACCCCCAGAATATTACAGCATGGATTAGCAAACTTTGCATGTACCAAAAGAAGAAATTTTGCACCACACAATTGTGTTTTTGAGGCATTTTGGCAGCACTTTGTTAATATATATCCGGTTTTCCTGTCCCCCAGAAATACAGAGGATCCAATTAATCCACATAACACTTTTAACCAAGCACATCGATATTTAGACGCATAGCAGGAAGTATAAAGGTAGGCTTGAGAGGAGCTTTTGAGAAAATGTGTACAGAAGCCAGCGAGAAAGTGGTGATGCTGAAGACATTAGCACTTTAGTCAGCCTCCTCATTGTCAACACTGGAAGGAGAGGCGCAGCTACCAGTAGTGGCGTCCGGAAATTTTACAAGGCAAAGGGGCACACACGCACATATACACCTCACTAACATGCAATCAAGCGTGCACACACGCCCATTCAGAACACTCACTAACAAAGACACATACATTCATGCACACACCAAACATTTAAAAAAACATAAAACTTACCTTAACTGCAGCTCTCCCAATAGGAAAGCCTCGGAGGGTCCTGAAGGATTGGGACTATTGTCTTCCCTCATTGGCTCAGCCAATGAGGGAAGGCAGCAATCCCAAGTCACAGATAACTCTGGAGGGTTGGTATTGCCGCCTTCAAAGTCAGTCAATGAGAGAAAGCAGCAGTCCCAACTTCGTCACAGAGTAGGATGGGGTCAGTAAGACTGCTGAACCCACTCTGTGAGGAGGTGTCACTGATTGCCACCAGGGCCGAACTGGGAACCAAAACCGGCCCAGGCAAAGTGCTAGGCCGGCCCCCCCTCCTCCCCCTGGGGGAGGTGGGGGATGCCACCAAGCTCTTTACCAGGGCCGCTTTTCCGCCGAATTTGTTACAGGGCCGATTTTGCAGCTTTGCTGCAAAAACGGCCCTGTCACAAAAACGGCCCCCCAGGGACCCAAAAACGGCCCCCACCCTTGCGGCCGACCGGGGAATTGCCCGGTGCCCGCAACGGCCAGTCCGGGCCTGATTGCCACTCTGCCCTGGGCACTTCAACCATTAAAACTGAAGTGCCCAGGTCTGAGGCAATCAGTGATGCTCCCCTTCATCAGGAGGGGAGGGCCTTGAGGCACGTTTGACAGGCTGAGAAGGTCACGCCCATAGGGCAGTTAAATCCTCAGCCTGGCAAAGGTCACTACATGCAGCTGGGAGCCTGCACATTTTGCACATGTCTAGCTCCTGCCTGCCTGTCGTGAACAAGAAGAGTGTCTATCAGGCTGACCTTTGTTCAGCCTGAAAGACACTCTTCTTTCCTGGAAAAATTGTGGGAAATCGCTAGATGTACGGCTGACGAAAGACTTGATCTGCTGTACCTGACCACATTTGGCGGTACTAATAAATCAGACATACTCGGTTTCAACCGGCTGGGGGAACTTAACTGTGTGAGCTACAGCTCTCTTTCGAGACCCCAACCTGTCGGTGAAGGTCGTCCATAAATCGAGCATATTTCACAACGAGACTCCGACCGGATGGTGGATGTCCCTAGTTAAGTGAATTTTTTTACCCACTTCTACTACGTCCTGATTTCAGGCAGGATTTCTGGCTGTCTATCTTGGCCTTTACAGTCCTGAGAAAGACCCGCTTTTAACGCACCACATTTGCGTGGTTGCCAGGGTCGAAATGTCAACATTACCATCATACCTGTCCATGCGGCATCCTTGACCCTAATACAAAGTCGTCATTGGGTCCAGTATTCATGTGAAAAACCAAGGGACAGTACATATATAAAAAAATGTTTTGTATCCAATGTATCTATGTCACTTTTGTGTGTCTTGTATATAGTGCACCACTGACTTCACTGGTCACCACACGTCACTTATTTTCACTATTGTCACATTTTTATCACCGCAATTTAGATGTATTTGTGACAGCCTTTCTTTGGAAATAACAAAAAGTAAAAAAACTTTATCTTTGCAAATCTTCTTTCTCTGGTGTGTCCTTATCGTAAAATTTCATTTTCTTTTCCTTTTCAAAACAATTATTTTACATTTGTTGAAAAATCAATTTAAACTGATCACAGCAATTGTATTACCCAACAGGAACAATTGTTTTCTATAATGGAAAAATGTGGGGGCATGGCACCTCAGCCCATTCGGATGGGCCGCTGCAGATGATTATTGAAGCTGCCCAGTAGAGGGAGGGGCACACTGGATCCTGATCACTGCAGATTTGTAATGGCCATCCAGTGGCTGGGGTTCTATTGTTCTTGCTTGCATTAATGTCCATGGTATCCTTGCTGTGCCACTGACTGGGAACAGAACTGGCAAAGAAAGACAGAAGCACTACTCCCTGACACATTTCTGTCAAGTGTGTCCTCTTTCGTCCATCTCTGTTCTTTGTTTCCATGTTCCACCCCACTTTACGTCCTTCAGTAGTCTTTTTGGTTTAGGCCAGTGCCACACTTCTTGTGACTCTCTGTGCCCTTTCGTTTTGCCACGCTTCCTTGTTAATAGTGCTTGAATGATCATTTTTCCTTACCTCCTCACTTCCCTTTCAATGTCATTTCCATCTCTCTGTTCGTCCCAGTCTCTGATATTTGTGCTGGACTGTCCTCCATCATGTCCCTCCTCCTATGGGCCTCATATTGTTGGCTACATCACATTCTGTGTGGCTGGTGTGCACAAGTCAAACATGCTATGGCATTTACTTCTGACTACAGAGATTTATTTTTATCATACAACTTTTGACTCATAACAAGAGCGAGGAAGAAGTGATTGAAGGGGGTGGAGGGGAGGAAAATTGGAAAGGCATGACATAGGAAGAGAGCAGGGATAAAAAAGAACTTCCAGGATTAAGATGAAGAGAACAGTAGGGCCTGTGTGATGTGAGGGTAACAGTAGACTGCCTTGGTAATCCGAAACCACAGCATTCGCGTTGGGAAACCACAGCATTCTCTGGGTGAGGTATGTCGTGTGTAGATAGTTGAGCTGTATGAGCCTGAGTCTCAAGAATATCACAATTTCAATAAGAAGGGTGGAGGCCCTTTGTGGCCCAGGAGCAATGTACGAGGCTGGAAGTGATGCCAAAGTTCAATTGTGCTTGTGAGTTTGATGATGTACTGCCATGATTTTGTCGTGTTACAATAAAAAGATAATTTAATAAAAAAAGAATATCACAATTTCCCAAGGAACCATACTTGCCAGGGTCCAGTCTAAGACCTCCAGTGGCCTAAATCCATTCCTCCCACTTCTCTTTCAGGGATTAGAATCCATCATAGGCATTTATGACTAGTGTGTGGTAAATTTGAGATATGCCCCCTTTTCATAATTTACCTGTCCTGTCAGTAGCTTTGCTTCCAGGGGGTTATGGCCAGACAGTCCGACCAGTAGAGGTTTATAGGTATGTAGTACATGGCATAGGTGGAGGTATTTTTGTAACTGGGCCTTGGACAGGGAGAATTGTATTTGAGTGTATCTCCCAACCAGACGTCCCCAAGGGTAGAGATACCAATCCTATACCATTTGACGTAACCTTGTGTGTGTGAAATGCCAGCCATGCTACAGTGGAGTCTGCTGTGTCAGGGTTTTCTCACAGCCCGTTTCCCATGAGGTTTCCTGCCAAAATCTGTAGACCACTTTGAGGATGTCGGGGAGGTCAGGTGGTAGTAGGAGTTTACTGGAGCTGGAGGTCTGTCAAGCCCATTTCCCGATCACAGACCAAACCTAAGACAGATATCTGATAGGACAGAAGCAGGGTCCTTCAGCAAACAGACAGCAAATACACAAGAATTTTCCTGACATGCAGTTCTCTCACTTTCAACCACACCAAAGTGTTACATGTGGCTCACCAGGCCTGTCAGGAAGGTTTTGAGAATGTGGTCTCAACATAATGCCCACAGTCCCACCTAGTTCACAGGAGTCATGGAAGAGGTGTGGAAGAGTTGTGGCGCAGCGGCCAGGGCGACTGCCTCCAGATCCTGGGGCTCACGGTTTGATCCCCGGTGCCGGCAGAAGATCAGCCCAGCACCATGTGACTCTGGGCAATAGCTTGCTTAATCTTCCCGACGGCCCCCAGAGCCGGAACACCTCTCTGGAGATAGCTGGGCGCTTTACAAATACTGAACATTTAGATTTAACTTTTATCTCTGATTATTTAGGTGAGCCCCTTGTGTGCTACTGGTAGAAATGTCACACCTTTTTCCAGGCTGAGCACTGGATGGGAGTTGCTGGACGGTTTACAATAATTTTGCCTCCAAGAGTTTCAGGCAAGGAAAAGGTAATGTTTTAAAAGTCACTTTCCCTTAATATTTATTAAGATTTTAGCATCTGATAGAGACTACTAACTGCAGATTCCTTAATGTAGAATTATCCCGAGGCATGAGACTGGATCTGGAAATGTTTTGCCCAGCATCCCTGCGCGCCGGGGGGATGGCATCACGCAACTCCGCCCAGGCGTCGTCCGCGTACGTGGCATCAGCGAGGTCACATAAGTCCCACCCTGGCGCGCCTATGTCAGTTTTTTCCTTTTCCGCGTGCATCGCGGATCTGGTTCGTACTCTGGGCCTGTTTAGGCCATTCCCTTTTGCTATTGTGCGTGTTGTGGGAACAGTGTGCAGATGCCTTCGGGCTTTAAAACGCGCTTGTCTTCTGGACGTCTGATGTCGGCAACGGACCCTCACCTCATTTACATGTGGTGTTTGGGGGAAGACCACGGCTCCACCAATTGCAAGGCGGGCCAGCAGTTGAAGCCGAAGTCTCGGCTGGAGCGCCGGATGAAACTTCTCTCGGCTCGCATGTCTTCGTCACCTTGATCAGCTTCTGCGGAAGGTTTTCGACATAGCCATCATCGTCCTCATCCTTCTCCTAAGCTGCAAGAGCGTCGCTCCCCTGTAGATAAGTGTAGCTGTTTGCCCCCGAGGGCTTGTTTATGGCCTGTTGGGCTCTCCGCGGGTGATGCGACTCTGCGTAACGTCCCCCTATCCACCGTTTCCCGGTGAGGAGGTGTTGAGAGCCCAGATGGAGACATATGCGGCAGCTCTGCAGGCCTCACTGGCTTCTTCTCCTTCCCCTCCAGGGACGTCAGCGGATCCCTTGCGCAGTGTGGGGCCCTCCGCGGCGTCGCCGGCGGCCCCAGCGCTGACTGGTTCGGATCCATGCTCGGAGGATGTGGTGCCATTGGGGTGCCGCCCTTCGGGGTTCCCTCCTTTGGACCACGGTGCCTCTGCTTCGCTGCAAACATCCGCAGGAGTCCCTTGGTGTCGCTGGAGGTCGCCGGGCTCGGGTTGCATCCCCGAGCCCCTCTCAGCCCTATGGACAGGCGACGTTCTTGTCTGAGGCTGAGTTGACACCGCTAAGGCACCGGCGGCTGCTGGCCCTGGCGGCGCCACAGGGGTCGGCGGACCCCCTCGTCCCATCATGGGTCGAGGCTGGCGGGGGACCCTGCGTCCCTCCCCGGGCCCTTCTCATCCCTCCACGCAGGTGGCTGCCTCATCAGAGGTCGAGTCAGCCCTGGCGCCTCTGGGAGCAGCGGGCCCCTCTCGCCCCATCATGGGTCGAGGCTGGTGGGCGACTTCTTGTTATTCCCCGGGCCCTATCGTCCCTCCACGCAGGCGGCTGCCTCGTTGGAGGTCGAGTCGGCGCCGTTCCAGCGCCGTCCTTTAGCTGCTCCGTGCCAGCCCAGGTCTCCTGCGCCGTGTGGTGTGGAGGAGGCCTGTCCGGAGTCTTCTTTGGTGCTGGACGACGATGACTTAGGTTGAGGACTCTACGGGCCCGGACAGGCTTTGGGTTGTGTACTCGTCCTCTGACGCCCCCTCTTCCCCAGAGGTTGGGTGCCTGCTGGTGTCATCCTCCCCAGAGACGGCCCACCGCATCGTGGCTTTTTCCCTAACGTCATCAAAGGACGGCTCCTCGCCGTTACGGCGGCCGCGGTTTTTGCCAGAGGAGTCACTGGTCCCCCGCTCCTTGGTCCCGCTTTCTCCTTTCCGGATCTGGCCTTTGCCCACTCTGATTAGCTTAGGGGACAGCCGCCTAAGTCTGCAGCCGTCGCCTATGGAGAAGCTCCTTTTTCCCCCACGGGGCCCTACGGATGCGGGTGCTGCCTTCGCTCGCGCTCTTTCCACGGCTGTGGGTATTTTGCGCATGGATGATCCGGCTGCACATTTTCCAGCGGATCATCTTCTGGAAGTTCTCCACCAGGGCTCTATTGGGAGGGAGCTGCTGCTTCCGTTTGAGGGTTCGCTCCATTCTTCCTTGATGGGGACTTCGGGGTACCCCACCTTGGGAGATCTGCTGCCCCAACACCTTCTGCACCGGCACCTTCCAGCACCGCGTGACACGGTGTGTCTGTCCCTCCATCTCTCTGCCTCAAGTCCTTTTGTTGACTGCTTTTCCATCCCTACCGCTGCTGTTGTCTCCACCTTCTCCGGAGGCCCGCTGGCTGGACTCTTGGGGGCGCAATATGTTCGCTTCACCCTGTGCGGCCCTGCGGGCCCTTAACACTTTGTGTGTGTTGGCTAGGGCCACCTTTTGCTTGTGGGACTCGGCGGAGTCCCTTGGATCTGCTGCTTCTAAGTAGGATGCTGGAGTTGACTTGCGGCACCATTTGTTGGATGGCCGGGAGCTGGCGGCGTTTATTCTTCGCTCTGCTTTAGACATCTCAGAAGTACTTGGTCATGCCATGGCTTCTTCGGTTGCCCTTCACCGCCATGCTTGGCTTTGGGACTGTGTGTTCCCTGAAAATGTGAGGGAACGACTGGTGGATCTTCCCTTCGATGGCATTCTTTTGTTCCATGCCCCGGCAGACTCGGCCATCCGAATGTTCTCGGCGGGGCTTCGAACTCATCCTCCTCCTCCTCCTCCTCCTCCTCCTTCTTCTCCCCCTCAGTGACCTGTGAGTTGATCTGGTTTTTGGGAGCAGTTCTTTCGTTGGGGTGGGTCGCCCCAGTTGTGTGATCTGTGTGCTCTCAAGCCATTTTGTTGGGACCGTGGTTCTGTTGGCTGTTGGCCGGCCCTTCTTCACTGTGTGTTTTTGTTCTAGGTTATCTACACCAGGTTGGCCCTGAGATTAGGCCTTCTGTTTTTTTTCTCTTTGGCTGCTATCAAGCCTTCTGCGGGGGGTTTTACCCGCGGCTCTTTCTGTTGTCCTCTGCTGCAGAAGTTTCTTCCTAAGAGGGTTCCCATGTCTTGGGACTTAACATACCCTATGTGGGGTAGTGGTAGCTGTTATATAGCTTGTTCTATGCTGGGGAGTTGTGGTCGCCTTTGGGCCTCTTCTCTCCATGGCGTTTACGTACGTTGCAGGTGCACTTCCCTTATTGCTGGTTTGGAATGCCTTGGTGGCGCTCCGAGGTGTACTTCTCCGGGGTCGCTGCGCTGTTTGCCTGGTCTGCCTGCTGTCTACGGCCAGGCGTCGTGGCCCTGGATCTACTTCTTTTTGGGTTGTGTGGGCAGGCCCCTCTCTTAGGTGTGTCCGGGCCCTTCTTCACCTTCATGTTCTCTGTCCTGGAGGCTGAGATGGATTTTGTGTTCCTCCCTCTTTTAGGCGTAGCCTATCCGGTTTTCTTGGGTGCCCCAAGCTACTCTTTCTGCTTCCGACTGCTTTATTGATGTTGGCGCCGTTCTGTCTGGTCTCCTGAATTCTGGCTGTGATGGGCTCAGCTCCCCTATTCGCGGGGTGTGTTCCCGGTGGGGGGGCTTGACTTCTTTCCCTCATCTCCTTGGAGCCTCTAGGTTGATCTTCTTCCTTGCTTTAGGCTTGGATGGGGGTTCTGTTGCCTTGTGTGGGCATGGGGTGCTTCGGCCTCCCTTTGCCGTGACCTTGTTTCCTCTGTTGAGTGTGAACAGGCTTCCTCTTCGTCCTTCTTCCCACACTCCCATTGGGGTTGGTCGTGTTTGGTTTGTAAGGGTTCCCTTTGCCTGGGGGGACGGGGCTCCTCACCCTGTCCGTTGGACTAGTCCTCGGTAGACCCTCTGTTATGTCCAGGCTGGTGGTTTCCTCTTGCAGACCCTTCTTACCCGTGGGTATGGCTAGGGTATCTATTCTACGTTAAGGAATCTGCGGCTAGTAGTCTTTTTCAGATGTACGAGTTACTTACCTTCGGAAATGATGTATCTGCTAGAGACAATTCTAGCCGCAGATTCCTTCACGGCCCGCCCTTCCTTCCCGTTCTGCGAGGACCTTTGGCTTGGTCTTCTACACTCGCCTCCTGGGGGGTGGCTATGTCTTCTGTGAGTGCATCCCTTCGTTCTTTTTGACGGTATGATTTGTCTTGTTTCTTGTTCCTTTCCTCCTCTTTGGACCAGGAGCTATAACTCAATGGTACCTCTTGTGACTTTGGTGGCAGAGGATCTCACAGGACTAGGGTTTGCCTGTTAGTGCTGTTGGAGTGTCCTAAGGTGGTGCATTTTCAAACTCTGCTTTTCATTGGAGGATAGGTTTAGAGGTACTCCTGTGCCCCTCTGCTCTGGTTGTCCCTGGATTGGGGCTTGCCTTCACTCTCTCCCTCCCCTCCTTCTCCCCTTTTTGTTGCTAAGGTTATGGCTCCTCTGACTTCCTCTGGATTGGGGTCCTCTGGCCAAGTTTGTGACCTTTGCTTGTTGGGGGGTTGTCACACTCTGTGCTGGGGTTGCCTTGGAGTTTTGCCGTTCCTGCTTGTCTTGGAACTGGTTACCCTTCATTGTTCTTGGTTGGGGTTGTAGTCCTGCTACATGTTGTCATTCCATTTTACATGTGTTCCTTGTTTCAAGGCGGAGGCTGTCTACATACTGGCAGGGTGCCTGCTCTGTTCTTTCCCTTTTTCCCTGCCTTTGGGTGCTGCAGTGTGGTCACTGCTCCTTATGGTGTTGTTCATCACCATTTCCCTTTTTCCAATTTTTCTGCTCTTTCGCACACTGTTCCCATTCTCCAACGAAAACTGATGAAGGCGCGCAGGGGTGGGACTTATATGACCTCGCTGACGTCACGTATGTACGACGCCTGGGCGGAGTCGCGTGAAGCCGTGCCCCCGTGCGCAGGGATGATAGGCAAAAAAATTACGGATCCAGTCTCACGTCTGGGGATAATTCTACGTTAAGGAATCTGCGGCTAGAATCGTCTCTACCAGATACATCGTTACCGAAGGTAAGTAACTCGTACTTCACTTCTGGAAATAAATATCTGCACCTTATAAATCACCAGTTTATATAGAAAGTGTTAATAGCCCTACATAAGCCTTTAATGCAAGCTTGTGCACAGAAAACCACAGATGAATAATGTATTGTTAGGATTAGATTTAATTTTCCTCACATATTTTGGCAACAGGACATTGAGTTAGGCTGCAACCTATTTGTAACGTATATCTACAACTCACACTAGTTGTGCTCAGTCTCTACCTTGTTTAAATGAATTACTGTTTGCACTTAACATTTACTGGCAGTTAAACTGTGCACCATATAACTTTGCCATTGTGAGTAAGACTTGTCTCAAGTACTACACTATTTCTATTTTGGACATGCACACATGGACATACGGTCAATTTATGCTGAATGTCTTTGCTGGCTCTCTACCACCTACTTTGTTTTCTAAAATGATGTAAGAGTTTATAGAATAATTTGAGAACCCGTAGCATGGATGATTTCGTTCATGATGTCATTTGAGATGTCATCAGTCATGTGATCAATGATGTCAATAAACTTGTCGTGAGTGATGTATTATGTGAAGACGTAAGCAGTGCATTGCGGGGGAGTAAGTTATAGTTAGCTCAGGTAACTATAACTGCTGAATTTCACTGGTTTTGTGCAACTGAAATCTGAGCCTAACTATAACGCCCCTGTAACCTTTGTTTTTTTCTGTGAATTAATAAACAATTTAATTTTATTTCCGAACTATAACGTCCCTGTAACCTTTGTTTTTTTCAGTGAATTTTTACTCTTTTTTTTATTGTTATTTCCTAACTATAACGTCCCTGTAACCTTTGCTTTTTTAATTGAATTTTAAAGTTTTTTTTATTTTAGTTCCTAACCTTTGTGAGTGAGTGTGTGAGTGAGTGCATGCACGTCTCAGTGTGTCTGTGAATAGGTGTGAGAGTGTCTGAGTAGGTCTGTCAATGGGTGTGTTTTGCACAAAATATCTACCCAGGTGGATTACTTTCTACTGATTAATTACTAAGTGCTACCTCCTTGAGTAAATATCCAGTATGAATTATACACTACAACTGCATAATGGAGCATGAGGAAATGTCAACTGTGAGCTTGTGTGCATTTTGGCAATGTGATTGTTCTTGGTGCTTAGCAAGGGAAGATACTTTAAGGGCTATTTAGGGAGGTCCAGCATACATGCTCATTCAAACTCTAATCACAGAAGGTATGCAGTTCCTCAAGGCGGATAAAGTGATAAAGATGAAGGAGGTCCTCACAAGAGGTCCTCACACACCCCTTTATCATTTGGACCTGCTCTTTGTCGGGTCGGCACTGTAATACCCGACAGGCACCGGTAAAGGGGCTCTTTAGCGGAGATCTTTTGTTCCTTGCCGTATGGTGCTGTGGGTGAGAGGGGTCTAGGTGGTGTAGATGCAGTGAAAGTGAGTGGTATTAAAAAAGGTTGGATAGTCCAAATAAGACTTTTATTCAGGATGGCTATCCACCTTCTTAAAAGCCATTAGAGTGGCCGCTCTCTGACTTTATGATCCAGTGAAGCTAGGCTCAACTCTCATGGTCGACATGTTTCATGCACAGTGGTCTGATGTGATCCGTGGCATTTCTTCAGAACCAAGTGGGTGCACTATCTACACTCAGTGGTTGGTAAATGTCCTACCTACCAAGCACCATGAATGCAAGCACAGTGTCCCGCCAATTCAAGTGGTGACCTATGAAAGAGATAATGGGGGAAAGTGTGGTGTCACACAGTTTAGTAATGTAACAATAATAACATAGTAGAAAGGTCACTGTAAATCCGACATCCTCTCCACAGTTGTCCGCACTGTTACTGAAATGGAGTGGAACATCTCACTCCCAGTGTTGAGATAATTAAAAGGATTAAAAGGAAGACTGAGTTAAAAGCCGGCTATGCAAAAGTAGAATGGAATTGCTCTAGCGACCCCCAACGGGGGACGTAGTGACAGTACTGGTAACTCATGAAATGAAATGAAATTTGTACTTGTAAAGCGCACTTATACCCCAACTGGGGTGTCCTGGCGCAGCAACGCATACCGCTGTGGAACCCTTCCTGGCTTTTCCCTGTGAAATGTCCACTCCTGGGCACCCCCAAGGTGAAGCCAGGCATCCCAGCACTGTTGGGGCCGTTGTGGAGATTAAGCAAGCTATTGCCCAGAGTTGCAGAGTGGGACCCATGATTAGAATAGGCACCGAGGCGAGAATTATCAGGTCTGAGGAAATTGAGCCCAAGACCCACCGAGGCGGGAATTGAACCCTGGTCCTGGGCCAGACCTCTGCATCAGGGTCTGCCGCTCTAACCATTGAGCCACACTTCTCCTGCAAGGAGAGTGTCACTCCATTCGGTGTTCAGCTCTAGAAACTAGTATCGCGGTGTCCTAAAAATGTAGGAGGCAAAGGTGCATTACTGTAAGCTCTGGTAAGGTATCAGATGCATACTTATAAAAACACACATGGTCAGAGTGTCATTATGTGGGGTGGTGGCAGGTCCCGTGATCTGTATCCTGCCCCTGTCATGCTAGTAGAAGGAGGCAACAATGTCTGAGTAGGTCTGTCAATGGGTGTGTGAGTGGGTTTGGGAGCGGCTGCATAAAAGTCTCACTGGGTGTGTGAGTGGAAGCATGAGTGTCTGAGTGGGTCTGTGAGTGGGTGTTATGAGTGTCTGAGTGGGTAACTGAGTGGGTCTTTGAGTGGGTGTCAGAGTGTCTGAGGGAGTTCATGAGTGCCTCTATCAGTGTGAGTTAGTCTGTAAGTGAGTGCCTGAGTGGGTCTGTCAGTGGGTGTGTTAGTCTCTGTGGGTCTGTGAATGGGTGCATGAGTGTCTGAATGGGTCTGTGAGTGGCTGAGACAGTGTCTGATTGGTTCTGTGAGTGAGTGCATGAGTGCCTGAGTGGGGTTGTGAGTGGTTCTATGAGTGTCTGAGTGGGTGTATGAGTTCATGTGAGAGTGACTGAGTAGGTCTGTGAGTGGGTGTGTAAGTGGGTTCGAGTTTGTCTGTGAGTGGGTGTATCAGTTTCTGAATGGGTCTGTCAGTGGGTATATGAGTGAATGATTCACAAAGGAACCACACCTGCCCCTTTATCCAACAAGAGTCCTCAGTTTTGCACAAAATACCCAGGGGGATTACTTTCTACTGATTAATTACTAAGTGCTACCTCTTTGAGTAAATATCCAGTATGAATTATACACTACAACTGCATAATGGAGCACGAGGAAATGCCAACTATCAGCTTGTGTGCTTTTTGGCAATGTGGTTGTTCTTGGGACGTCTTTTTTTCAGAAATATGTGATAATGTAAATCCTCCTACAGAGAAGACGAGACTACAACGAGGTAAATCTCCACAAAACAAGGGCCTTTCTTCTTAAGTATATGAAGTAAGTGCTTCTTTGTTTGGTGGAGATAGTCTCATTTTCCTCAGCAAAACTACACCTCACCAATATCGGCTGAAAACACACAGGCGCTTGTTAAGCTGTCAGTATTAATGCCA
This sequence comes from Lissotriton helveticus, assembly GCF_964261635.1. Taxonomy (NCBI): domain Eukaryota; kingdom Metazoa; phylum Chordata; class Amphibia; order Caudata; family Salamandridae; genus Lissotriton; species Lissotriton helveticus. The sequence goes on from NC_136059.1 coordinate 1,032,881,842, forward strand.
CAGATCACCTCTCTTCTGACTATCATAATATACTGCGATACAAAAGGGGATGATGGACGGAGCGTTTGAGCAAATCAAACACTCACCCCCAGTCAACTGATCTGGGTTTAATCCATCACCATTCTTTAGCTCACTCAGCCATCCTAGTTCAGACATGGCCATATGCAAATCAGTCTGGCCCTGTGCCTCATGGCTTGGCAGTTCGGGCTGGACTGTTCCCATGAGGCACAGGGTCAGACTGATTTGCATATGGCCATGTCTGAACTGGGGTGGCAGAGTGGGCTAAAGAACGGTGATGGATTAAACGCAGATCTTTTGACTGGGTGTGAGTGTTTGATTGATTCAGATGCTCCGTCCATCACCACCCCCTTTTGTACCGCTTTTGACAGCCATAAGTGTGGCAGGGTATGCTCAGACGTGAGTCCCTTGCTCGCGTCGCTTTGCCACTGGATTCAAGCAAGCCGGGCTGAAGACAGCTGGAGTGCCAGAAACCGGTCCTCGGAAGCTTGTTTCCGGTCCAGGGAAGACATGGCTTGGCAGTTCGGGCTGGACTGTTCCCATGAGCCACAGGGTCAGACTGATTTGCATATGGCCATGTCTGAACTGGGGTGGCAGAGTGGGCTAAAGAACGGTGATGGATTAAACCCAGATCTTTTGACTGGGTGTGAGTGTTTCATTGATTCAGATGCTCCGTCCATCACCACCCCCTTTTGTACCGCCTTTGGCCACCATAAGTGTGGCAGGGTATGCTCAGACGTGAGTCCCTTGCTCACTTTGCCACTGGATTCAAGCAAGCCGGGCTGAAGATGGCTGGAATGCCAGAAACCGGTCCTCGGAAGCTTCTTTCCAGTCCAGGGAAGACCTGGCTTGGCAGTTAGGGCTGGACTGTTCCCATGAGGCACAGGGTCAGACTGATTTGCATATGGCCATGTCTGAACTGGGGTGGCAGAGTGGGCTAAAGAACGGTGATGGATTAAACCCAGATCTTTTGACTGGGTGTAAGTGTTTGATTGATTCAGATGCTCCGTCCATCACCACCCCCTTTTGTATCATAATATACTGGCATGAGTCATATAACATAACATTACATGCACACCTTCACCCGTAGGTATCTTGGCACTGAATAACAGATATTTATTGTTCCCCAACTCAGTGGTACTCATTTTATTGACCTTGGATGGATGAAAGGCTGAGTGGACCTGCTTAGTGATTAGTTCACTGAGCCACCAGACCCAGCTACTATCATTCCTCCCTACACTTATGAATCAACAAATGTTGTGTACCCTGACTTTTGACCATATTACATGCTACTAGTATTAGCTAGCTGCAGCTGGTGTTCCCTGGTTTGTTTGAAAAGGATTAATAGCTTTTACAAATGTTTTACCATGCATATGCAAGGTCAGGTTTCAGGCATCAAGGAAACATCCAGAAAATCCACCAGAATAAGCATCAAACAACCAGCATAGATGACCTCAATGTGAACCTTCCAGATTACAGCCCTCATCAAATGAATCCCCTGAACTGGTTCCTAACTATAAGCAATTAGAATGTGACCTTTGTGAACATTCTAAAACACCTTCTGGAAGACAGACTCATCAAATTAATCATCTGCCCCTGTTCTTTGTTGTAAGCAATTAGAACGCAACTTTTGTGAACATTCTAAAACACCTTCTAGAAGACAGCCTAGTCAAATTAATCATCTGCACCTGTTCCTCGCTATAAGCGATTAGAACACTACCTTTGTGAACATTCTACAGCTCTTTCTACTTGAGATCATTTAAGCGCAGACAGTCGTCTGTTGTGGGCCACTTTTTTGGAGTGGTTGTTTTGAATTAGATAATTTACTTATGTCTGAGGCAGAGACACTGTCCTACTCAGATGAATATATATTGAAGATAGCAGCAGGTCCATCACTTCTGGGTAACAAAACCCCACAGATACAATCTCCTTATGAATCAGACATAAATCAACTCGATCGACTAAAGAAAAAACTAGTGCGCAAAGAATTACACGCAAAATTTCTAACTGATTGCTTGAATGCCAACAAGATGAAGAATTCAAAATAGGCTTTAGTTTCTCAGCTAATAGATGCTCACGCACGTGGATGGTGCTCAGCATCGAAACAGCCCTTAGAATTATCAAAACATTGACTAAAGAGAATGATTCACTTGAAAAGAAAATCCTAGGGGATTCTACAATCACCAACAGTAAATTTCTCCTAGATAAGGTGCAAGAAACTATTCGTGAATTTGAAGAATGCAATTCACACGAAAAGACTGACAAACTACAAAATGATATAAGACGTTATAACAAAGAAAAGACATATCCCTACCTGAATAAAGATTTTTATATTTCACAGGGCCCGAATCACCAAACTAGAAAACGGGCTACCTTTTCTGATACTAATTCAGAATCAGGAAGTGATAAATCATTTGACACGCATCCTAGACAATTTGATCAACAACCTTCTACTTCACATCAGGCTTTTTTAGGCCAGGACCGCAGGGGCTCAGGGCCACCACGGAGACACCAAGCCCCGAGGAGAGGATGGTATCGAAACGAATACACACCAGGGTTTCGCAAAACTCGCAACCAAAATTACGAGTGGTAAAACCGAATCATACTATTCCCATCTTCAATCTATCCTCGCATATTTTGTCTGAACAAGAGACCACAGTGTTATCAGCAGGTCTTAGTTTTGTTCCAACATATAAGAATGATCTTTTTCAGACCAAGTTGGAGATCTATAGATTTTTTCGGACAATACGCTTAAAAAAATTTGGGGAGAGGAGGAGCTTGGCGGGCATCCGAGATGGCCGCTTGAGCACAGCGCTCTCCGGACCCTCGCCGCCCCCGGCATTTTATCCTGACTGAATCCTGATTTCTTGCAAGAATCCGTGTGGAGGACGTTTGGCTGATCAGCCTGGCACCTTTCAGAAATTGATTTGGATCTCTTATTCCTGAGATATGATGGTCTGAACTTTTGGACTCCGCCCTCGAGGTGCGCCCGGGACGGGGTGCGGTTCTGTAGCCGTCCTGGAATTGAACAACAACGGCAGGAGATCTGGCCTTGTGGGTCCCCCTTCCTAAGTTTCGGTTTCGATTCTGTTCCGACTTGGGCCACGGGTGTGCCTATCGAGTTGCGGCTGAGACCTGGAAGCGGATCGGCTGTTGGGTTTACCTGTGGACTATTTGCTGGCTTGGCGACCTCTACCCGAGTTGTGCCCCTCATTTTTGTGTACTTTTGATCCTGTGCTTTGGGTGTCGGGCCCGTCGACCCTGGTGGCTTGTCCTGTGACGCATCTTCAAAATGGCGGGCAGAGGGGACAGAGAGACACGCAAGGCGAAAGCACCACTGCGCGGAGCCCCGGTTCAATCAAATGTCATGGACCGCTATACTCATTCTAAGGGGTCCCCCGGAGCTGCCCTGCCTGGTTCTAGTACAGCGTCCGAACGAGTTTTGGAAGAGTCGGCGGAGCCCTCCCTACAGGACATCATGGGCGCCATCTCGGGCGTGAGGGAATCCACCGGCCTACAGTACGAGGCCTTGGCCCATAAACTTGACACCGTGGCTATTGAGGTTAATCTTATTCGTGCTGATCTCGGCAAGACGAATGAGAGGGTGCAATCGTTGGACATTAAATCGTCCAGCCTCACGAAGGACGTCTCGGAGCTCCAGACAGAAATCGGAAATCTCCGTCGGGTGCACGACTTCATGACCCGACGTCTGGAGGATTTTGAAAATAGGGCACGTCGCTGCAGTGGTCGCCTGTTTGGTGTACCGGAGAACCCTGAACCCCACTCGGTGGATCTCCTGGTTGAGGATCTGGTCTTGAACCATCTTGCCCCTTCCGGCCTTACGAAGTTCTTCACGGTGGAACGCGCACATCGTGTTCCAGGGGGCAGGGTTCGGCCGGGAGCCCCGCCGAGACCCATTGTAGCGAATCTTTTTCACTATAGAGACCGGGACGCTATCCTGCAGGCCTCACGGGTGAAGGGCCCGGTGGCCTTTGAGAATGCTACGGTTAACTTTTACCCGGACTTTTCCCAGCAAGTTCAGAAACAACGGATGGAGTTTCGTGGGGCCAAGAAACGTCTTCGGGATCGGGGCTTACGTTATGCTATGCTCTATCCCACCAGACTTCGGATCGAGTATAATGAGCGTACCCTTTTCTTTGATCGCCCAGATGCTGTTAATGACTGGCTAGACTCCTTGCCTGACCGTGCTCCTGAGACTGAATCCGCCGCTCACCCTGGTGGTGCCGAAGGTGGTGTGGAGATCTGACTGTTTGGCTCACATGTTTTATTTTGAATACATTTTCAGGATTGTTGACCGGCGTTCCTCTGCATTGTGATTATTTTATCTTTCTTTTGTTACTTTTCGTTCTTGATGTTTGTCAGGGGCGGGTGGAACGGAGACCTTTCCTCCTCCGGGGTCTTTGTGTAGACTAGGGGTTATGGGGCGACAGGCACACTGCAGGTTGGGGTGGCTCTTTAGCTTTTTGCAGGGGTGCAGGGTGGGGGGTGTTTCCCTTCAGTTTGGGGGAGGGGGGCTGGGAAGTTCTTTCTTTTTTGTGTGTTGTTTTCAAGGCGAATTGCTCCTGTGTCTGCTGCTGTTTCTGGTGTCTTGCTCGTGGATGAGGGGTCTTGGCTCGGGTGGTTGGGATGGGGGGTAGAGGGTTGAAATTTGTTTCCTGGAACGTTAATGGCCTGGGAGATCGTATTAAGCGCAGTGTGGTCTTGAATTGTATACGACGTTTGTCGCCAGATATTGTTTTCATGCAGGAAACCCATTTGATTGGTAATGTTTGTAATGCGATGAATAGATGGGGCTACCGCCTTGTGGCGCACTCGGGGTTTACCTCCGGATCTAGGGGTGTGGGTATCCTTGTTCGAACCTCCCTCCCCCTAGCGATTGACGAGGTGATTCAGGATGACCGTGGGAGGTATACTGTCTTGGTGGGTAGATATGAGGGCCGCACCCTATCTCTCTTTAATGTTTATGTTCCCCCGGGTTTACAGACTTCTACTTTCACTGATTTGGGCCGTGTTTTGTTAGATCTCCCTGAAAGTACTCTCTTCCTGGCCGGTGATTTTAATTCGGTGCTTTCCGGCCTTCACGATCGCCATCCCCCTAGGGATACTCCGCAGGCTCAGCAGTGGTTGGGTGGGTTTCTAGATACCTTTGGCCTTGTGGACTGCTGGCGACTTTTGCACCCCACTCAGCTCCAATACACCTTCCATTCTGGGGCTCATGGCAGTCTGTCTCGGCTGGATTATTTCCTGATGCCCGCGGCCCAGTCGTCAGAGGTTCGCGAGATTTTGCATTTGCCAAGGGGTATTTCTGACCACTCGCCGCTCTGGCTTCGTTTCGAGGTTGGGGTGGAGACAGCGGGCCGAGTGGCTCCAATTAACCCATGGTATCTTTCCTCTCCTGAGACTCGTACCCTCTTGCTCAAGTCCATAGATGCATATTTCCTGGAGAACGAGGGGTCGGTCCCTTCGGCTGTGTCCCTGTGGGAAGCCTTTAAAACTGTGATTCGTGGACAGGCCCTCTCCTTGATTGTTGAAGCCAAGAAAGCCGGGAGGAGGGAGGTGGTGGACCTTGAGGGGGAGATCTCTGCTTTGGAGGATGAGTTGGAATCTGGTGTCACGCCTGAGAAGCTCCATGCCCTGGGTCTAAAACAGTTTGCATATAAATCCCTGGTCACAGACGCTGCTAAGGTGATGTTTCGTGAGCAACAAGGCAGATTGTACGATGTGGGTGATAAGGCGGGTGAACTCCTAGCGTGGTTGGACAAGAAGGAAAGAGTTAATCGTGTGGTGCCTGTGATTCAGTCTGCGAGTGGTGAGAATGTGACTGATCCGACTGCCATTGTTGATCGTTTTGCGGAATATTTCCGTGTTGTATATGCTCCCGTGTCTGAGAGGGACGTGGCTGACTCCCGCTTACTCTTGCGCGATATCACTTTGCCCTGTGTCACCGACCTGGACCGTATTGCTTTGGACTCCCCTTTTACGAATGATGAGATAGCGACTGCTATCCGTTCGCTCCGTTCGGGCAAAGCGTTGGGCCCGAACGGGTTGCCCATTGAGTTGTACAAGCTACGCCCCGATAAGATGGCGCCGTATCTTCGCGCCATGTTTCTAGAATCTCGTGAACGTAACATCCTTCCCTATGATCAGCGCCTGGCGACAATTGTCGTCATCCCTAAAGATGGTAAACCACGTGACCTCTGTTCCTCATATAGACCCATATCCCTGTTAAATGTTGAACCCAAGGTTTTGGCAAAACTTTTGGCGACTCGTCTCCTTTCGGTTCTCGGGGATTTGGTCCATCCGGATCAGTCTGGCTTTATCCCGCATCGCAACACTGCTTTGAATCTGTGACGCCTTCACGGCGTGATGGCGAGGGCGGGGCTTCTGACTGAGCCGGCCATTTTGGCGTCCCTGGATGCCTCTATGGCCTTTGATACTGTGGAGTGGCCCTATCTATGGGCGACTCTTGAGAAATTCGGATTCGGGTGCGAGTTTATTAGCTGGATTCAGTTGTTGTACGCGGAACCTCTGGCACAAGTTGTGGTAAACGGTAGAGTGTCGGCTCCCTTCTCCTTGGGCAGGGGTACCCGTCAGGGTTGCCCCCTGTCCCCGTTGTTGTTTGCGCTCGCTCTTGAACCATTGGCGGCCTGGCTCCGGTGGGAACCGTCCCTTAAAGGGATTCGCTGGGCCCCGGACTTCGAAGACCGCGTCTCGCTTTATGCGGACGACATCCTTTTGTACCTTACTTCCCCTCGCAAGTCTTTAACTGTTTTATTTGACGTTCTTGTGTCCTTTGGCGCTAACTCAGGCCTCGTCATCAATTGGACTAAATCCTGTGTGTATGTTTTGTCTGGTGTCTTGCCTCCGTTGCCGAGCAGACTTCCTCTTCAGGTGGCCAGGGATGGCTTCAAATACTTGGGGGTTTTTGTTACCTTGGACTCGTCCCTTCGTTTTGATCGTAATCTCCTTCCCCCGTTACTTAGGCTACGTTTGGACGTTGCCCGTTGGCGCAGACTTCCCCTGTCTCCCCTGGGTCGGGCGGCCCTGTTTAAGATGATGTCATTGCCGCGGTTTCTCTATGCTCTCCAGAATTATTTTGATCCTATCCCTAAGTCCTATTTTCGGGAGATTGAGAGCCTTCAGAGGCAGCTTATTTGGGATGGGCGTCCGCGCATTGCTCTCGCGAAACTTTCCATCCCGTGGTATGATGGGGGCATGGCGCTCCCCGATATTAAGAGATATTACTGGGCTTCCCATCTGTCCGCTATCAATCACGCTATGTTTTCGCCAGGTCGTAATCCGGCGTTTGAAATGGATAAACTTCAGCTTCCGGGAGGTGACTTTAACAGAGTGCTTTATTCTCGCTCCGCTGGGCGCCATCTTGTGGGACCTACATTGACTGCTTTGACGGTGTGGCGTGCCGCGAATGTGAGCTTGGGCTGGGAGGATCGCTTGACGTTGGCGACGCCGCTTTATGCTTCAGAACGTCTGGGCGGTCTTTGGTCTTCCAAGGGTTTCGACCGTTGGGACATGATTGGGATTTCCAAGGTGGGGGATGTGTACTCTAAGGGTTCTGTGCGTTCGTTTCAGGCCCTCCAGGCTGACTATGGCCTGAGTGGTCGGGAATTCTTTCGTTATTTACAGCTCAGGCACGCCCTGGCTTCGGTGTTTGCTCCTGGTGAGATTCCACCTGACTCTTCCCCCCTTGAGGACCGTATCCTTGATGGACATCTTCCTGATAGCACTATCTCCCTGATCTATAAAAAGTTGATTAACAATCGGTCCGACTTATTGGCCCGACTTCGGGAATTGTGGATGGGAGATGGGTTAGAACTTGATGATGAGGATTGGCAATCAGCCCTCTCCTCCCCGAAGGAGGTGGCTATTCCGGCTCGTCTCCGTCTGGTTCAATTGAAGATCCTTCATCGGGTGTACGTGACGGGACCGCGACTGGTGGTGATGGGCTTTTCCTCCGATGGATTGTGTAAGCGTGGGTGTGGTTTGCGTGCTACTTTCCTGCATATTCTCTGGGAGTGCCCGATGGTGGCTGCTTATTGGGCGGCCGTGCTTGAAGTGATGGCTGTGGTGACAGGTGTGTCCTTGTGTCCGGAACCTCGTCGATGTCTTTTGAATGTTTGGGAGCCCACGGACTATTCGGTGGCACAGACTAGATGGGCCACCCTGGGCTATATGGTTGCGAAGCGAGACATTGCACAACTCTGGGGGGCCTCCAGGCCCCCTGACCTCTCGAAATGGGAGGATAACATGGATTGGTCCATGTTCCGTGAGAAAACTGTCTATGTGGCCAGGGGCAGACCCAGGGCATGGGTGAAGATGTGGGGTCACTGGAACGACTACCGTGGCGACATTTGTACTCCTCCCCTTGTGGGCACTGTTGGGCTTGCCCTGTCTCCATAGGCAAGCGTTCTTGGAACCTTTCATATAGGGGTTGTGCTGGTGTCTCCGGCCCTCCCCCTCCCCCTTTTTTGTACTGACTTCTGTGTCCCTCCCCCCCCCCCTCCGAGCTCCTCAGTGCTTAGTGTTTTGCTACTGTACTTCTGTTGCTGTCCCCCCCCTTACATCCATTGAGCTGACCTTCGGTACTATACTTTCGCCTTTTGTGTGTGTTTGTTCTTTCATATAAATAAAATCTGTTTTTGTCCTGTAAATAGAGCTGAGTATTGCATTGTTTCTTGACTTTTACCTCTGCGGGCATATATGATATGTGTCTACTCCTCTTTTAGCGGCCGGCCCGTGTGGTTGTAGGCCCATCCTTGTACTTTTTTGCTTACTCAAATAAAGGTTTTCAAAAAAAAAAAAAATAAATTTGGGGCGAATACCATCAACACACTCCATGATGGTATTACAGGCTTAAGAAATAACTCAACCTTTTTTCCAATGAATTCTATGGTAAGAAAATAAGTGCTTACCTTTGAAAATACTACCATGATAGAAATGGAGAATCTCTTCAAAGAGAAAATAAGATTCCATTCCAATTTCCCTAAAGAACACCAGCAGGCCTTATAAAAACTACAGTCCCTATCAAATACCGTTATAAAACCAGCGGATAAAGGGGGTGGAATAGTTTTGTGGGACAGAAACAACTATAATAAAGAAGCACTGAAACAACTGACAATACCAACTCCTTACAAAGAACTCAAAAGTAATCCTACTGATCGATTGGCAAAGGAGATTACATCATTGAGCAAACTGGGTCTTGAAGGTGGCTGGCTGAATGAAAAAGAAGCAGCATTCCTAATTAATAAAACACCTACAGTGCCAGCAATATACTTGCTACCGAAGGTGCATAAAGACCCTTCAAATCCCCCTGGACGGCCTATAGTTGCAGGTTGCAACTCGATCCTGAAGCCGTTAGCTCAGTATTCTGACTTTTTTATCAGGCCTTTTGCTGTCAATCAGACTTTCTATATTAGAGATACCATGGCAGTATTCAATGATGTAGAAAACTTTGATTTCGATCCTTCAAATGACTTTCTTGTCACTATGGACATTAAAAGTCTTTATACAAACATTCCTCAAACCGAGGTTTTGACAATCTTGACAAATTTACTAAACACACGACCAAGGCCCCACGAAGTCCCCACTGACTTCATTATTAACTGTGTAAGAATTTCACTTTGTGAAAACTTTTTTATATTCGAAAACACCTTCTATAAGCAGCTTAAAGGTGTTGCAATGGGGGCAATTTACGCCCCGGATATTGCGAATATCTATGTTGCCAACTTGAGCACATCTGGCATGTATCTAACCCATATTCTAATAACATCAGGAAGTGGCTTAGATACATAGACGATGTCTTCATGATATGGCATGGCACACTTAATCAACTACAACATTTTCACTTTTGGTTGAATGCAAGAAGCCCGCATCTCCAATTTACACTTGATCATAATAGGCAAGAAATGAATTTTCTGGATATTGTGATTAAGAATGATGTTAATAACCATCTATATACGTCGTATACAAAGCCAACCTCAAGAAACACTCTTTTAAGTTACCAAAGCCATCACCCGCAAGCACTTAAAGACGGACTGCCATTTGGGCAGTTCTTGCGTTTACGCAGGAATTGCACTCGTAAGGCGGACTATTTTGTAGAAGCCAAGAAATTAAAGGACAAATTAAAAGCTCGGGGATACCCAGCAAGATTGCTCAAAAGATCATTGAAACGTGCATGGTACAATAATCGAGAAAGGGAAACATCCTTTACAACGAAACTTTTACAACGCAGTGCTTTTACAACGCAGGTTTTACAACGAAAACCATTACAACGCATTGCGCTGGGGGGCGCTCTAGGATAGGGAATAGATTTAATGTACTATCCAACACCTTCCCTAGTGTCCACGGGGACTGGAGTTGGAATAGTAAATTAAACTATTCACTATCCAGCACCCCAAAGCGCTATGCGTTGTAATGGTATGTGTAGTAAAACCTGCGTTGTAACAGCATGCGTGGTAAAAGCATGCGTTGTAACGTCATACAACCTCGAGAAACACTACTCACAATTAGAGAACGTGAAAAGAATAACAATTTGGTTTGTGTTTCTACTTTTGGTACCCATTCCAACGCTATTAAGAAAATAATATCTAAACACTGGAATCTATTAAAAGGTATTCCAGAATTCATTCAAAAACCAATGTTTGCATTTAAAAGGGGAACTAATTTGCAGGATAGATTGGTTCGTGCCTAAGAAGATAAAACACCAAATGATATCATAGATAACATGAGACAGTTGGTCCCATTAGTTGGCCACCATAAATGTAATATGTGTCTAGCTTGTGAAACAACATCCACAGTTAAATCATGCAAAATCAATGACTTTACCTTGACGGCTAAGTCGTTTTCGAACTGTAATACGGCCAACGTGGTTTACTGTATCCAATGCCCTTGCAAACTGCATTATATCGGTAAAACTATTCAACCGATAAAAAAGCGTATCCTACAACACCAATCACGTATACGCTGTCTGAAAGAGAATGCACCTTTGGTAGAACACTACCAACAGCAAGAAAACAAAGCAAAGGACATGCTGTGGTGGGTTCTAGATGTAATCAAGCCCTCCAGAAGACAGAACAATGTAGATAAGATACTATCCCTTAGGGAACGCAGATTGATATGCATTGCTGACACAGTGAACCGCGGTCTCAACACTGCCGCTGAATGGCATGCTTTGGCCTGTATCAAATGAGTGCTGTCCTTTTCCTGATATGTTCAAAATCTTCTTAAATACATGCCATATTTCAATCAAGAGAATAATATTCACTAGAATGCTTACATGTATATTGCATGTTTATAAAATGTTATAATTGTCAGGTTTGCAACCATAGTGATATGTGATTCTATTTATTGATGCCTCCAATTATGGAAATTACTAGTTCTCCAATTTTGGATCTAAAAATCAATTATAGAATATAACAACAGCTATTTTTGAATTTGATTAGTAATAACAGCTAACCTGTATTATGTATTGTGAATGCAAACTAAATGCTGTAAAACGTTTTAAAAAACTACATAACTGCGCAGACTACATGGGGCGCTGGCTAGAGCGGACTCGATATCAACACAAGCAGTGATATTGACACTGGACGCCAAAATGGCCTTTGACCTCGTAGAGTGGAATTACTTGTTTGAGGTCCTGTCTTGTTTGGGGTTCGGCCCCAAGTTCATTGCTTGGATTAGGTTGTTGTATGCAGACCCGGTAGCGCAGGTGGTGGCGAATGGCCATATCTCGGGATCGTTCCCTCTGGGGAGAGGCACTCGACAGGGCTGCCCCCTCTCGCCATTGCTATTTGCAATTTCCCTGGAACCACTAGCCACCTTGATAAGGACCTCCCCGCTACTGACGGGGATACGGTGGGCGGAGGGCTGGGAGGGCCGGCTTTCCCTCTATGCAGATGACATGCTTGTATACTTAACAGACCCGGAACATGGGGTACCGGCGCTCTTACATCTCTGTGACAGCCATGGTACAGTATCGGGGTATACGTTAAACTGGAACAAGTCAGAAATGTATGTCCTGAAGGGTCCGGCTCCAGCACTACCGTTGGAATGCCCCCTAAGGGCAGCTGGATCTTCCTTTAAATACTTAGGTATTCATGTTACGAAGGACCCAGCGGAACTTATGGATAAAAATCTGGGACCGCCTATGGCGCGACTTAACCAAGATGTTAAGTTCTGGGCGGGACTGCCTTTAACTCTACTGGGGAGGGCAGCGCTATACAAAATGATGTCCCTGCCCCGGTTTCTATATATACTCGAGAATACTCCCTACCCGGTGACTCCGAGATTCTTTCAGAAAGTCGCAGCATTGGTTTCAACCCTGCTGTGGGGGAACCTCCCGGCACGTATTGCACAAACCAAACTGCATAGGGGCTGGTACGATGGCGGAATTGCGCTGCCTAATCTGAAATTGTATTATTGGGCGGCACAATTGAAACCAATCAACCATTGGTTGCATACTCTGCAACATGAACCGGCGTTCCGAGCAGATAGGGCACAACTGGGCACGGTTAGTCTACTGGCTCCGTTGTACGACCAGAGCAAACTACTTAAATTGGTGGGACCCACCAGACTAACTGCGATGCTGTGGCATACGGCGACAGCGGCATTAGGAAGGAAGGGGAGAATGACCAAACTTACTCCACTGTGGGACTCTCGAGCCCTGGGTAACATGAGAAACAGCAGGGGCTTCTCACACTGGGATGCTATAGGGATATCCACGGTGGGGGATCTCTGGGAAAGGGGAGGTGTGATACCTTTTGATAGGCTGAGGGAGTTATACGACATGGGAGAGAGAGAATTGTACAGGTACATACAGATACAACATGCATTGCTCGCAGTCATACCCCCCGACACTGAGTTGCCGGAATCATCCCCGCTTGAAGACCGCCTTTTCACGGAGTTTATGATTGAACGTGCGACATCACTTACATACCGTAAACTACTTAACAACCTGCCGGACCCAATGACCGTAGTGAAGGAGAAATGGGAGGGTGACACCTGTGAGATGGACGAACAGGAATGGAACGAGGCGATGGCGTCGCCCAAGGAAGTCGGCATCTCTGCAAGATTGAGACTGGTGCAACTAAAAGTTTTACATAGAGTATATTTCACTAGGACAATGTTGCACCGCAACACCCTTACTGCCTTCGTGGGTGCGGGGAGGAGGGCACATTTTACCACACTATATGGGACTGCCCCCATATCCAGGAGTTCTGGAGACAAATAATGCGTACACTTTCACAGGCGCTAGAGATCTCATTGTTACCCGAACCACGGAGGTGCCTATTAAACGTATGGGAACCTACTGACCTGTCCAGACACGGTCGACTCTGGGTCACAGTGGGCTTGATAATAGCGAAACGAGATATCGCACAGAAATGGGGAGCGGCAGTAGTGCCAACAAAGACACAATGGTGCCTTAACATGGACAGAGTTATGGTGACAGAGAGAGCGGTGTACTCTAGCAGAGCATGTCCGGGGAAGTGGAATAAAATCTGGACCAAATGGAACGTGTATAGGGGAGAGATGTGTGATCCCTTACCGATGATCAGGACTTGTCGGATGAAGAGGGGGAAGAGGTGTACTAAACCTCACAGATACAGAAGGGCAGGGGGACCACGGAGCTTAGCCACACCGAGATACTATAGGACAGGCTCGAGGGTTAGATGAGAAGGGAACCAGGGGAACTGCGTCCGAGGGAGCCTGACCACTCCCATGAGCAGGCCTTAATGGGGGGTTGGAAGAACCAGGTGGGTGGGACTCTGGGGAGCAGCCTCTGCACTTAGTTGATACGACTGATTAGACACAATGCGTGACCATAATGTGATTCCTCATCTTTCTTTGTTTTGTTGTTGTTTAAAAAATAGAAAACCAAGAACATGTACTAATAGGCAGAATAATGACTGTACTGTACCTTTTGATTGATGCAGTTAAGTGGCGGTGCATAAAATACCTTGCGGACCCCAGTCTGATTTCACCGCATGTTGACAGCAAAAATGTGATGGCGGCCGGCCGTGAGGGTTGTAGGCCTACAGCTGTGTAAACTTAAAGGTGCAATAAAGGTTTTTGGGGGAAAAAAAAAACTACATAAAGTGGGACATTCATTATATACATAAAACTTAAAGAATTGGATTTTCGACATCATTCCTAGGATGATACAATACACTTTGATTTCCAAGATATCAATTAAATGCTCTTTGCACCGTAATCTAAAAACAAGTTAAAATAATCTATCCCTTATTAGGATCGTGCGCTTCTTAAAAGTGGTCATTTCCAAATCCATATGGAGTGAACTCTTTCCATTAAAATCAATCTTTTCAAATAAACTTAATATCATGCCAGTTAATCGACCACATTTAATAATGGCCGACATACTTCTTTTGCTACACTAAGATGGCCGCCATGTTGCATTGAAGTCCTCTTTTCATCTCCAAACGAGCTTAAAAGCCCCGTGCATGGGTCGGAGCGGCTATATGCTAATTCCATTGAATGGCACGCTACGCTCGGAGCGAATAAAGCAAGTAATACAGGTATGTAAGGTGAAAATCCCTTGCAGCTTTGGGTTTTGAATGATTAGTATCCCAACTAAAAGAATGGTTTTTCATCTTTGCCTTTTAGTACAAGAAACTCTTCTGAGACTAGATCACAGTCACCATGCAGTGCTTTGTAATCGATCTAGGAAGCCACTCGGATATATATACAAGAAGTATGCCATCTTGTGGCCTTTATATAACTTAATAAGGTAATATATTCCAAATTGTGTTTCCTAAATTGTAACCCTTTGATAATAGATAATAATCCATAAACTCGACTATGGTTGTGTTTTATAGCGACACGACATAGAATTGCTTCTTCTATCTTCCCATTAAAGGCACGGAATAGCCCGATACATAAAAAGAGGTAACTCATGCAACATTAATATTCCTCAATTGATGCCTAGGATATAAGATCTTAGAGACTAGTATATAGCCAAACTTTGTCTAAATCAGTTTGGGACTATTATGCAGTCGATCAAAAGGTTTATTTTTGATATAAACACAACCCTTTTTTTAAAAACAAGCCATTCTATCGCCTTACTGAACGACACTAGCCTTATATGCTCCATTTTTTTTTTTTTTTTTTTTTTTTTTTTTTCAAAAACCTTTATTGTGCAGAAAGAAAAGAACAAATACGGGCCCACAACCGTCAGGCCGGCCACGATACATTAAGGCACAAGTGCAGGCAATACAACTCCTCAGCGGTAGCGGATGATAGAACAACAAGCATCAAATATTACGTCCAATAGAAACTTGGCGCCGAGGAGAAGGAGCATTTCAAGGTTAGGTTTTAAGGTTTTTCTTTTATCGGTTTTGAACCAAGTGAAAGCAATGAAGAATAAGACATAAAGAGAGCTGAGTCCATATAACAGCATCACGACATTGGCAGGCGGCTGCAAAACTGATAGCAACAATGGAAATCAAGTCCTCAAACAATATGGCGGTACAAAGTAAAAACAACCAAAACATCAGCCATCATTCGCACACCATACACAGCGCCGCCCCTCCCATCAACCCCTATCACGGACCCAGAAAAGAACAGGTTAAGAAAGCGCAGAAAAACAGAAAAATAAGGCCCATAGAAACTAAACAATGTAAAAGAAATCCCACCCCCCACCCAACAGCAATGCGGAGGCTACGGCCTACCCCCCCCCCAGCAGAGTGTCTGTCGCCCATTAAAGAACCCGAAATTCAGACGAAGAAAGAAGAAAAAGGAAAAAGGAAGAAAAAGGAAGAAAGACCCCTCACACTTGAGATATAGGGAGTAAGAAGGGATAGACTAATCCCCTTACCCCCAGAAAAGAAAAGAAAGGCGGGGAGGAGCCCACCCAATGTCAGAGCTCCCGGACTTCCCAGCCGCATATAACCTCTACGCCACGGACAACAGTAGATTCGGAGGACCGAGAACCCAAGGAGTATCAGAATCAGGCAGACCTAGAAGTCCGGGTCAGCGCAAATCAACATATCAAAATACGGTGCTGTCCGGGTCCTCACTAGTTAAGCAAACAGGACCAATAAGGGAAACACCCACAGTCTGGCCAGAACCACCAAATCCCACCAGACATGGCCATCGCGGAGAAGAGGGCCAATTGCACATGCTCCCGGGCTTCCCAACCGCAAATAAACTGTCCATCCCAAATACCATAGTACAGCACGAAACACAGGAGAGAAGGGGGAAAGTCAGCGTATAGAACAGCAGCACAAAATGAAGAAGCGCCCCCTCTCGAGTACCACTCGTCAGTCAAGCATCAGCCCATCGAGAAAAATACCCCCCTAGCCCCGGATAGACCGAAAACGGATCCCAGAACATGGCCTCCCCGGAGGGCCCGCCCCCATTTAAACGGAAAGACAAAATGGCCGTACACAACAGAAAGAAGATACCCAGAAGCAAAATGGATTGTATAAGCCACAAACAGCGCCAGCAATCAAAAGAAGCCGACCCGGAGGAGGGCCCTAATAACAGAATCTCGGCCTCCGCTGTCAACACCAGACCTAAAACACACAAGTTCCTTCCATAATCCTGCCACCCGAACTCACACAGGCCCGCACAGCTCCCACACCGTGTGACGGTAAATTCAAAAGACATTCAGTCAAGAGAGAATCTAAACATCCGTATCTAGAATCACAGATCAATACAATAATCACAACCCCCACAACCAGAATAAAAACCAGGAGATAGCAATGTTATAGCAAATCGGGAAAAAGAAATGCATCCTGAGCAGCCAGCCAATCAAAATAGGTCAGTCCGGATCTCCGTCGTCTGTCCGAGCAAAGTCACGAGAAAGAACATCAGCCCTGGCCCGACCGGCGAATTCCAACCGGGGCCGGCCATCGCTGCGAGCACCCTCCAGGTAGAACAAAGGAGCAAGATGGCCGCTCCAAACTTATATGCTCCATTTAAACTCTGTAGAGCTCAATCTTTGACTTTTTTCGTATATGTTCGCTTTTGATTAACAGACTCTGCAAAAATAAACCTGCGGACACACTAAAGTCGTCCTTTTTCTCTAATGCCAAGATGGAATTTCATAAACGCCATCTAAATCTCTACCAAGGTAAAAGTCAATTAATAACATATCTAAATGGGTATAGAACTAATATTTCGTATGTCTCAAGTAGCACTAAAAACAGATGGGCTTGACTTGGGTCACCAATACATGAATGTCCCACGATTTATGTCGAGAATCTTGATGTTTTATAATAACAAAATGTGTGTTCAAATAGCATTAGGATTTGTATTGTATTCATTTGATAGTCCGAAAGCAAAATGTGGTGAACATGATTAATTGGGTTAAACAGAATAACAAATTATTAGCAATTGAAATCGCATCTGTTTTCTCTGTTCTATTAGAATGTGAATTTTAAACATTGAATGTACAAACTCAATATGACTGGATATAATATTGTACTATACATAAGTAAATCTAATGTAAATACTTACAAAAAGCTGTTTTTATTGTTTGAGATGGGTGTTATATATATGTTAAATGGATTCTACTAAAGTATTCGATATAATGCAAATAAGGAATAATATTCTTTTTTCTACATTACAATAGGGGTCAACTGTAACACTTACTTTCTGTCCTGAAGATGGTCTCATGTATGACAACGTAGAGACCGAAACGTCGACTTACATCTTTTCTTCCATGATTTATTTTTGAATTAATACTTTGAAGAAAGGTGTTTTTTAATGTCACAGTGAGGTTACTTGAATAATAGTGTCACCTATCTGTTACATTTGTGTAATTGTTTTCTATGTACCCTAAAATGTATTTGATCAAGATAAAATCATCTATTTTCTTATGTACACCCTCTCAGCTTTTTTCTTTGTCGTTATTTGCATGATTTCTCTTACAATATGTGTAAGTCTACTTAATACATTTTGGCAGTGGACCAAATGACATAGATTCAGACATTACTAAATTTGTATGGTGTTAAAATCAGAATAGGAATTGTTCCTCAAAAGAAAGGTGTCCATTCATTTGACCCTAATAAGTTGAAACTCTCTAAGAAGAGAAACAAAAATGTGTGAAATAAATCCCTTGAAGGCGTTCATACCTTATCACCTTTCTAGAAGACAGCCTCATCAAGTTAATTATTTACACCATTCCTTGTTTCAAACAATTAGAATGGGACCTTTATGAAAGTTCTAAAGCAGTCTTGTTTAAAGACCATCCACACTCCTCCCCTTCGTTTAGCCTCTTCGCCTGCCATTTACCTGTTTCCCGGCTTCCAGGACTTGCCAGCTTCCTTGTTCCTTCCTTTTTGACTTCACCGCAAAAGATGTCCTGCATCAGTCTCGCACCTCGATGTAAAAACAAGAAGAAAAAGAGAGACACATTAACATCTTGATTTCTCTATGCGCTGAGTATAGCTGCAACATCGTGCTTGCAGACAAGGTTACTAGTGGTTTTCTTCAATTTGTACTTTCTTTTGGCAGGGTTCTGCCAGAAAGGACTTGGGTGAAGCTAATCCTGTCAAGATTAGCTTGTGGGTTTGATGCTGGAATCATACTCACTACAGTTTCGAAACTTTGATGAAGGAACCTCTATGGACTATCTAAAAACAACTGACAACAAAACTAAAGGTTGTTGAGATTTAAAAAGGCATTCATAAGGTGATACTTTAAAAGATATAACCAGACTAAAGCCTTATGATTTGTTTATTTGTAGATACTATATCTGCCGGTACCATTCATCAGACTAGTGTGAATGCTTGCTGCAGTGTTGCATTTGAGTATACAAGCTACAGCATCTTTTGACTCCACACACCCTCTCCATCCCAACTCTCTTGCCCATGGGAATTGCCACTGGAGCTGTGTCACCTTATGTACACCAAGTGCAAGTCTGGAGGGGATTCGGGAACTAGCGTCGCCGCCCCATTGGAATCGCCTGGGATGTGGGTTATGACATAAGCATAAATAAGGAGGGCCAGCAGCAAACCTGCCTACTGGACTCAGGCACGCATATGTATAATATGACATAAGCAGTCACGGCTGGCATGACTCGCGTGTGGTGGTTGGGTCGCGCGAGGAAGGGCAGTTAATTAAAAATTTTTCAATTAAACTCACCCTCGATGTGTTGTGTCTCCTCTCTCATCTCCACACAGAAAGCAGACAGCCTCTCTCCCCTAAGCCAATCACAATTCTGCAATGGCAGCGTTGTGATTGTCTGGGACGCCGACCCCACCTGTGTCTATGGGGAGGCCATTTTCTCTATGTGGGCTGCATGTAGCCTACGTAGAGAAAATGCAGAATGTGCATGACTGGTTTGGTCGGCCCTGGGGACGACCAAACAGTCAGCGCCCACAACAGTGAGCAAGCCACTCCTCCCCTGCCTGGAGCAGCCACCCACCAGCCCCCAACCAAACCCTGCTTTCTGCTTTCTTGCAGTGCGATAATGGAATTCATAATACCATTTTATGTTTCTACTTCTCACACTGCGAGAAAGCAGTGGGGCGATGCTCCTCCGCCCACGTGGAGGAGCCTCCCCTAGACATAAGCTATCCATCATCCTGGCAAAAGGTGTGAAGATGTTTGCATACTACTAAGGTGGGCGGGCCTAATGGCGGAGCTTCCAATTGATTTGTACATTTGAATAATAAAAGCAACTTAAAGGGAGATATGGGGGACTAACTTGTGGCAACAATAGGGGTTCTTGGCTCCCAACGACCCTCAGCAGCCAAGGAGACTTCATCCCACAATCAGTAGTGTGCCAAGAAGCCCCTTTACAGAGTGGGTAAAAAAGGGGACGGGCCTGAACAAGGTCTCAACAATATCACCTTGGAGAACTTACTTGTGGCAACAATAAGAGTTCTTGCCCCCAACAACCCCCAGAAGCCAAAGGGACTTCATCCCCCAACCAGTAGTGCACCAGGAGGCCTCTTTGCAGAGTGTTTGAGAAAGCGGGCGGGCGGGCCTCTGATGAGGTCTCAGCAATCCCACTGTGGGAAACTTACATGTAGCAACAATAGGGGTTCTTAGCCCCCAATGACGCTATGCAGCCTAAGGGACTTTATCCTCCAACCAGTAGTGTGTCAGGAGGCCCCTTTGCAGAGTGTTTGAGAAAAGAGGCGGGTCTCTAACGAGGTCTGAATAATCCCACTGTGGGGAACTTATTTGTGGCAACAATAGGGGTTTTTGGTCTCCAACGACTCCCAGCAGCCAAGGGGACTTTATCCCCTCACCCTGTGAAGGGATGCCCCTTTGCAGGGTGGTTAAGAAAGGGGGCAGGACTCCGATGAGATCTCAGCAATCGCATTCTGGGGGCCTTGTTTGTGGGTGTTACTTAGCCTCTGGGAAGTGGTGGTCCCCGGGGCTCAATGAACTTCAGGAGGGGGGGCCATACACCACCCTCTTTTACATTTTCTATGAGCCTGCATGCTTCCGGGACTTGGCCAACCCAGGGGCTATATTGTAGAAAAGAGCCGTAGCCTGCGTTTCTTTTTTTCTCATCATCAAGAGCCACGGATCCAGTGCTACTTCCACCAACAAAATTAAATAAAAAAGGTTGTTTTGCCCCAGATGAGCTCCCAGTGGGACCTAACCCCCCCCCCCCCAAAAGGCATAGGTTCCTACCCTGTCCCTTTTTTTAACGTCTTTTTTGGGACTCAGATGAAGTCGAGTCTCAAGATGGCTGCCAACACTTCCTAGTTGAAGTGTTGGCAGCTAACTACATTTCAACATGGGCTGGTGGATCCTCGGTAGATCTGTGTTCCTATAAACACAGGTATTTTTTTTTTAATTCCTCCAAAACTACTGAACAGATTAACACGAGATACCCAGAAGCACTCTTTCCGGACCAAGAGCTAGCCTTCTGCCAAGTTTGGTGTATTTCTGTCCAGCGGTTTGAGTTGTAGACCTCTTCAAAATCCCTATGGGACTTGAAAAAACACATTCCCCCCCCTTTTTTTTCTTGCCCCCTGCTTGAAGGATCCCCCTGAAACTTTCCAAGTATACAACAAGCATCACTGGCGTACTTTTGTGGGAACATTTTGTGAAGATTCGTCAAACTGCGCCAAAAATATAGGCAAGTCAAAAAATGCTTTTCCTATGGGAACTAAGACCTAACTGTAACTACCTACTGGCACCGCCAGTAGGTAATATATGAATGTATATATAAATATATTTATTACAGGTGTTCAAGCCATACAAGCTCAACGCAGAGGCCTGGCTCTGGCTCTGGCTCAGCCTGAAGACTTCTTAGAACAAGCATTGGCATAGTTAATAGGTCTCGCCTTTGGGACCTTATAAGTGTTTAGCCATGCAACAGTTGATGTGGTTGCATCAAGAATATTGTGCTGGATAACTAAACACTTATACGGTCCCAAAGGCAAGATCTTTTTTTCTAAAGCCGCCTTGCACCACAACATGCTGCATGGGTAACGTCTCAATTCACCTGCTCCTTCCCGCCTAAGCATTAATCTCAAATGTATGCATGGCCTATTCTCCCCCCAGACTCGGGCCCAATGCAGATGGTTGGAAAAGGTCCTGGCTGTTGCTATAGAGCATGGCTGTTTAAAATTTGCTACAGTTAGGGTCACCAGAATTATGAGGCAGGAGAGGCCACATTGCGAAAAGCCATTCCGAGTTATCATATGCCCTAGATGAAGCACCCGACTTTTGTAAGTTGAAGCCCAGTGTTATTCTTATTAAGGTGTTGAAAAAAAGCAACCCACAGGATCTGCCTTTGTCATAATTGGAGAGAAAGCAAGTGAGAAAAGAGATAAGCATAGAGAAACCAAGAGAGAGAAAATCTTTTCTCCAAGTGACTCAAATGTGCCAGTTTTCAAATATTGTCCGGGTTAAACACAGAAATGTCCCTATTTTTAATGTTTCCGGTTGAGCATGCGCGTGCATGCTCTCTTTGCACAGTCATTTGCTAGCCTGTGATGTTTTATTGATTTTTGGCTAATATATGCCATAGTTATTAAAAGTGTAAATGTAATAAAAATACTAATGCTGCTGTGTAAAGGAGAGGGGTGCCAATAAAAGACCTCAGATTTGTTGTCTGTAATGCTTCATCTCGGTCTGTGGAGGGAGCTGTCATTGTAGTCCTTTTTCTATGTCTATGACAGGTGTCAAATAGTCCTACTTTTATGTCGATGGTTACTGCAAACCGTAGTCCTGCTTCTATGTCTATGACCTGTCTCCATTTTTTGTTTTGAGAATCTGGTCACCCTAGCTATAAGCAAATGAAATATACATGCGAGAGGGGCTATGGACAGGTTAGGGGCACCAGTGGAGCGTCGTAGAGAGGGAATTTGTGGAAAAGAAGGTTTTGGAAGGGGGGGTGTGAACAAAGATTGTTGCACTGGGCGAAACCAGTGCTAAAGCCAGCACTGGCAGAGGGGAAGTCTCCTTGTGCAGGTCGGCTATGCAGTGTTTTGGTGCCGACGTTGGCGCAGCTGAAAGAGGTTGTGCTTCGAAAAAGAAAGAATACACATCAAGGACCTGTCGCTGGTCGTTAAGATGAATTTGCCAAATGTTGTAGACCAGCCGATTTTAACTTGAATCCTCATCTCTGATGGTCCCAAGTTACTGCTGGTGTTGTTGTTAGTGAGGCGGGTATGGCCAACAAGGTGCTTGAAGTTCTTGTCCGTGGTAATAGTCACAATCCTTATTAGCTTGTTCTGAAAATCGTCTTGCGCTTCTCTAAACGCAGCGTTTTTATTAAGGTATTTGCTTCTGTTTACATCCGTTTTCATTGTTCCTCTGTGTGCTGACCCGAGTGTTGTCTGAAAAAAGGCAAGTTTACTTTTCTTTTTACCCTGCTTCTGGACTCAAAGATGTGACATGAAGCCATGAGGGCCTTCTTAATGTAATAACATGGCAAATCCAGATTTAACCAGTTGTACTGAGCTGATGACTAACCCTGTGACATGGCTGGGCAGCAAAAGGCCTTTCTGCAGAACGTTATGTAAAACAAGCATTGGCCGCGCGGCCGTTAAAGTGACGCGGCCGTAAAAGTGATCGCGATCACCAGATGGCGCTGGGAGCAGCAGCAGCCAGCGGGAGGAGTGGGACGCGCTCTCTGGTGGGGGGAGGGGGAGGAGCGTTGAAGTGCGTGTTTGAGAGCGTTAAAAAAAAAAGGATGCACATCTGGTGAGTGGTGTGCGATGTGCTCACACCATGACGAGAGAGGAAAGCCTCTGCTTGTCATTGTGCGCGTAACCGCACGTTCCATGCCACCCGGTCAGACTTTTAAAAGCCCATTCACTAAATGTCTCACCAGTCAGCGCATGCGCTGGCTCAGGCGAGACCTAAAAAAGGAATCAAGATCCATTTGGTGCCCACAGGGGGGAGTTATATGATAGAAGGCAGGAATTGAAAGCATAGTTAAAAATGTAAAAAAAATCCTACGACCTCGCTTTCTATCTTCCACTGTACAGCGCAAACTGGATGCAGCAAAGGAGGGCTGGTGGGCTGCCAGGGATATGTCACGTGAGCTGTGCCTACAAGTAAGCAAGTTTGTATTGTAGCATTTGTATAAAGCCTATTAGAAATATGTGCTAGGTGAAGCGAGCTACACAATGTAGGGTGTAGTTACGTGCTTTTTTTTTACTAACAATAGCTATAGAGTATCCCTCCTAGCCTCACAACACTGGGCACAATGAGAGGAAGTGCTTGCCACACTTAGACTCAACCCCACTAGAGTGGGAAAGGAAAAAAATCCTTTTTTATATGTAACCGTCACACACATCGGGTTCACCCTGACTATTAAAGGTCAGGGTGGGCTCAACCTTTTTCAGGGAGCTCTTAAAGGAATAAAGACTGGAGACATAACTGGAAGATAGAAATCCCTCATCCACTCCAAGGTATCCCTTTATTCGCAGAGTGGATGGGGACAGTAAAAACTAAATTATGGAAGGGGACTGCAGTATTTAATGGTCTTATGATCCTTGCTTGACCAACATGTTTCAGCCCTACTCTGAGAGGCCTAAAAAGGTCCGGGGCTTTCGTCAGGGTGGATTCAACTGTGGAACACTGCCCCAGTGATGCAGCTATTTGCGCAATTGATTGATCATGTGTAGCATGCAATTAACAACTGCATACCCTGGTAGGTTACTTGCCACTCTTGGTACGACCTGTAAAAAGGAATCTCATTTAAGATTGAGTATACATTTCTTGGCTGCGCATATGGTGCTGTTCCTTTATCATGTGCCATTGTGTAGCTATTTAAAATGTGGCATGCACTCTCATGCACATTAGTATGGTGTGTAGTGACCATGACAATTTTATTCCATGCAACTTAATGTAGGGATTTGCTTGCAGATCACCGCCACGTATGCCTTACTGGTGGGTGCACACTCACCTCATACAACATTCAGGAGGTAAATTCATATGTGATAGCATACTATGTTGCATTTGTCTTTCATTATTTTGTGCCCAAAGTGTATGTTGCTTTAAACATCAGACATTCACACAGAAGACAGGGCTCTCACTTGCATACCAACATACAAGCATACATGGAAATGGCATTTTTTTATCAAGCATTTGCAATGCAATGGGTCTCGCATTAGGAAAGTTTGAGCTATTGGTCTTGTAAATGACAAATTTCTTATTTATGTGTTGGTTTTGAAAATAGCAAAATTAATAGCTTTGTCATTTACAATGCCAATACTTTTAACTTTTGCAAATGTGACACCTATAGCATTTGTAATGCAACATGTTTTGTATTTACGTGACTTAGATGTATTGATATTACAAATAACAATGGCTTTTAATTTTTTTTAATAATTAATACTTAAATAAAAGTTATTGTAATCTATAATGGCAAAAGCTTAAACTTTTGCAAATAACTTTTGTGAAGATTATGTTCAGTGTATTTTATTGTGACGAAAATACAAGAACAGAAGTGAAATATTAACATCTTTTTGTGACATTTGTAATAAAGCTTAAAACATTGAGAGAACATATTTGAGCCAGTTGTTGTTGAATGGTTGCACAGATTGATGCTGTGGTGGCGCGGAGTGATGTTGTGGTGCCCCTGAGTGATGCTGTGGTGCCCCTGAGTGATGCTGTGGTGGTGCGATAGATAGATAAAGTGAGGGCGATAGATAGCTAGAGGTAGGGCGAAAGATAGATAGAGTGAGGGTGATAGATAGATAAATAGAGTGAGGGCAATAGATAGATAGATAAATAGAGTGAGGGCGATAGATAGATAAATAGAGTGACGGCGATAGATAGACAGATAGATAGAGTGAGGGAGATAGATAGATAGAGTGAGGGAGATAGACAGATAGAGTGAGGGCGATAGATAGATAGAGTGAAGGCGATAGATAGAGTGAGGGTGATAGATAGAGTGAGGGCGATAGATAGATAAATAGATAGCTAGATAGATAGACAGAGTGAGGGCGATAGAGTGAGGGCGATAGATAGAGTGAGGGCAATAGATAGATAGAGGGCGATAGATAGAGGGCGATAGATAGATAGATAGATAGATAGATAGATAGATAGAAAGATAGATAGAGTGAGGGCGATAGATAGAGTGAGGGCGGAGATAGAGTGAGGGCGATAGATAGAGTGAGGGCGATAGATAGATAGATAGAGTGAGGCAGATAGATAGATAGATATATAGATAGTCAAAGTCAAAGTCAAAATTTATTATGATTTGGCTCTCATTGAGGGCCACATAAAAAGATACACACATATTAACACAATATTATACATACAAAACATCATACGACATAGGAAATAGCCACAAGAATTATCTGCACGAGAGGCAATTATCAACATCTCCCGGAAATTCATTAATAAATATCTAAAAACGCTTTAAAATAGTTAAAAATTCTGGAACAGAACATTTCGCTTGGGGGGCAATAAAGTGCATGGAAAAACATTTTTACATTCACAATTCCCAATTGTAAACAAATTGGTTTTATCCATTTTTGGCGCATGGGACCCAATACCGGGCAAATAAGCAAAACATGATTAAAATCCTGAACAACATTTTTACAAAAACTGCACAGAGGCGAAACCCCATACCATTTTGCTAACAGTGAATTCAGTGGAAGCAAATTATGGCGTAGAAGGTACCAGAATCTACGGACGCCATGTGGAATATTCCAAATTAAATATTGTTGGGCTACTTTGGGAGTATATGTCGTAACCAGTGCTTCCCTTTCTTTTTGCTTCGGTTGGGCAAGTATATCTGACTTGATACAGAGTTCCCAGGACATACTTTTTAACTTCAACTTTAACTCTAATGGAGAAAGTAAGAATAATGTGCTTTCATCCAGTTCAAGCAGCGATACCGCTTTTCTAAAATTTCTTACCAGCAGCGAGAACTCATTAAAGTTGCCTGATAGTTCTTTTTTTATAATTTCCCGTAAGGTTCCCGGTTTACCTCTGGCCAGACAAGCTACCCATCTCACAAGGGCTACCAACCCCTGTGCCCAACAACTTCGAAGTCCGAATTCCAGCCTGCATGAGGATGTAGAGCAGGCTGAGTTAAATGACAATATTTTTCTTAGTATCTTTCCTTCCATTTTTTGCATGAAACCCCATTGTTTCAACTCCACTAATTCCATTCCATAAAGGAGAGTTGCAGGAATTTTCATTCGGAATACCTCCAAGCATATGGAGAAATGTCTCTTCCCAGTAGCTTTATACAAGGAACATAATCCCATACCATGGGTCATCGCTTTTCTGGAATTATGTTCGATGTGAGGCTTCTCACTAAGGTTAGCAGATATTATTTTGCCTAAAAACGTGTAGGTTTTTACCACCTCAAGTTTTTCTCCGCTAATTGTCCAATTATAGCTACTAGACCTGCTTTTCTTCTTACCGAAGATGCACATAACTTTACTTTTAGAACTATTAATTTTCATATAATGTACATCTGCAAATTGATTCAATGCATGAAGACGATTAGAAAGACCTTTCGGAGTCAGATCTAAGACAAGTATATCGTCCGCATACATTAAAATTGATATAGCTGACCCTCCAATTTTCGGGGCTAACCCCTCACAAACTGAAACAGTCGTAGGGAGATCAGCCGTATATAAAGAAAACAATATGGGTGCCAATATACAGCCTTGTTTTAATCCGTTCAGGGAGGGGATAGAATTAGAAAGACCCCTCTCACCTCCTTGTAACACCTTACACCATGTGCACGAGTGCAAGGACTTAACTAAGTCTAATAGGTATCCCGGCATACCCATAGCCGCCAATTTTCTCCACAGCGTTGGACGATCCACTTTGTCAAACGCTGTGGAGAAATCAATGAATGCAACGTATACGCCACCACCTCGGACACGTGCATATTTATCCATTATTACCTGTAGCAATGTTAAATTATCTAAAGTTCCATGATCTTTACGAAATCCTGTCTGTTCCATGGGTAAAATATTGTGTTGATTTATCCATTTCATTATTAATAATAATAACAGTTTAGCAAAAATTTTCCCTATTGAGTCTAATAAAGCTATTAGACGATAATTAGAGGGGTTGTCCCGATCACCTTTTTTAAAAATTGGGATTAGGATACTTCCCCGCCAAGAGTCGGGGACTGTTCGTAATTTAAAACATGCCAGAAATACTGGAAGAAGAATCTTGCTCCAAGTCATAACATCTTGTTTAATTATAGACATGGGCAATTCATCAGGCCCCATAGCCCCGGAAGAGCGCATGCTCTTTATTACGGTTGCTATGGATTGCTCAGTGGGGAGTTCCATTATACAGTCACTATTTAGCCCTGGCACCCGAGGGTCCGCCCCTGCGCCATTAGACGCGTATAGGGTGGACACGAATACGGTCCAGACATCTTCCGTAATAACTATCGGAGTAGGCGTTGTTATAGAGCCACATCCTTGCCTTATTATGGACCAGAAATCTCTAGAGTTATTACAAATTGAAGCCTCTCTTAACTTGATCCATAAATTATCTTCTTTTTCTTTTTTTAATTTATATCTCAATCTTACCCTCCTTCTTTTTAATAAAGCTAACTGAGATTCAATTTCCCCCGATCTATTGAGGTATTGCTTCCTCACAAGTTTATTTATTTCTTTATTTAACCTTAATAGAGGACTAGGAGAAAAATGTTTCTTTTTTGGTTTTCCTGAAATCTTAGCCACCGCGGTGACTTTTTTTATAAGGTTTTCAAGAAAGAGGAATTCCCTACCTTGCCAGTAGTCCAACTCCAATAATAATTGGCTAAGGATAATTAGTACATCCTTACTAGTAATTTTTCCCCAATAGCATCTATTTGTATTGCACTTGATTGAAAAATCTCTATTCTTTAAAGACCAGAGGCTCGTTGCAGGGGGTGATAATGAGACTGTTATATTGATAATTTTATGATCACTCAAAGGGGAGTGAGAGATCACCAAATCTTTAAGAAAAAAGAACATATCAAAATCCGTTATTACATAATCCAAAATAGATTCACCCCTAAAAGATCCGTGTGTATAATTTGCAGGAGTATCAGAAGGCATCCTGCCATTTATAATAATTCCCTCCAAGGAGCAAAGTTCCCCGAGAAGAATCTTGCCTCTTTTGTTAGTTTTAATATGGGCAGGCAGGACTGCTTCAGGTATATTATATGCTTCTTCCTTATCTTTATTTCTAAACATGGCCAAAGAAGTGTTAGACACTTTACAATTTAAGTCCCCCACCAACAGTAAATATGGCGGGTGATCCACCTCTATTAGTTGTTTAACATGGGAAAACATACGTTTTAAAACTTTCGTGTAATTATCTTCTGGAGGAATATAGGCATTTAATATTATAAGCGAGGACCGTTGACTAACAGAGTCCATATTGGATATGGTTATGGATTGGAATAGATTACTCTCGTCCTTATGATGGGAAAATTGCCATTGTAGTGCGTTTGATAACAAACAGGCAATTCCTCCCTTAGCATGGCCTTTTTTTGATGGTGTTGCAGGAGCCTCTAAGACAAAGTAATCTTTCCCTCCATAAGGGAGAGTTTTACACCATGTTTCTTGGATACATATCACATCTGCTTTCAGAGAAGAAAGAAAATCAAATTTCTCAGGGCAATTCGACAAACCGGCGGCATTCCAAGAAACAATTTTTAAACAAGTGTTAAAGATGCGAAAAAGGTCGTGGGTTTCTCGAGGTTGTATTTGATAAGACTCCTGGTAACCAGTTCCACATCAAATTGTCTTCATTTAGAGGAACGTCTGTACTAACAGGTAATGGAAGCACCTGTGAAACCATTCGTTTTCCTTTGGAGACCCAAATTTTTAGGTCTTTATTGCACATAGAAAAATCATCATGAACAGAAGCCAACTTTGTGTTTCTTTCACTAGATGAAAGGCACGAATTATTATTCACAAAGGGTAGCACGTCAATTCCTCTACATTGAAATGCTTCCGCCTGGTGAAGAACTAAATTAGTTATTATTTTTGAGTAAAACTTTACCCTTGTTCGTTGCCCATTTATAGATTTTATTGGGAGAACTAAATCAATATCATTTGTTAAAACTAACTTTAGACTTTCTATCTCTTTAAAGCAGGTTAATAACCAGGCTCTATTCATTTTTAAATCTGAATCAAATAATGGGAGAAAATCTAATGACAAAGTATCCACATTTAAAATTGGGCTTTTTGCTGAATGAGGGATTGAATTCCTGACAACCTCTGTCTGTGGCCGAAATATAGGAGCAGACGGATTAAATACTCTAGTTACTATCGGCGTATGTACAGTGTCTTCGGGACTTATTGGCAGAGGAACAGAGACATTTTCTAATAGACATGGGACTTCCTCCTTCAAAGATACTTCAATCGGGGTACTCCCATATACAGCTTTTTTGCTACCTCCCACTTCCACCATACCGGGGATATCTAAGGCTGGATTATAACCACTGTCTATAAGAGCAGGCCTTTCAGATGTTATATTTTTTTGAAAAATAATTTGCCTAGGTCTTTTCTTTTTATATTTACGTATCAGTTTCCTATTTTTCCCTCTTGATTTTACTTTAGGAGCTCTAATAGTCCCCAAAGGGCCTTCAGGCTCCTTTTTATCTTGTACAAAAATAGGAAAAAGTTCATGACCCTCCGTTTGCATCTCAACAACCACATTTTCTTCCTGTTCAGCCAACACAGAATCATTTATCTGTGGCAAGGAAGATGGGGAAGAACGATTTGGGGGCCTATGAATATCCGCCTCTATAGACAATCCTATGGGGGCAGTTCCCCCCACCTCTGCAGTGTTATCAACAACTTTTTGGACAACAGAAACAGAATTAGTAGGAATAATAAGAGGATTAATCATATTTTCAGCATTTTTTACATTTAGTGCCAGCAATACCTGCAATATCTCAGTAACCGAAGACAAAATACAATCAGAATTTACAGCAAATTTACCCATTAAAAGTAATATGGAAGACAAAATCTGCTCAAGGGCTATGAGAGACTCAGAAATAGGTTTATCATTTTTTGGATAACTGGATGATGTAAAAGCACAAATCCCCGATAAATTAAGTTCCGGAGATTGTACACCACTCTGCGAGGAAAGGTTGTCTGTGGATTTAACGGAGGGAGTGCTGCTATAAAGTAGCAATCCTGATGGTGTTTCTCCAGTGGGGGTTTTATTAGGCACCAGATGAAACAAAGATGGCTTATCCACATATCGTCCGCAGAGGTCAAAATCAATGCTGGTGGCTATTGAAACATCAGCCTTATCCTTTTCCAAGTTATCATTTCCTAAGAGAATACTACGTCCCATTGTTTGTGCTGGAATTAGCAAAGGTTCAACGCCAGACACATGTACTGGGCATGTAGGAATATTTACTTCGCTTGACTGACTCAGTGTCCTTTTTGTTTCCAACATAGGATCAGCATGGGAGAAGAGAACAGGGAGTTGGAGAAGGGGGCGGGGTGGAAGAGAGCAGCAGATCAGCATGGGAGAACAGAACAGGGAGTTAAAGAAGGAGGCGGGTGGAAGAGAGCAGCAGATCAGCACTGGAGAAAAGAACAGGGAGTTAGAGAAGGAGGTGGGTGGAAGAGAGCAGCAGATCAGCACAGGGGAAGAGAACAGGGAGTTAAAGAAGGAGGCGGGTAGAAGAGAACAGCAGATCGGCACAGGAGAAGAGAACAGGGAGTTAGAGAAAGAGGCGGGTGGAAGAGAATAGCAGATTAGCACAGGAGAAGAGAACAGGGAGTTAAAGAAGGGGGCGGGTGGAAGAGAGCAGCAGATCAGCACAGGAGAAGAGAACAGGGAGTTAAAGAAGGAGGCGGTGGAAGAGAACAGCAGATCGGCACAGGAGAAGAGAACAGGGAGTTAGAGAAAGAGGCGGGTGGAAGAGAACAGCAGATCAGCACAGGAGAAGAGAACAGGGAGTTAAAGAAGGAGGCGGGTGGACGAGAGAAGCAGATCAGCACAGGAGGAGAGAACAGGGAGTTAAACAAGAAGGTGGGGTGGAAGAGAGAAGCAGATCAGCAGAGGAGAAGAGAACAGGGAGTTAAAGAAGGAGGTGGGTGGAAGAGAATAGCAGATCGGCACAGGAGAAGAGAAGAGAACAGGGAGCTAGAGAAGGAGGCTGTGGAAGAGACCAGCAGATCAGTAGGGGAAAAGAGAAGAGAACAGGCAGTTAAAGAAGGAGGCGGGTGGAAGAGAGCAGCAGATCAGCACAGGAGAAGAGAACAGGGAGTTAAAGAAGGAGGCGGGTGGAAGAGAGCAGCAGATCAGCACAGGAGAAGAGAACAGGGAGTTAGAGAAAGAGGCGGGTGGAAGAGAACAGCAGATTGGCACAGGAAAATAGAACAGGGAGTTAAAGAAGGAGGTGGGTAGAAGAGAGCAGCAGATCAGCACAGGAGAAGAGAAGAGAACAGGGAGTTAGAGAAGGAGGCAGGGTGGAAGCGTCTTAAACCCCATTTGTATTGTTATTATTATTTTGTTGCCGTGTCAGCGTTTCTCCTTCCTGTTTGCCCGCCTACCTCGCCGCCCTCCGTCTTCCCTCCCCGCTTCCCGCCACCACCGCAGACCCCGCCCCTTTTTTCCTTCTGTTCCCTCCCCGCTCCCGCCTCCCAGCTGCTCCGCCCACCCGCGCACTTGGCCTTATATGGCGACCGTGCGAACGCGCAGCGTTGACGCGCAGCGGGCGCGCCGATTGTGCGCCTAAGGCGCGCCAAAGGTAAGCCCGTCTGCGCCCGTCCGCGACCGGATCGCGACCAGCGCCAGGACCCCTGGCCCACGAGGACCCCGACCGACCCGCCTGACGTACTCCGCCGCCACCCTCATCGCACTCAACACCGGCCGACTCCCAGAATGCCACCAAGCCACCCCACGACGCACCCACGGACCTTTCAGCTGCCACGCCTGCAAGTTCACCTGCATCCGGACCTGCCTCGCACCAGCACCCGCCAAGTCGAACACCAGCAGCACCCACCTCAAGTGCATCCTGCTCAACACCCGCTCCGTCCACAGACACGCCATCGAACTCTGGAGCCTCCTAGACGCCACAGCCCCTGACGTTGCCTTCCTCACGGAGACCTGGATGAACGCCTCTTCAGCCCCCGACATCGCCATCGCCATCCCAGAGGGCTACAAGATCGTCCGGAGGGACCGCAACGCCAACCAGATGGGAGGAGGCATCGCCATCATCCACAGGAACACCATCCGTCTCACGACCAGCACCGACAACACCCTGACCAGCGCCGAACACCTGCATTTCCAGATCCACACCAACCCGAACACCACCCTTAGAGGCACCCTGATCTACAGACCTCCGGGACCACGCACACAATTCAGCGAGGACATCGCCGACTTCGTCAGCCCGCATGCCCTCCCCTCCACTGACTACATCCTCCTGGGGGACCTCAACTTCCATCTGGAGAACAACAACGACCGCAACACCAGCACCCTGCTCGACAACCTCACCAATCTTGGACTCAAGCAGCTGGTGTCCACCCCCACCCACATCGCCGGACACACACTCAACGCCGTCTTCTCATCCAGCAAAGACGTCGCCTTCAGCCACGCCACAGAACTCCACTGGACGGACCACAGCTGCGTCCACTTCACCTTCAAGAGAACGACGACCCACCACCACCAGCAACAGGCCGCCCGCAGAAGCTGGAACAAGATCACAGCAGACCAGCTCGTCACCTCCCTGAGCCAGCACCCTCCTGCCAGCTCAGCGAACCCCAGCCAGGCCGCCGACAACCTCACGAAGTGGATCAGCATCTGCGCGGACGAGCTCACCCCGCTGAGGACCCCGCCCAGCAGACCCGGCAGCAAGAAAGCCCCGTGGTTCTCCGACGAACTCAAGAGCTCCAAGAAGAACTGCCGAGCCCTCGAGAAAGTCTGGAGAAGGGAACCTACACCGGACAACAGGACCACCCTCAAACTGGCCACTCGGAAGCACCACCAGCTGATCCGCGCCGCCAAGAAAACTGCATTCAAGGACCGGCTGGACAACAACGCGCACAACAGCAAGGAACTCTTCAACATCGTGAAAGAGCTATCCAACCCCAGCGCAGGAACCAACGACATCACCCCATCGCAAGACCTCTGCGACTCCCTCGCTTCTTACTTCCACAACAAGATCGCGGACATACACAACAGCTTCAACAAACAACCAACGCACACCATGACCGAACAACCACCCCCCACCACCACCCTCAACGCCTGGACCCCGATCAGCACCGAAGACACCATCCGCACGATGAACTCCATCCACTCCGGATCACCGACCGACCCCTGCCCTCACCACGTCTTCAACAAGGCCGACGCTGTCATCGCACCCCACCTGCGAGACATCATCAACACATCCTTCGACACCGCCACCTTCCCTGAGAGCTGGAAGCACGCCGAACTCAGCGCTCTACTCAAGAAACCAACAGCGGACCCAACCGAAATCAAGAACTACCGCCCCATCTCGCTCCTCCCGTTTCCAGCCAAAGTCATCGAGAAGACCGTCAACAAGCAGATGGCCGCCTTCCTCAAGACGAATGGATCCCTCGACCCCTCACAGTCCGGCTTCCGAGCCAATCACAGCACCGAGACCGCCCTCATCGCCGCCGCCGATGACATCCGAGCCCTGATGGACAACGGAGAAACAGCGGCCCTCATCCTCCTAGACCTCTCCGCGGCATTCGACACTGTCTGCCACCGCACCCTAGTACAGCGCCTCAGCAACGTCGGAATCCAGGACAAGGCGCTGGAATGGATCATCTCCTTCCTCGACGGAAGAACACAGAGAGTCCGCCTACCACCGTACAAGTCAGAGGCGTCATCTGCGGCGTCCCTCAAGGATCCTCTCTGAGCCCCACCCTCTTCAACGTCTACATGAGCCCCCTCGCGGCCATTGCACGCCAACACAACCTCAGCATAATCTCCTACGCCGACGACACCCAGCTGATCCTCTCCCTGACCAACGACCCCGCCACCGCCAGAGCCAACCTACACGAAGGGATGAAAGAGGTAGCCGAGTGGATGACGACCAGCCGCCTGAAACTGAACTCGGACAAGACGGAGGTACTCATCCTGGGCTCTTCACCCTCCGCCTGGGACGACTCCTGGTGGCCTCCCGCCCTGGGCACCGCACCCAAACCGACAGACCATGCACGCAACCTGGGCTTCATCCTGGACTCCTCCCTCTCCATGACCAGGCAAGTCAACAACGTCTCCTCGGCGTGCTTCAACATCCTACGCATGCTACGGAAGATCTTCTGGTGGATCCCCACCGAGACCAGGAAGACCGTCACCCAGGCCCTCGTCACTAGCCGGCTGGACTACGGCAACGCCCTCTACGCCGGTACCACCGCCAAGCTCCAGAAGAGACTCCAGCGGATCCAGAACGCCTCAGCCAGACTCATCCTCGACATCCCACGACACAGCCACATCTCCGGACATCTGAGAGACCTTCACTGGCTCCCCGTCAACAAAAGAATCACCTTCCGCCTCCTCACCCACGCACACAAAGCCCTACACGACCAAGGCCCGAGCTACCTCAACAGCCGGATCAACTTCTACGCTCCCAAACGCCACCTCCGTTCAGCCAACCACGCCCTCGCCGCCGTCCCCCGCATCCGAAGAGCAACTACAGGAGGAAGGTCCTTCTCCTACCTGGCCGCCAAGACCTGGAACTCCCTCCCGACCGACCTGCGCCTGACCCAAGACCACCTCTCCTTCAGGAAGAAGCTGAAGACCTGGCTGTTCGAGCAGTAGCGGCACCCCCCCCTCCCCTAAGCGCCTTGAGACCCTACGGGTATGTAGCGCGCTCTATAAGTGTTATTGATTGATTGATTGATTGAAGAGAGCAGCAGATCAGCACGAGAGAAGAGAAGAGAACAGGGAGTTAGAGAAGGAGGTGGGTGGAAGAGAACAGCAGATTAGCACAGGAGAAGAGAACAGGGAGTTAAAGAAGGAGGCGGGTGGAAGAGAGCAGCAGATCAACACAGGAGAAGAGTACAGGGAGTTAACGAAGGAGGTGGGGTGGAAGAGAGCAGCAGATCAGTACAGGAGAAGAGAACAGGGAGTTAAAGAAGAATGTGGGTGGAAGAGAACAGAAGATCGTAACAGGAGAAGAGAAGAGAATAGGGAGCTAGAGACGGAGGCGGTGGAAGAGACTAGCAGATCAGTACGGGAGAAGAGAAGAGAACAGGGAATTAGAGAAGGAGGTGGGTGGAAGAGAGCAGCAGATCAGCACAGCGAAAGAGAACAGGGAGTTAAAGAAAGAGTTGGGGTGGAAGAGAGCAGCAGATCAGCACGAGAGAATAGTAGAGAACAGGGAGTTAGAGAAGGAGGTGAGTGGAAGAGAGGAACAGATCAGCACATGAGAAGAGAATAGAACAGGGAGTTAAAGAAGGAGGTGAGGTGGAAGAGAGCAGCAGATCAGCAGAAGTTAACAGGGAGTTAAAGAAGGAGGTGGGGTGAAAGAGAGCAGCAGATCAACCCAGGAGAAGAGAATAGAACAGGGAGTTAGAGAAGGAGGTGAGGTGGAAGAGAGCAGAAGATCAGCAGACGTTAACAGGGAGTTAAAGAAGGAGGCGTGTGAAAGAGAGCAGCAGATCAGCACAGGAGAAGAGAATAGAACAGGGAGTTAGAGAATGAGGTGAGGTGGAAGAGAGCAGCAGATCAGCAGAAGTTAACAGGGAGTTAAAGAAGGAGGTGGGTGGAAGATAGCAACAGATCAGCACAGGAGAAGAGAAGAGAACAGGGAGTTAGAGAAGGAGGCGGGTGGAAGAGAGCAGCAGATCAGCACAGGAGAAGAAAAGAGAACAGGGAGTTAGAGAATTTATTTATTTATTCATTTCAAAGGTTTTATATAGCGCTGCTGGACCCGAGAGTATCAGAGCGCTTTACAAGGAAGGTAAAAGCAAACATTGAACAGTGAGATCAAACAAGTCAAGTGCGTCAGAGGAGTATGGACAATAAATTGAAAAGTATAAAAAATAAAGAAGGGAGGAGAGAGATGGAAGTGAAGCGAGGGAGAGATAGAGAGGGCAAGGGTAAAGCGGAGGAGGGAGGGGAGAGCATGGTATGAGAGAGAGGAGTTAACAGGGATGGTGTCATACTACAAGTATTACGATACATTGGGCATGCAAGGGGTCCGTGACATTAGATACCCCAGTATTTGTTGAGAAGCAGTATTTTAAGTTCTTTTTTGAAGAGATGGTAGGAAGGGTTGCATCGGATATCCTTTGGGAGGGAGTTCCAGATTGTGGGAGCGTTACTAGAGAACGCACAAGATTGGGTCTTCTGATGTTTAAGTCTGGGTGGGATCAGGATAAGTGAGTTAGTGCTTCTCAGGGATTTGGAACAACCTGCTTTCTGAAGTTTAATTGCAAGATAGGAAGGGGAGTTTTGGTGAAGAGCTTTGTGAGTGATGCAGGCAATTTTGTATGTGGATCTTCCTTCTATTGGAAGCCACTTGAGATTTTTGAGGATGGGGGAGATGTGATCAAATTTTCTGCAGTCGGAGATGAGTCTAGCTGCAAGGTGGAGGACAGATTTAATTGGGGCAAGATGGATTTTAGGAGTGCCGGCCAAAGTGGCGTTGCCATAGTCGATCCTGGAGAGGACCAGTGACTGGACAACAAGTTTGAAGTCTTCTGCTGGAATGAAAGGTTTGAGTTTTTTGAGGTGGAGAAGAGCGCTTTTGGAGGCATTTTTGATGTGGGGGATGAGTTTGAGATTTTGGTCAATACTGATGCCAAGGGACTTAACAGTATTAGAGGTGGAGAGAGTGCAGTTTAGTGCATTGATGTCCTTTACCCAGAGTTGGATGGGAAGAGGGTTGTTTTTGGGGGAGAAGATAATGATTTCAGTTTTTTTGGGGTTTAATTTGAGATGGTTCAGATGGAACCAGGTTTGAATTTTAATCAGTGTCTCATTTAGGTGAAGGATGTCTTTGTGAGATTTGATCTTGTAGTATAGTTGCGTGTCATTAGCATAGAGATGGTAACTGATATTAGCGTGTTTGAGGATGAGGGTGAGTGGTTCCATGAACAGATTGAATAGGGGAGGGGAGAGGATGGAACCTTGGGGTACTCCAAGTGTAACAGGTTGAGGTTTGGAGAGGAAATGGCTAAGTTTGATTTGTTGGGATCTGTTTTGGAGGAATGAGGAGAACCATTTGAGTACCGTGCCTTCAAAGCCGAATCGATCTTTGAGGGTGTTGAGAAGGGTAGGGTGGTGAACGGTATCAAATGCAGCTGAGAGGTCAAGAAGGATAAGTATAGAGGATTCACCTTTGTCAAGGGAACGGTGAATATCATCCATGACATTTAGCATAGCAGTTTCAGTGCTGCAACCCTTTCTGAAGCCGGACTGGAAGACATCAAGGAGGTTGAATGAGATAATGTGTTTCTCTAGTTGCATTAAGACACATTTTTCGAGGGCTTTGGAGAGGAAAGGAAGGTTAGATATGGGACGAAGGTTGTTTGGATCATTGGGGTCCGCAGTGGAGTTTTTGGGAATGGGCGTAATTTGGCCAAGTTGGAGGGATGCAGGGTTGATAATTTTAGACCAAATAGGGGCAATGGTGGATTTGAATTCTTGGGCTAATGTGGCGGGGAGAGGATCTTTGGAGTGTGCTGAAGGTTTAAGTTTGACCATGATATTAGAGAAGGAGGTGGGTGGAAGAGAGGAACAGATCAGCACAGCAGAAGAGAACAGGGAGTTAAAGAAGGAGGTGGGGTGGAAGAGAGCAGCAGATCAGCAAAGGAGTAGAGAACAGGGAGTTAGAGAAGGAGGTCAGGTGGAAGAGAGCAGCAGATCAGCAGAAGATAACAGGGAGTTAAAGAAGGAGGCGGGTGGAAGAGAGCAACAGATCAGCACAGGAGAGAAGAGAACAGGGAGTTAGAGAAGGAGGCGGGTGGAAGAGAGTAGCAGATTAGCACAGCAGAAGAGAACAGGGAGGTAAAGGAGGAGGTGGGGTGGAAGAGAGCAGCAGATCAGCACAGGAGAAAAGAAGAGAACAGGGAGTTAAAGAAGGAGGCGGGTGGAAGTGAGCAGCAGATCAGCACAGGAGAAAAGAACATGGAGTTAAAGAAGGAGGCGGGTGGAAGAGAGCAGCAGATCAGCACAGGCGAAGAGAACAGGCAGTTACAGAAGGAGGTGGGTGGAAGAGAACAGGAGATCAGCACAGGAGAAGAGAACAGGGAGTTAAAGAAGGAGGCGGGTGGACGAGAAAAGCAGTTCGGCACAGGAGAAGAGAACCGGAAGTTACAGAAGGAGGTGGTGGAAAAAAACAACAGATCAGTACAGGAGAAGAGAACAGGGAGTTAGAGGAGGAGGCGGGGTGAAAGAGAACAGCAGATCAGCACCGGAGAAGAGAAAAGGGAGCTAGAGAAGGAGGCAGATGGAAGAGAGCAAAAAGATCATCACAGGGGAAGGCAACAAAGAGTTAGAAAATGAGGCGGGTGGAAGAGAAGAGCAGATCAGCACGG
Organism: Lissotriton helveticus; assembly: GCF_964261635.1. Taxonomy (NCBI): domain Eukaryota; kingdom Metazoa; phylum Chordata; class Amphibia; order Caudata; family Salamandridae; genus Lissotriton; species Lissotriton helveticus. The sequence continues at coordinate 1,032,920,796 of NC_136059.1, forward strand.
GAGAAAAGAACATGGAGTTAAAGAAGGAGGCGGGTGGAAGAGAGCAGCAGATCAGCACAGGCGAAGAGAACAGGCAGTTACAGAAGGAGGTGGGTGGAAGAGAACAGGAGATCAGCACAGGAGAAGAGAACAGGGAGTTAAAGAAGGAGGCGGGGTGGACGAGAACAGCAGTTCGGCACAGGAGAAGAGAACCGGAAGTTACAGAAGGAGGTGGTGGAAAAGCACAGCAGATTAGCACAGGAGAAGAGAACAGGGAGTTAGAGAAGGGGGCGGGTGGAAGAGAGCAGCAGATCAGCACGGGAGAACAGAACAGGGAGTTAAAGAAGGAGGCAGATGGAAGAGAGTAGCAGATCAGCACAGGAGAAGAGAAGAGAACAGGGAGTTAAAGAAGGAGGTGGGGTGGAAGAGAGCAGCAGATCAGCACAGGCAAAGAGAACAGGCAGTTACAGAAGGAGGTGGGTGGAAGAGAACAGGAGATCAGCACAGGAGAAGAGAACAGGGAGTTAAAGAAGGAGGCGGGGTGGAAGAGAGCAGCAGATCAGCACAGGCAAAGAGAACAGGCAGTTACAGAAGGAGGTGGGTGGAAGAGAACAGGAGATCAGCACAGGAGAAGAGAACAGGGAGTTAAAGAAGGAGGCGGGGTGGAAGAGAACAGCAGTTCGGCACAGGAGAAGAGAACCGGAAGTTACAGAAGGAGGTGGTGGAAAAGAACAGCAGATTAGTACAGGAGAAGAGAACACGGAGTTAGAGAAGAAGGCAGGGTGAAAGACAACAGCAGATCAGCACCGGAGAAGAGAAAAGGGAGCTAGAGAAGGAGGCAGATGGAAGAGAGCAAAAAGATCATCACAGGGGAAGGCACCAAAGAGTTAGAAAATGAGGCGGGTGGAAGAGAAGAGCAGATTAGCACAGGAGAAGAGAACAGGGAGTTAGAGAAGGGGGCGGGTGGAAGAGAGCAGCAGATCAGCACGGGAGAACAGAACAGGGAGTTAAAGAAGGAGGCAGATGGAAGAGAGTAGCAGATCAGCACAGGAGAAGAGAAGAGAACAGGGAGTTAAAGAAGGAGGTGGGGTGGAAGAGAGCAGCAGATCAGCACAGGAGAAGAGAACAGGGAGTGAAAGAAGGAGGCAGGTGGAAGAGAACAGCAGATCAGCACAGGAGAAAAGAACAGAGTTAAAGAAGGAGGCGGGGTGGAAGAGAGCAGCAGATCAGCACAGGAAAACAGAACAGGGAGTTAAGGAAGGAAGCGGGTGGAAGAGAACAGCATATTAGCACAGGAGAAGAGAACAGGGAGTGAGAGAAGGAGGCGGGTGAAAGTGAACAGCAGATCAGCACAGGAGAAGAGAAAAGGGAGTTACAGAAGGAGGCGGGGTGAAAGAGAACAGCATATCAGCACAGGAGAAGAGAACAGGGAGCTAGAGAAGGAGGCGGATGGAAGATAGCAGAAAGATCCTCACAGGAGAAGAGAACAGGGAGTTAGAGAATGAGGCGGGAGGAAGAGAACAGCAGATCAGCATGGGAGAAGAGAACAGGGAGTTAGAGAAGGAGGTTGTGGAAGGGAACAGCAGATCAGCACAGGAGAAAAAAAACAGAGTTAAAGAAGGAGGCGGGGTGGAAGAGAGCAGCAGATCAGCACAGGTGAAGAGAACATGGAGTTAAAGAAGGAGGTGAGTGGAAGAGAGCAGCAGATCAGCACAGGAGAAGAGAACAGGGAGTTAAGGAAGGAAGCGGGTGGAAGAGAACAACATATTAGCACATGAGAAGAGAACAGGGAGTTAGAGAAGGAGGCGGGGTGAAAGATAACAGGTGATCAGCACAGCAGAAGAAACGCGAACGGAGTTAAAGAAGGAGTTGGGGTGGACGAGAGCAGGAGATCAGCACAGGAGAAGGGAACAGGGAGTTAGAGAAAGAGGCGGGTGAAGAGAACAGCAGATCGGCACAGGAGAAGAGAACAGGGAGTTAGAGAAAGAGGCGAGTGGAAGAAAACAGCAGATTAGCACAAAAGAAGAAAACAGGGAGTTATAGAAGGAGGCGGCGTGGAAGAGAGCAGCAGATCAGCACAGGAGAAGAGAACAGGGAGTTAGAGAAGGAGGCAGAGTGGAAGAGAGTAGCACGGGAGAAGAGAAGTGAACAGGGAGTTAGAGAAGGAGGTGGGTGGAAGAGAGGAGTAGATCAGCACAGCAGAAGAGAACAGGGAGTTAGAGAAGGAGGCGAGGTGGAAGAGAGCAGCAGATCAGCAGAAGAGAATAGGGAGTTAAAGAAGGAGGAGGGGTGGAAGAGAGCAGCAGATCAGCAGAGGGAGAAAAGAAGAGAACAGGGAGTTAAAGAAGGAGGTGGGTGGAAGAGGAAGCAGATCAGCACAGCAGAAGAGAACAGGGAGTTAAAGAAGGAGGGGGTGGAAGACAGCAGCAGATTAACACAGGAGAAGAGAACAGGAAGTTACAGAAGGAGGTGGGGTGGAAGAGAGCAGCAGAACAGCACGGGAGAAGGGATCAGGGAGGTAGAGAAGGAGGCGGGTTGAAGAGAGCAGCAGATCAGCACAGGAGAAGAGAACAGGGAGTTAGAGAAAGAGGCGGGTGGCAGAGAACAGCAGATTAGCACAGGAAAAGAAAACAGGGAGTTAAGGAAGGAAGCGGGTGGAAGAGAACAACATATTAGCACATGGGAAGAGACCACTGAGTTAAAGAAGGAGGTGGGGTGGAAGAGAGCAGCAGATCAGCACAGGAGAAGGGAACAGGGAGTTAGAGAAAGAGGCGGGTGAAGAGAACAGCAGATCGGCACACGAGAAGAGAACAGGGAGTTACAGAAAGAGGCGGGTGGAAGAGAACAGCAGATTAGCACAGGAGAAGAAAACAGGGAGTTAAAGAAGGAGGCGGGGTGGAAGAGAGCAGCAGATCAGCACAGGAGAAGAGAACAGGGAGTTAGAGAAGGAGGCAGAGTGGAAGAGAGCAGCACAGGAGAAGAGAAGTGAACAGGGAGTTAGAGAAGGAGGTGGGTGGAAGAGAGGAGCAGATCAGCACAGCAGAAGAGAACAGGGAGTTAAAGAAGGAGGCGGACGTGGAAGAGAGGAACAGATCAGCACAGCAGAAGAGAACAGGGAGTTAGAGAAGGAGGCAGGGTGGAAGAGAGCAGCAGATCAGCACGGGAGAAGAGAAGAGAACAGGGAGTTAGAGAAGGAGGTGGGTGGAAGAGAGGGAGGGCGATAGATAGAGGGCGATAGATAGAGGGAGGGAGGGCGATAGAGTGAGGGCGATAGATAGATAGAGGGAGGGCGATAGATAGATAGAGGGAGAGCGATAGATAGATAGAGGGAGGGGGATAGATAGATAGAGGTAGGGAGGGCGATAGATAGAGTGAGGGAGGGCGATAGATAGATAGAATGAGGGAGGGAGGGCGATAGATAGATAGATAGATAGATAGAGTGAGGGAGGGAGGGCGATAGATGGATAGAGTGAGGGAGGGCGATAGATAGAGTAAGGGGGGGCGATAGATAGATAGAGTGAGGGAGGGCGATAGATAGAGTGAGGGAGGGAGGGCGGTAGATAGATAGAGTGAGGGAGGGCGATAGATAGAGTAAGGGGGGCGATAGATAGAGTGAGGGAGGGCGATAGATAGATAGATAGATAGATAGATAGATAGATAGATAGATAGATAGATAGATAGATAGATAGATAGATAGATAGATAGAGTGAGTGAGGGCGATAGAGTGAGTGAGGGTGATAGAGTGAGTGAGGGCGGTAGAGTGAGTGATGGCGGTGGAGTGAGGGCGGTGGGATGAGGGTGGTAGAGTGAGGGCGTGAGGGTGGTAGAGTGAGGGCAGTAGAGTGGTAGAGTGAGGGCAGTAGAGTGAGGGCGTGAGGGCGGTAGAGTGGTAGAGTGAGGGCGGTAGAGTGGTAGAGTGAGGGTGGTAGAGTAGTAGGGTGATGGCAGTAGAGTAGTAGAGTGATGGCGGTAGAGTGGTAGAGTGAGGGTCGTAGAGTGAGGGCGGTAGAGTGGTAGAGGGAGGGCGGTAGAGTGAGGGCATGAGGGCAGTAGAGCGGTAGAGTGAGTGCGGTAGAGTGAGGGCGGTAGAGTGGTAGAGTGAGGGCGGTAGAGTGAGGGCGTGAGGGCGGTAGAGTGGTAGAGTGAGAGCGGTAGAGGGAGGGCTTGAGGGCAGTAGAGTGGTAGAGTGAGGCCGGTAGAGAGGTAGAGTGAGGGCGGTAGAGTGAGGGCGGTAGAGTGAGGGCGTGAGGGCGGTAGAGTGAGGGCGGTAGAGTGGTAGAGTGAGGACGGTGGAGTGAGGGCGGTAGAGTGGTAGATTGAGGGCGGTAGAGTGAGGGCATGAGGGCGGTAGAGTGAGGGTGTTTGGGCGGTAGAGTGAGGGCAGTAGAGTGGTAGAGTGAGGGTGGTAGAGTGAGGGCGGTAGAGTGAGGGCATTAGAGTGGTAGAGTGAGGGCGGTAGAGTGAGGGCAGTAGAGTGAGGGCGGTAGGGTGGTAGAGTGAGGGCAGTAGAGTGAGGGCGTGAGGGCGGTAGAGTGGTAGAGTGAGGGCGGTAGAGTGGTAGAGTGAGGGAGGTAGAGTGAGGGGAGTAGAGTGGTAGAGTGAGGGCGGTAGAGTGGTAGAGTGAGGGCGGTAGAGTGGCAGAGTGAGGGCGGTAGAGTGAGGGCTGTAGAGTGGTAGAGTGAGGGTGGTAGAGTGAGGGCGGTAGAGTGATGGCAGTAGAGTGGTAGAGTGAGGGCTGTAGAGTGGTAGAGTGAGGGTGGTAGAGTGAGGGCGGTAGAGTGATGGCAGTAGAGTGGTAGAGTGAGGGTGGTAGAGTGGTAGAGTGAGGGCGGTAGAGTGGTAGAGTGAGGGCGGTAGAGTGAGGGCGGTAGAGTGGTAGAGTAAGGGCGGTAGAGTGGTAGAGTGAGGGCGGTAGAGTGAGGGCGTGAGGGCGGTAGAGTGAGGACGGTAGAGTGAGGGCGGTAGAGTGGTAGAGTGAGGGTGGTAGATTGAGGGCGTGAGGGCGGTGGAGTGGTAGAGTGAGGGCGGTAGAGTGAGGGCGTGAGAGCGGTAGAGTGAGGGCGTGAGGGCGGTAGAGTGAGGGGGTAGAGTGGTAGAGTGAAGGTGGTAGAGTGAGGGTGGTAGAGTGAGGGCAGTAGAGTTGTAGAGTGAGGGTGGTAGAGTGAGGGCGGTAGAGTGAGGGCGATAGAGTGGTAGAGTGAGGGCAGTAGAGTGGTAGAGTCAGGGCGGTAGAGTGAGGGCATGAGGGCGGTAGAGTGGTAGAGTGAGGGCGGTAGAGTGGTAGAGTGAGGGTGGTAGAGTGAGGGCAGTAGAGTGGTAGAGTGAGGGCAGTAGAGTGGTAGAGTGAGGGCGGTAGAGTGAGGGCGGTAGAGTGAGGTCGGTAGAGTGAGGGCAGTAGAATGAGGGTGGTAGAGTGAGGGTGGTAGAGTGAGGGCGGTAGAGTGAGGCAGTCGAGTGAGGGCGGTAGAGTGGTAGAGTGAGGGCGGTAGAGTGAGGGCAGTAGAGTGGTAGAGTGAGGGCGGTAGAGTGGTAGAGTGAGGGCGGTAGAGTGGTAGAGTTAGGGTTGTAGAGTGAGGGCGGTAGAGTGGTAGAGTTAGGGTTGTAGAGTGAGGGCAGTAGTGTGGTAGAGTGAGGGCGGTAGAGTGAGGGTGGTAGAGTGGTAGAGTGAGGGCGGTAGAGTGAGGGCGGTAGAGTGGTAGAGTGAGGGTGGTAGAGTGAGGGCGGTAGAGTGGTAGAGTGAGGGTGGTAGAATTAGGGTGGTAGAGTGAGGGCGGTAGAGTGAGGACGGTAGAGTGAGGGCTGTAGAGTGGTAGAGTGAGGGCGGTAGAGTGGTAGAGTGAGGGCGGTAGAGTGAGGGCAGTAGAGTGGTATAGTGAGGGCAGTAGAGTGAGGGCGGTAGAGTGAGGGCGGTAGAGTGGTAGAGTGAGGTTGGTAGAGTGAAGGTGGTAGAGTGGTAGAGTGAGGGCGGTAGAGTGGTAGTGAGGGCGGAGGGGTGGTAGAGTGGGGGTGGTAGAGTGGTAGAGTGAGGGCAGTAGAGTGAGGGCGGTAGAGTGGTAGAGTGAGGGCGGTAGAGTGGTAGAGTGAGGGTGGTAGAGTGAGGGTGGTAGAGTGAGGGCGGTAGAGTGAGAGCGGTAGAGTGGTAGAGTGAGGGCAGTAGAGTGAGGGTGGTAGAGTGGTAGAGTGAGGGCGGTAGAGTGAGGGCGGTAGATTGGTAGAGTGAGGGCGGTAGAGTGGTAGAGTGAGGGCGGTAGAGTGAGGGCAGTAGAGTGGTAGAGTGAGGGCGGTAGAGTGAGGGCGGTTGAGTGGTAGAGTGAGGGCGGTAGAGTGATAGAGTGAGGGCAGTAGAGTGAGGGCATGAGGGCGGTAGAGTGAGGGCAGTAGAGTACCCACAGAGTAGGATCTCTGGTCAGGGGCACCTCTGCCTGCTGGCCAGGTTCATTTCAGCATGAAGAGTCAAACGTCACAGAGGGCTCTGCGAGTCCTGACCTTTTGGATGGAGTGTGAAGTCAGTAAAGAAGATCCTGGCCAAAAATGAAGCAGCAAGACCAAGCAGGGAAGGACCCACCTGTTAGAGCTATGCACTGGTCAATTCTGGCACTTGTGACAATCTCACATCAGCTCTTCTGAAAAGAGCCCCATAGCTGCTAATGCAAACTTTGAGAGAGCTCTCTTCTGTAGGTTCAGTTCGTTCTTGACTTCAGTACAAATGGGCGTAGGTTGTTACAGCAAGCATTGGGGGGCAGTTCGGTTATCAAAAGGTGGGGACGTGCGGTTATCTGAAAGAAAATACCACTATGCAAAAACAGCCTTTCGGCAACCTTCAATAAAAAAGCATTGGTAAGACCAATAGGGCTTTCCTTTTGCATCCACTGGCTTTGCTAATGATTGTTGTAGATGCTGTTAAGCATCAGCAAAATGCTTTACAGCGACGCTGCATTGCTTCGGCAAAAAAAAAAAGCAAAGGTGAGATGAAGCAGCTGCTGTTGCTAATCACGGCATGACACGGGCGCCATATACCATTTTCTTTTAACTGATTGGTGTTAGATGGCAGAGGTCACGTACTTCGGCAAAGCGAGCAATATTGTTATTGATGTAGTGGAGCTAAATGGCAGCTGTTGGACCTTTCAAATAAAAAAGTGGAGAAAAACATATGATTGTGAGGGTAGGACAGCAAAGGGGAATGGGTTTGAAGGAGGAGGGAGTATAAAATGAAAATAAAGTCGTAGGTGAAGTGAGTGGGACAAAGAGCACACAGGAGAGGCACCAAGAGCGCAGGGGTCAGTGAGTGTTGAGAGGGAAACAGCACACTAAGACACAATGGCGGGAGCTGGAAAACGCATACACTCAAGGACTGCTGAAAGAAAAACAAAATAGTACCCTAAATGTTAACAGTAAAAGCATACAAGACATCCAAACAACAAGAAAAGCGGACATCAAAGGAAGGGTGGGAGGGAACGAGCATATGGGGTGTGAGCGATAACGAAAGTTAATTGCTGTAAGAGGGAGAGCAGGAAGTGAGGCCGACAGTAGTCTGCTGCTTTCAAGTCCGATGCCAGATCCCAGCTTCGTGCTTGAATGCCTCACATGTACTGGCCATAAACCGCATTCCAAATGTCTTTGGCAGCATTTTCTGGTGCCCCTCTATATCTCTCGCATTGCGATTGCTTACGCAATAGCTAGGCTCGACCTAAAAATCTGATTTGTTTCTCCTATTGATTCATCCTAACTTTGGGAACATATAACCGCACGGTGGCAGGAGGTTAAAGGGGTAGCCCTAAAGTCAAACTCTTAAGTAGTTAAGTAGTAAAGAATAAAAAGTAAAAAGGAAGACATCTAATCAGTATCTGCTTCCTACTGCCAGTAGTTCTGTAAATACAATCCCCAAGAAAATAAGAAACCACATACTTCGTAAAGGGTCCCTACTTGCACATGCACCTACTTGGCTCCTGCTCTACCTAGCTTGTGGCATTGTAGTCGGGTGGAGAGCATGTTAAGATTTCCCATGGCTAGCCATCTCTCATTACCGCTAATTGCGGTGTGATCAATACGGAGCCAGCTGGAAGAGGTGTGCTCGAACAACCCCCTGTAACCAGGCCCAGAGCCCGTGCTATGTGGACAACGCTTAGAATACAGTGAAAACACCTATGTACACGAGGGAAGACTAAGGGTTGGGGTACCCCTGTGATTGGCATGAGTTACCTCATTGGGCCCTAGTACATATTGGGGCAGGGGGATTGAAAATACCTATCAGTCCCTAGTATTTAATAGGGCATTGCAGTTTAGAGACCAGCATACCTTTCTGCACTTGCACGTGTGCACTGCTGAAGCCTGAGGCCCTTTTTTAAAAGTGGCTCTGTGTGGCAGGACTGCTTTTAAAAAGTAAATTTGCCCAAACTCAACTTTTGTGTTTGGGGCACTTAAAAATGGTTAACTTACAATGTTTAGGCATATTAGGTACCTGCACGGTCTCCCCTAGGTGGGGGGTCAGGTATCCATAAGGTAGACCCTTATAAAATGAGTTTTATATGCCCTGGGTAAAGTGAAATTGCACATTTCACTCCCCACGTTGTGATAAAGTGCTGCCAAAAATCGACTTTGGTGGTAGAGGCACTGTGGAGGGAGGATCTGCAACATGTTTACATATTCAGAACCCCTAAATTCTCACCTAGGTGAACCTGGGGTTGGGGTCCTGTAGATATATGTAGCATACTTATAAAATATGTTTTTATAAGCCCTGGTGCTGGAAAAATGGCCCAAGACACTTTTCCCATTTAAAATCCCATGCCTTAGGTTAACATTGGAAAAGGTTATTAGTTAATGACTGGAGAAAGAAAATCCATAAAACTAGGATCAAAGGTCTCAGTAGAATGATAATGATAAATCCAACAACATGGTATTGTTGAATTTATTGTAAAATGTACAGACAAGAAGTTATAAGACTTTTTTTGTCTGTAAGCCAAAATTCAACCCTTACTGCTCTGCCCTGATTGGTCAGAGATAAGTGGGTGAGCCTGGCTGCATTGAAGAGAGTGATAAATTACCCTTGGGGTTAGGAAGCCTCTCGGGGAGGAGAAGTTGCTGGGCATAGGAATGCCAGAGCAGGATTCGTAAACCATGAACTTCAAGCGATGGGGAGGACCCCTTTTATGCAAGGGGGAGGGACTCCGGAGAATAGCCATCCTAGGGGGGTGTCTAGCCAGGTCTTCCTCTCCCTGATGAAAATTCTGACATATTGAATTCTGGAAGAATATTGGTTTCTGGTTTAGCATTTTTCCACACTCTGCAGGAAGTGGTCAGAGTTTTGGGTGGAATCCTGCAGCTCCTTGGACAGGAGTGCCCTCATGTTTAACCCCTGAGAACACTGACTAAGTATCTGAGAGGGGCAGTGCCTCTCAGATCTGCAGCTTGAAACTTAAGAGAATCAGAAGGGTCTGCGCTGAAGAGTTTGATATGCATTTCCAAAGGCCTGAACTCTGAAGATTGTGCATTTTTGCACCATTCGAAACTACAGCCCTGCGGATAAAACCTGCTTCAAAAGGACTAAAGAGTGGACTTTCTACAAGATACAGGTTAATGGAGCTCACCTGGACATCACCACAACAAATCCCCAACCTGGAGTACTACCAGTGGATTTGTAAGGGTTTTGTTCAAGCGGATTGCAGGAATTGAAGGCTCACACTTTCTAGGACCCTCTTGAGGATTCCAGCAAGGGACCCGCAAGACGAACTTCAGGAAGGAGTTCTAACTGGACCTAGCCTGCTGGAGGAGGCTGCACAAGAGTGGTGAGAAATCCTCCAGAACAATTGCTAAAGGTGAATGTGTCCCTGTCAGAGCAAACAAAATGACTTAAAGGGGCACTGTTGGTTTCCAAGCACTAGAAAGTGACTAATCTTTAACAAATCGTATCTCTGGTTCCCTACAGTGGATTTTTTCGTTTTGTGTCATTTAAAAGATACAAATATTTCCCACTTTTTATAAATTGGTGTTGGATTTTTATTTTGTGTTGTGTCTTAATTATTTACTGAATTGGTGATTTTAAATGCTTTAAATACCTGTCTTTGAAGTTAAGCCTGTCTGCTCGCAGCCACGTTACCAAGGGTTGAGCATAGGAATAATTTTCTAAGACCTATTTTGAGCCCTATACTCTGTTAGTAGCCTTATTGCCCGTGGCAGACCTACAGTTGCCCCTACCAATAATCCACTTTCCAACACCAAGAGACAAGATGCCATATCTAGATCTAAACTCCGTCCTGTATTATCCCTTTTAATGTCCGTCAAATCAAACCAAATGTGTCGTAGGTAGTGCTACACCATATAGCAAAAGTCTGCAGCTGCGTATTTGGAACATCTTTACGCCCCTCTTGGGTACAGTTTAGCTATATGTGCAGGAACGATATCTGCATGGTGGAGGTAATTAGCTGAATGTATTTAAAGTGGGGATTTTTTTTAACAGTTTTAGTGTATTCTAAAACCTGCACCAACTCTGTCTCTCGTATTTCCTCCCCTAGATGTTGCTACTAAGTCACTCTGATTGTGGTAGTAGAGAAGCACAAGGTAGGAGCTAGTGCTCTATGCATGCGTTTCACTGCTTTATGTTGCACCCCATGTGTGACCATTGTACCAAATACTTTGGATTCTGATGGTTCAGTCGCGTGGATAGCAGTGGTGGCTGGTAAGGGACGGTGGCAGGGGGTGGATGGATTAGAAACAAAATAAAAATAAAAAAGACTTACCTGCTGGTTGCCAGCCGCCACCTCTCCTCTGTCCTAGCTGTATCCTGTCTCATGGAAGCCTCCAGGCTCCCAGACTCCCCTAGCCAACCACTATGCTCCTGTCATCAGCATGACATCAGCGTGGTGATTGGTCAGAGAACTGTGGTTTGGCGCTCAGACAGGGAGTGGGAGGCTGTGCATGTGCTCCACCCAGGTTGTGCAATACAGCTGGTGGGGAACATGCTAAGTGAGCATGACGGTTTGGCGGGTGCAAGGCAGCCGGCCAAACCATCGTTTGCACTTATGGTGCAGCAACCACTCCTCCTCCTTATAGCCTCTTGCAATCCCAGCAAAGTCCATACACTCGTGATATGTCTCCACAGCTAGCCATTGTGCCATCTACATCATCTGTGCAGCCATGTAGTATGTCAGTAGATTGGGGACCCCTATTCCCCTAGCATAATCCACTATTTCCACTGGCAGGAACCCTTTTTGTCAATGATATAAAAAAGGTTGACAGTGGAGGAACTAATTAGTTTCCTGCTAAGTTGCTATAATTTTAACAGGACAACCATTCTCTTTCCTGTGAAGCATTACTTTGCATAAAGCGATATTCGCAAAGGAACACTCTACACTCAGATGACTTTCTCATTCACTGTCATCAACCACATTGTTTACAGGCCTGTGACAGGGAGAGGTGTGGTCACCATTCTCTAAATAGAAGCCACAATTTTTTTTCTTTAAATGTGTTTTTATTAATTTTTTCGAAAGTTTGAAATTATTCATTGTTACAATATTTCAGTACACTGCAGACAGTATTTTTAACAATCTTTTGTAATACGACAGTAGTATTTCACTTGCAGCAAGGTTAAATTGTTAAATAGTAATACAGTATCAATTCGGTGATACTTCTTCCTGGTTTAACTTGGGCAACCTGAGGGGTTGAAAATCAAACTGTGCACAACACAACATTAATCTAAACCAAAGGGGACCTCATATTGACTCCTCTAATGGGGCGCGTCTTCTAGTAATATCACTGAAAAAGGTGCAGGAAGGATATGTTATGTGGCTTGTTGTTTCCTGCATTAAATATCTTATTCCTGTAGACCCAATACAATACCCTGGCTCTAGTGGTGCTGTGTGTAACTAAATATACTATGTGCAGCCTACAGGAGGACACTAATCAGCATTCTGTGTCAAAAAGGAATGTGAGATTGTCTTATTTTGGTGAATAATCCCATTAAAATAAATGAAAATGAAATTGTTTATTTTGGCTGTGGAAGATTTTCCAGGAAGGTGATAGCATTCAAGTTCTACAAGAGGCACGCTGCTTATCTGGAGGGTGAAGAGGAGTCCACATGAGGATGAGTTGAGTGGTATGGAAGAATATGTCAAGGAGAATGAAGGGGTAGAAATAAACAGACTGACGTGACAGAATGAAAACGTTGTTTTAATAATGTTAATTTTCAGTTGTCTACTACACAATATCAAACATACAGGAAGCCAGACTTTGTGACAAGATGGGCAAGAAAAGGGTTGCAGGAGTTGCTTGCAGAGACAGACTGGTGGTTAGCTGGACGGTGAAGATAGAGGTTGGTAAAAAAAATACAAAGATGGAATAATAAATGGTCAGTTCTAAATGACTACAATTTGATTGTGTATCGTATACAAAACCCAATGTCAAATATAAAAAATACCAAGGAACAAAGGCAACTCTGAAAAATAAAAACATTAGATCAGATTATAACTTCAGGAGCTTTTCACTTTGGTTACCCAGTGCTTTCAATATCAGTTTTACACTGTTTGTGTCTATTTTAAAACATTTTCATAAGCACTTGTGCTTTTTATGCCACCCAGAATTACTGTTACGATTTGTTTACACTATAGAAAAGGCCTCATTACAAGTGGTGGATATGATGATTATGGCACCTGATAAAATCATATGCCACAGTGATAACGTTAGCAGGTGTGATAATTACCACCTATTCTGCTTTTTTGGAGAACATCTTGTAATTTTGGTGATTACTGCACCAATATCTACATGTTCTTGTAAACACTGGGACTTTTTTCCACTTTAAACTCCTGTAGGTTAAACCTGCTGAAATTGAACGAAGGGTGGGAACTTTATAGCACTCAATATAAACTTGCACCACTTATAATTGCAATCCCTGCACAAACAGTTATTTGCGGAGGGAGTCACAATTTAACAGATGACTTCTAATTCTCACAATATTGTCTGTTTACATTCCACCTCCTATGGAGTGTGTACACTGTAATGCAGGAAGGGTTTTACATTTCAAAAACTCAAAGAAAACTGACACAAAATTGCTTACCTCAAATGCATTTTTATATAGGACCTGTATCAGGCATCTCTTGAATAGTTTGCCTTGAAAGTGGAGCTGTCCTGTAGTGTAATGCTTTGTCTTCCTTTCATTTCATTTGCACTTACCAGTTACAAACACATCTGTTAACCGCGTTGTCATACTTACTGCTTATAATGGATAGATTAGATAGATAATAATACTTTTATTTGATTTGTTAAAATCATAAAAAGGGTGGAACTTACCACCATAATATAAACAGCATAACTCAAATATACAAAATAAAAATTACAATAAAACATTTTTAGTAGTGGTGACCCTCACGTGGTATGGTACCAAGGTGCAAAAATTTGTCATAAGCAATGATGTAAACATGTCCATGCCTTCTATTTCAAGTAAAGTGCTTGAGGTGATGGAGGAAAGGGAGAGGAGAAAAGTGCAAAACGTTCTGGAGGGGGTTTGGCCCGGCTCAGTGATGACCTTCTTTCCAGATTCTTAAGTCACTGAGGCTTTCTATCCAAGATCGTGTACTGATATGAATGTGTCAATGCCTCCTATTTCAAATATAATGCGTGTCATAAAAGAGAGATTTCAAAGAAGGGGAGGGCAAAAAAGATCTAAAACGTACTCTGAATGTCTGCTTTATGCCCTTGTTTCCAAATTCTTATTTCGCCTCTTCCTTTTTTTCACGTTCTTGTGCTGCTAGTGTCAAGAATTTGATAGTCTTACAAGACAGTTGGACTGAGGAACCACTGAGGCATTTTATGACGGCCGCTCTGCAGGTCCAGATTTAAGTTTCTCTTAAGATTGGCCTTAAGAGTGACGTCCTTAAATTATATAATGCCGGGCAGATACATAATAGATGTAATAGCAACTCTGCTCCGTTACCACAGAGGTGGCAGTCCAGGGTTGGCCAAGTCTGTAGCCATTTTGGGGTAAGGTCTTTGTTCAGAAAGGGCCCCAATCTCAGTAAAGTCAATTTCCGCTTGTAGTGGTCTCTGAAGCATTCTTGCAAGTAGGGTTGTGGTTTCAGTTGCTTGTAAGTTTGGATCACCGACCATGCATGACTTTTACCAACCAGTAATGCTTTATCAGTTAGTAACAATAATTTTTTGGTTGATTTATTGGTGATTTTTTTAAATCAGGGTATGACATAGGTGTATGCCAGGCTTCCTCTAGATTTAGCGATAGAAGGGCTTGTTTTAAGATTTGACATATAGAGATGTTCTGCCTTGATTGTTTTTCAACCTCCTACCAGCAGTGGTGAGCTAGCGTGTTGTCTTCCGTTGCCCTCATTCGCCAACAATATTTAACCAGGATTCCTTGTCTAGCCTGTATCTGGTTGGTTAGTCCATATTCCAGACGTATCTGCGCCTGAGAGATATGACACGGAATTAAAAACTGTTTTTTAAATAATCTGGACTGGCCTAGATCTAGCGTTGTGGAGTCCTTGGTGTTCAGCATTTCTGAGCCATATGTTATTGATGGCAAAAATGTTGCTGCCACTACCTTTAAGAGGTGATTTGTTTAACTACCACTTAGTCTTTTCTGTAAGGTTTTGAAAGCAAATAATAATTGTTTAATTCTAGTTTGACCATGGTCTAGATGTTGTTTGTAACTTAATTGACGATCTAAGAGGACCCCCAGGTATTTATATACATCCACCTGCAATAAGATACTGGACTTTGTCCTCCAAATGAATTTGGGCGCTTTTTGTGAATGCTGGAAAAACATAAGACGTTAGATTTTTTAGATTAATTATCAGTTGTTCGTACGAGATGTATAATGCTAGCTGTGAAATCAGTCTCTGCAAGCCGAGTGGAGTTTGAGAGAGTAGCACAATATCGTCCGCATATTGCAGGCTCGCTATTGATGTTTTTCCCAGTTTAGGAGGATCACCCTGGATGAGACTATGGTTGCTCTCTAAATCGGCAGTATAGATGTTAAATAGGCAGGGCGCCAGAACGGATGTATGACGTTACAACGCATACTTTTACATCGCATGCCTTTACAACGCGGTATTTACAACGAATACCTTTACAACGCATAGTGCTTTGGGGCGCTGGATAGTGAATAGTTTAATTTACTATTCCAACTCCAGTCCCCGTGGACACTAGGGAAGATGTTGGACAGTAAATTAAACTTATTCCCTATCCTAGAGCGCCCCCCAGCGCAATGCGTTGTAATGGTTTGCGTTGTAAAAGTTGCGTCGTAAAGGCACTGCGTGGTAAAAGTTGCGTTGTAAAGGATGTTTCCCCGCCAGAACGCATCCTTGCTTTAGCCCGTTTATTGTCAGAGATATCTTAGTTAGACTCCGGCCATCCCCTTTTTTTAGCTGAACCCAGGTTTGTGAGTATAGGTTGACAATTGCTCCTAATAATTTGGGGAGGGGGTTCCCCACGCTTTCATTTTGACCCATAGCTTGGCTCTTGGCTCTTTATCAAAAGCTGCTTTGAGGTCCACAAAGCATGCGTTGGGGATGTGTGAGTTGATAATTGCTTTCTTTGCTAAAAGGGTGAGTGCCGATATATTTGTTAAAGTGCCCGTGCCGGCCCGGAATCCAGTCTGCGTTTTCGGAATCAGGTTTTTACTGCTTACCCATATCTCCAGGTCTGCCAGTAATTTTGATGCATAGATCTTTGCCTCTACGTCTATAAAGGCTATCAATCTGTAATTGTTAGGGTCTGAACGTGTCCCTGAATTATAAATAGGTTGAAGAATACTGCCCCTCCCGGAATCGGGAATAATACCATTCTCTAAGCTGTTGGAGAACAAGGGGATTAAATAGCAGGACCAGAACACGGCATTGTGTCTGAACAAAGCATTCGGTAGGCTATTGGGTCCAGGAGCCCCATCCGATCTCAAGTGTTTCATTATGTTCAAGACCTGCTTTTGTGTTATCTAAACTGGTTCATCTCTTTGCACTTGCTTGGTGAAATCGCTTTCTTTTTGAGTTTCTCTGATTTCTGTTTTAAATTTGACATTGGATGAATTATTTAAGTCAGTGGCTGATGCTTCCACTGATGACCGCCTGAGAATGGGATATGCTCCCTTTTTCGCGCTCTGACTCCTGGCTTCTGATTTTAAATCCAGACTGGAGCACCTTTTGATCTCATTTGTAATGTCACTGGTGCTGAACCTAGTCTGTACAGTTGTGGTGTTATATGTTTCTTTTATGTGAGTGCTCCAGGTTTTTTCTGTTATGTCCGAGTTGAACTGACGATGTTTGCCATTTAGCAGATTAATTTTTTCCCAAAACTGTTTTGAGTTCCTCTGCTTGCTTGCGTGGAGCATATTGATCTCAAGTTTTTCCTTATATGATCGCTTGGCCACCTTAATTTCATGTTTTAATTCCTTTTTTTGTTTTTTCTATTATTATGAGAGTCTGTTGTGACAGTTGGGGGCCCTTGGTTTGGGATGACATTAGTTGTTTATTTAGCCGCGTTTTTATTGCCTGTATGTTTGGCGTGTACCACAGCCCCCCTTCAGTTCTTGGAGTTTTATAATCTCTGTGATTGGTCTGGAATTTTTTATTGATGTTAATTATGAAAGACTCCCAGACCTCTGTAATATCTTGATCTACGTCTGGAGGTGTTAACAATAAACAGCATGTCTCCATTATATTGTCAATGTTTTTTTCATCCCGGGTTAGCCGTTTCAGGTTGTATAGTTGCGTTATTAGTGTGAGAGGCTTGGCCTGCTCTGTCCCATTTGGGGTGATTGTTGATGTGAAAGTATGAGGGTAATGATCGTTTTCGACTCGATTCTGTATTTGAAAATCCGTTATATAAGGGAATGGATCAGGGTCTGCTAGTGTGAAATCTACTGTTGAACCTGTTTTCCTTGTAACTCTCGTAAATGCTGCTGGACTGTTCAAGGGCCCTCTGCCATTTAACTTATGTAAGAAAAGGTCATTCAATTTTGCTGAGCATTTCTTGCCCATAGTGTCTTGTCTGCTTCGATTGCCCTGTCTTGGCTGTATTAAACTCGCTAGGTTTCTTTCCTGTCCTTGGATTAAATTCATGTTAAAGTCCCCTGTTATTATTATGTTAACACTTGGGTAAGTGCTTTTCAACATTTTGAATGCCGCTATTAGTTGCTTGATTCTTTGACCCTTCTGCTTTCCTGCTGGATGAATGTAGAGATTCAATACATGTAGGCCAATGAGGTTGAAAGGTCAGCTTTGGTGCATTGCATCCATGTGGAGTCGAGGTTGATGCTTGCTTCTCTCCAAAGGAGTTCGGTAGATATAAAGGTCGATAAGCCCCCTTTTGCCCTTCCATACTGTGCCTCCTTATTTGCTGGAATAAAATGTTCCTTATAGCCCACTAAAGGAGAGTTTTTTTATCTGCCAGGTTTCTTGAAAAAGAAGTAAGTCATATTGTTGGATGAATTCCACAAAATCATCTTCTAACTTTGCACTTAGGCCATTAACATTCCAGGAACAAATTCTGGTACCCCTCACTTTCCCTGGGAATAGGCTTGGTCTAATTCATACTGCTTGTGATTGTATGTGTTGTCTTTCATGCTGGCTCACACTCTGCATTCCTTCTAAATGGTATCCAGCTGCAGTTAAACTACTTACAGCTTGGATTCCTTGGAGGCAGGACGTGGGCTTCTGTATTAATCGTAATAAACGTATGTTTGACACTTACTTGAGCCTCTGGATATCCTCCTTCCACCTCACTACATGTTTGGTAATGAGAGGGGGTCATTTCAGGAGCCAAACCCCATTTTGGCTGTTTTCTGCATTTTCCACTTCATCTGGCTCCTCCCTCGCACCGCTGCATTGGATTTATACTGCTGCATTGGATTGGTTAATGTGTATTACTTCTGGATTGCCGTGGTCCTGTGCTTGCTGCCATTTCATGCAATAGAGTTAGTTCCTGTTTGGAGTTGGAGCCGCCTTTGTTTGCTTTCTCGCAAGTGCGCACCGCTCGTGACGTGCGCTCAAGATACGTTTCCAGGGAAACCACTCTGGATTCTCATTGATGTACGGTTACAGATCACTAAGGAAACCGCTCTGTGATAATGACGTGCTGTAATGGAGACACGTGAGCATTTCATTAACATGCATTGATTTGCAACAAGTATTTTATAATCTTCCTGTTTTAACACCACCTGGAGATGTTGAGGGTTGGAATGAGTATTTGGAAGTGACAAATAGATTAAAGAACACATTTTGTGAACAACCCAGTGTTCTACTTGAAAGATTTAATTTCAACAATAGAAAACATTCTCAGGAAGAGTCAACTGAGGAGTTTGTTTCTGCCCGTAGGATTCTCACAACCAAATGTAATTTTGGAGCTACCTTAGACACAGTTATCGGGGATCAGTTTGCTTTTGTTTGCAATTAAAAATAATTAAGGAACGTTTAGTCAGTTTCCCCGATCCCACCAAAATTGAAGTTTTGGATAAGGCTAAAGCCATGGAACGCTCAGTCATTTCCAGTAAATATATTGTTTCTGAACCTATTGTGCACGCATTGAACTCTTTACAAAATTCTGATGTTGGTAATGCCTTATCATATGGCAATAATAATCACAAAAATAAAATAAAAAAATATGGGACATATTGTTTTAGATGTGGTTCAAAAACACATCTAGGCAATATGTCACATGTCTGCCATCAGGTAAAAAATGAAACAAATGTCATAAAATAGGACATTTTCAAGGGGTATGTAGAAGTTATGGAAACATGCCTAGAGTGAGTTCTGTAGATATTTCTAGTGTGATGGACGAATGCTCACAAGATCTGTCAAGGGTTGTTCTCACACTTGATGTTAATGTTTTAGACATGAAACCTGCGGAGAGTCCATTATGTGATGGACATATTGGTAATATAAAACTCAACATGATGGCTGACTCTGGGGCACTCATCACAATAGTTTCTGACACCTTCTATAAACATACTTGGTCTGAAACAAATCCTTTAATTCCCCAGATGTTTCTCCTAAGGCATGTGGAGATCAAGACATAAACATGGTAGGTTTCTTTATGGATGATTTGGAATGTTTAGGCAGATAGACACATACCAAGATATGTGTTGCTAAAAAAGGTAAACACATCATTGCTTGGCAAGATTTAGCAATGTTGGGTGTGGTGCTTGTTCCTGGTGCTTCTAGACCAGTTATAGTGAACAACGTGTGTGTATGCTCAATCACTGAAAATAATGATAGTATTTTATCTGAAGTGATGCAAAAATATCAAAATGTTTTTACAAATAGTATTGGAAATATTAACTATTTGGAGCATAGAATGAAGCTTAAGAAGAATGCTTTATCGATAGCTCACAAAGTCAGGCCAGTATCTTTATCCATAAGGTCAGAGCTAAAGAACCTACTTGACAATTTATTCAGAGAAGGTGTGATTGTGGAAACAGACTCCTTAGAATGAGTAAGTCCCATTGTTGTAGTTCGAAAAAAAGATGGGGACATCAGACTTTGTGCGGACGTACGCACATTTAATAAGAATCTGGTAGTAGATTGCTATCCTTTACCCAAAATACATGATTTGTTATCAAATGTATGTTCTGCCAAATATTTTACACTTTTAGACTTACGTTCAGATCCTGCTTGCATTAGAGTCACAAGACCTGGAGCTTTGGAGCTTACAAATGTTTCCACTTACCATTTGGTCTTGCATCTGCAGTGAGTGTATTCCAGATTATAATGGATACCGTCTTATCTGGTATAACAGGCACTCAAGCATACCAGAATTACGTATTAATCATTTCCATCACAGTTGCAGAACACAAGGTCACACTTAACAAAGTTTTAGAAGTTTTTTGAAATGTGGGTATAACTCTCAAATTTGAGAAATGTTGCATTTTAAAGCAAGATTTAGATTATTTCGGTCTTCACATTTTTGGGGGACAGCATAAGACCAAGATGTTCTTTGGTACAAGCTATTCAGGATGTGAATCCACCCAAAGACAGGCCACTTTGAGATAATTTCTTGGAATGAATGAGTACTACTCAAGATCCATTCAAGACTATGCTGTCGTAGTGCAATCACTTAGAAAGTTGTTGCAGAAAGAAGTACATTACACTTGGGATGAAATAGCCAGTGAAACTTTATCTAGAGTGAATAATCAAGAACATAATTATTAATGCACCTGATTTGTACTAATTTAATGCTGAAAATAACGAGGAAGTGGAATCTGTGGTAGCTACCTTGGATGACATAGTGACCTCTTCAAGAGGTATGATTTCTCGGGAAGAAAGGTTGTCTGCCTTGAAAAGTGACAACACTGTGTCTGCTGTTATGGATTTTGTAAGAAAAGGCTTGCCCAGGGTAAAATCATTACCAGCTCCACTCAGATCCTTTGCACAGGTTAAAAGTGAATTTTCTATTGTTGATGGGATACTTCTACGAAATCAAGCATCTATTCCCCAATCTAACATTAGAACTAAACTCATTGAAGTTGCCCATCTAGGACATTTAGGGGTTAGAGCCACCTGTAAAAATTTGAAACAATTATTTTGGTGGCCTTCCTTAGACACACAGGTAGCTAATTGGGTATCTGCATGCAGCACCTGTTTACTTTCAAATACTGGACTACTCACCAGACACCCTCACATAGTGTTCTCCTTCCCAATTAAATTTGTTCCAAAGTTGCTTTAGATTTTGCTGGTCCAATTCTGCCTTCTGACAAACGAGTTTTAATTGTTTTAATTGATGACTTCTCCAAATTTTTTTTTTTAACTTTGTTCCTAAGACCAGTACCTCCATCGTCATAAAATTGGTAAGTAAAATTTTGAAGCAGAAGGATCACCATAAGATTTGGTAACCGACAATAAAACACATTTTGTTTTTTCACAGATGAGGGACTTTGTTCATTATCATCTAACCGGCACGTAGATCCACCTAAAATGGCCTGGTTGAGAGGATGAGCATATTTCTCAAAGAATGTATTCAATCTGCCTAGGCCAGCAGAGTTCCTGTATTGGAATTTTTCATAAAAAAGATATGAGCTTATCATCTCACTCCACTCTCTACTACTGGGGTCTCTCCTTTATTGAGAAAGAGAAAACCCAGATCTCAGGTTTTTCCTGATTGGACTTCAGACCTTCTTACTAAAAAAAAAGATTGCAAATGTAAAATGGTTGATATAGTTAAAGAAAGAGTGGCAGCAAGTGGCCGCAATGGCCAACCCTTAAAGGGCACTATGACAAAACTCATGCTGTTAAAAGTGTAGATTTTAAATGTTCTGATAGGCTATTGATCAAACAAAACAACAACAGGTAGCAAGGGGTCAGCACCTATGTACACTAAGTTAGATTCCTACGAAATGAATTGAAAGGAAAAGGAAGAAGGAAAAGACTACTAATGTATTGTAAAGAATACACATCGGGTCTCTCGTTACTGTGAAAAGATTCCCATCAGTCACCACTCGGATCCGCCCTTCATCATCTGGGATCCCTCTTCACCAAGGGTAGATTTTGAGACCCACTGTGGATTGGCAGTTGTTGTAAAGCCTAATCCTACAAGTGGTACCCAGTGTGAAAAGAACACATGATGTATAGTATGGTGACTGAAAAGCAGTGCTAAAACTAAAGTGCAAAGTGAAGTTGTGAAGATAAAGTGAAGTAAATATAAAATTAGGTAAGGAAGAGAAAAAGTAATTTATTAGGATTCTCTTCAGTCCTAAGAATCAAAAGGTGCGTAGTGGTGTAAACAAATAGCCACTAATATAGATGTTAGGTCGACATGTTTCTGCAGACTAACTAGATCCACGTGGTATCTCGCTGCTTCTTCAGGACCATTATCGCTACTGCTTTTAAAGAAAAAATAGTGAAGAAAAGGTCAAATATCACCTGATTTTTAGTGACATAATCCTTCTACTGACTGTGTAGTTCAAACCAGGTAGTAAATCCAGTTCCAACAAGACACACATGTGGGAAAAAACAAAAGCAAACCACCAATCTGAGTAAAAAAGGAGTTTTCAATGTTCCTTGATCCAGTACAAATAAACAGAGTTGCAAGTGGGTCAGTTTGGTAGATGGAATAGGTTGGTGGAGCAAAAGGGCACTTGTGAGATTGACACCTGAGCAAGCTTGCAAAATTCTCACACACAAGGACATTGAGAATGACAGAAGACAAAATGATGTTTGGTTCACTTCTGAGGAAAGCAATGCAAATCACTCTCTTATTTCTCCATTTGCAATGTCAAATTCTACCATCCCCCAGCTCCTACCTCTCCAATATTTGATTCCTCCACTGATGTAGATCACACAGAATATGTGTTGACAAGTAGCATGGAAGGAGGCTGTGTGTGAGCTACCTCTGACTACTAATGCTACTTGCTCAGTTGGCAGTGGTAGAACTGCACACATGTCTAGTCCAATAAAATAAAGATATTTTTATGTTCATTAATAAAGTTATTTTATTTTTGTTGTTATTTGTAAGGGGGAAGAAGATGTAGTGTAATGCTGTGTCCTCCTTTCATTTCTATAGCACTTACCAGTTATACACACATCTGTTAAACGCGTTGTCACGCTCACTTCTTAGGTTTGTATTTGTATCTTTCATGTTGGCTGAGCTCTGCATTCTTTCTCCATGGTATCCAGCTGCAGTTATACTACTTACATCTTTGATTCCTTGGAGGCAGGACATGCGGGACGGGGGCTCCTATATATATCCTTATAAACTTATGTTTGACACTTACTGGAGTCTCTAGATTTCCTCCTTCGACATCACTATATATCATCACATAATTATGTGAGCATCACAATAGAGGGTCTTCGACTCCGCCCACAGCCAGGAGTATGTTATATTCACCACTCCTGATGGTGAAGGTACGCTGGATTTAGTAAGTAAGCAAAACAGAAGTCCCAGTATAGTCTTCTTTCATTCGTGTGCATACCGAGCCTCTTTATTCAATTGTTCACGCCCCTACGTCACAGTCTTGACTATTGGGACTTATGCTCAGAGGGGGAGGTTACACAGACACCCCTCGGGCGACTAAACACAATGGTATGCCCCACAAGAAACATAGCACACTCCTCCACAACCTGCAAAACAAAACCACAACAAACAACAAAAAACACAAAAATACTACCAATACCATGCCAAAACAAAACACACAATTTAGAAAAAAAAGTCTATTTCATAAATGTAGTTGAATACGTTACATAGTTCTTCAAACACGAAGACCTGGCGGGGCAAGGCTGAAGCTGGTACGCTCAGCACCCCCTCGCCACATGCCAGCCTCTTGCCCCTGGGGTTCTTCAGGGAAGGGCAACAGGTCACGCTCAGGCACCCCACATGGCGACTCCCCCAGGCGGACAGGCATCACCCTGTTCCAACAGAGACAAACCTCGAACAGGAGAACCGACACTTTCAAGTTCCCCACCAGCTCCAGAATCATCATCAGAGCCCAGGTCTAACTCACTTGGAAGCACACAGTCCCCCGCTTGACTGCTGCCAGGATACCGGTGGGCCTTAAAGAAAGACACATTCCTCGTGATTGTCGCACCTTTTCTCGTCGCTGTGATTTTGGTCCCATGCACTGTCTGAACTACCCATGGCTCAATCTCAAAAGGCAGGCTAAACTTCCCTTTAGGGTGCCGAATCCGTGCCATAATGGCATCCCCTACTTTGATTGAGCGGGATCTCGAACCACGCCTCAATGATACTCTGTCATTTTTCAGCTTGCTTTGCCGCAGTTCAACTACTACCAGCTCATGTTTGCCAGATACAGCTTTGAGGTAAGGAATCACATCACCCATTGGTCGATTCATGCACAGAGACATTGGGCTTACTTTGGTGGTAGAGTGAGGGGTCATTCGATACTCTCTTAGGAAGCCACATAAAGCATAATCCAACTCCTGCCGTTCTGCCACTGCAATCCTGATGGCCTTATTTGGAGTGCGCGTAAAGCGCTCCGCCACTCCATTGGCCTGAGGACAGAGGGGAGTTACTTTCCAGTGATGGATTCCCCTTGACTTGAGGTACTCTGCAAATTCCTGGCTTGAGAAAGGAGGGCCATTTTCGGTACGATGTTTATTAAACAATCCATGGGAAGCCATAATCTTCTCAAATCGAGGAATAATCTGGCTGGCCGTGGTGGACTCCATAATTTCAATCTCAGGATACTTGGAGAAATCATCAATGACCACCAACACTCGCTGCCATCGAAACGATGGAATCACTTCTGTAAGGATGGGTGCTGGTGTATCAGCAGACCCGGCTGATTGACAAAGCGCTCACCTCCTCAACGGTGTGTTCCACTAGGGCATTCAGACCAGGAAACCACACCTTGCACCTTAATCTGGATTTTGTTTTGACAACCCCCTGATGAGCTAAGTGGGCCAAATCCCCCACCATTTCCTGCAAACATCCAGGAATCACCAACTGTGGACCTCTCATCAAACACCCTTCCGGGGATATTATCAACTCACCCCTCAATTTGTGAAGGGACACGAGTGTAGACCCTGCGTCTTCAGTGCGATAAATTGTTTTGTCCAGTAAAATGCCCCATTTTCCGGTTCTCATGGCAGAAAGACAACGTTGGAAGCACTCATCCAAGTTTATGGACTCCAGAATCTCATCCAAAGATAAAGGAAGGGGCCTAGATCGCTCGACCACCACGCACACATATTCCTCGGTTTCCTCTGCATCCGACTCCTTGCTCTGAGTGGCTGGGCAGAAGTGCCTCCAGAGATAGTCAGGTGGGTTTTGTGTTCTCGAACGGAAGACCACATTGAAACCATAGTCCTGCAATTGAAGAATCCATTTCTCGATTAGGGGTGGGGGCTTAGATGATGATCCCATGAACAAAGGAATGAGGGGTTTGTGATCTGTATACACAATAAACGGCTGGCCATACAGGTAATAATGAAAATGGTTGCGCCCCCAGTAGATAGCTATGGCCTCCTTTTCAATATGCGAGTACCTCTGTTCCGTCACTGTTAACGCTCGACTGGCATATGCCACCGGGGCCCATTCCCCACTGCCTTGCTGTTGAGAAAGCACTGCCCCCAATCCGATAGGACTGGCATCCAAGGACAACTCGGATTCCTTAGCCGGATTGAAATACACCAATGTTGTTTCTGCCAAAAGGGCTTGCTTAGGGGCCTGAAAGGCGATTTCCTGCTCTGGACCCCAATTCCAGGTGAAATTGGGTTTAGTGAGTTCCATCAATGAAGCAGTAAGATCAGTTAGGTTGCGAATGAAACGGCCACAGTAATTCACCATTCCCATAAAGCTTCTTATACCAGCCACATTGATGGGGGCAGGGGCTGTCCGTATATCCTGGACTTTCAGGAGATCCGGTGACACACCGTCTTGTGAAAAACGATAGCCAAAAAACGACATGTCCTTCTTATGAAATTCACACTTATCCTTATGGAGTGTAAGCCCATTCTCCATCAAACGTGAAAAAATGGCTATTAGGTGGGAAAAATGCTCATCCAGCTTGTGGGCATGCACCAAAATAACATCATTGACATTGAACACACAGTCAAGGCCAGAAAGGACCCCCCTGATTGTGTCCTGAAAGACCTCCGCAGCACTGGAGATCCCAAAATGTAAACATTTATACCTCCTCAGTCCCACATGGGTGGAAAACGTGGTGATCACACTAGAGGCAGGATCAAGCCTCAGCTGACGATAGCTGGCACGTAGATCCATCTTCGAAAACCATTGTGACCCACAAACCTCAACCACGATATCATCTACTGTAGGGGTGAGGTGCCTTTCACACTTGATGGCGAGGTTAGGTAGGCGCATATCCACACAGATTCGGGTCTCTCCTGGCTGCTTGGGTTTTCAGGCCACTACAATCGGAGACACCCAGGGAGTCGGGTCATCTAACTTCTCAATAATGCCTGCCTATTCAAGTTTGGCCAGTTCATCCTCCACCTTCGGTCGAAGATGGAATGCCACCCTTCTGTGTCGTAAAGGCACTGGATGAATCGACTAATCGATATGAAGCTTTATCGTACGACCTTTTACACAGCCTATGCCCTCAAACAACGGTGCAAACTGTGTCATCAGATCATCCACGCTCTCCTGATGCACACTGAGTGCGAAGGCGACCAACTGAAGTAGTTCCGCCGTCTGGCAACTCAGCAGCATACCCTCTCCCCTGTTTGTGATATATATTCTGGTCTTCGTCAATCGAGATCCAAGCGCCACTTCAGCGATGAACACTCCTGCCAGACGAAGAGAATCCGTGGACCCATAGCATAGACCCTGGTGGTAGTACGGTTCAGGAAAGGTGAAACAGGTAACGTGAGCATCATTGACCAGGCCATTCTATTGATAGAGGCTCCGGGCCATTATATTGATAGAGGCTCCCGTGTCAATCAGAGCCTGCACCGGGTGGCCCACCACCATCACGCTGCACTTTGGAATACACTTCCGCAGGTAACTCCCCCGGTTGCAAGGCATGGGTGACATGAACAGCTCTCTCTGAAGCAAAGGTAAACACCCAGGCAAAAGATTAAAAAATATCTGGCAAAGTAAAATATAAGAAGAAAAACAAGCACAAGAAGAGAAACAAAAAATCACGTATTATGATAGCATAAGGAATTTAATTATAATTATAAAAATTGATATAGACATATTCAATTATACATAAAGTTTTCTTTAAAATTCATTAAAACAAGAACAGGTTTTCTTGATCAAAATAATACACAGTATTTAGGGAAATATTAGAACATTGATAGTTCCCAAAACTGATTGAAGAAGCTGATGTCTGTCAACGCGTTTCGACACATACAACGTGTCTTCATCAGGACAATTTCAGCATAGTTCTAAAATTAAACAAATAATGATTTAGAGCACTAATTCTTGTGTTTCATACAGGACAATTGTTATAGATTATCATAATTGTGCTATAATCTTTTGCCAGATACTTGATAATTGTGGAGAAGCGTGGCTCAGTGGTTAGAGGCGGCAGACCCGGAAGCTGAGATCGACCGTGGACCAGGGTTCGATTCCCCGCCTCGGCGGGTCTCGGCTCAAAAATTCCACGGACTCGACAATTCTCGCTCTGGTGCCTACTCAACTCACGGGGTCACACTCTGCGACTCTGGGCAATAGCTTGCTTAATCTCCACTACGACCCCTCGCGGCGGGATGCCTGGCTTTCACCTTGTGGACACCCTGCCGGGGTTTCTCACAGGGGAATACCAGGACGGGTTCCCTAAGCAAGCGCCGGGACGCTCACGGGCAGCCGTGCGCTTTACAAATCCAGCACATTTACAATTCGACATGATATACTGCTAAGAGAAAACATATACATTAACTTAATACTACTTACATTAATTATAATCATATTGTACAGTATACCAACCAGTATCAACATGCGAAATCTAGAATTCATAAGAGTAAAGATGGAGACATAAGTAAGAAAAATAGAAATATAGAAATAGAAAGTTCCTGGTGCTAATATCCTAGCTAAAATTATAAACCAAGTTCTTAATTCCTTGGGTAGTTTCCATGTCATCTAGCCTATAGTACTGCCAGATGGAGCATATTCATTAGTTACCTATTCTAGCTGTGTCTGATCATGATGAAATATTGTTATTTAGCTATAGGCAGTATTTATACTAAGCCTAAACTACTATTACTATTAATATTATCTATCCTATATGTAATCTCAGACAGAGTTGCTTACCTTTAATCATGAAAAAAGGGTTTTTTCCAAAGATTTTATGTTCAGATTGGTAGGTAAATATGTTGTCTGTTTGAGTTAAGAAGTCTAAAAAGAAGGGGGAGGGATAAAGCAAACGAACACAGGCATTATATTTTGCTTGAAAAAAGATATAACAAAACTATAAATGCTATTTGGTTGGAAATACGAATATCTTCATATTATTTTCTTTTCTTCTCAAAGGACGACACGACTATTCATTTATCTATATATAGGGAAATTATTCCTAGTCAATTGTACGTCTGCGTTTTTTGACATAGAAATTATTAAAAGCAAGAATAAGTTTGTGCGATGGACAGAGAAATACTGCGCCATGAGCCTCCAGCTGCTCATTGGGAACGATGTTAATAACAGGATATTAAAACATAAAAGGGTCTTGTAGGGGTCCTAATTATTAACCCCTTCGACGCTGATGACGAGCTGGACTCGTCATGAGGTAGCCTCCTCGCACGCTCATGACGAGCCCAGCTCGTCATGAATAATGGGAATCATCAAATCTCAGCACAGGAGGGGAATACCATCAGCATTGATGTGGTTAAGGTTCAATTTAACATTTCTAGCATTCAAGTATACCTGTTATCTTTCTGACGTATATTTCGTGACGAATCTTCTAGTGAAAAACGCATGGTAACTATAACGGAAAACTTCCGATATTGGCCAGTTGTTGTCTTGCAATCTGTATTAGGGGGAGTAATAATCCCATGAATAGTTTGTGATATCAAATGCGAATTTCCTATCTAAACACCTAGGAATTATCGCGAGTTTTACCTTTGGTTAATACAAAGGCTCTTGCGGCGTTCCCTCTGAATACGGGAATATTTACGGGTGAGAAGACCACATCCCAATCAACGCATTCTGAAAAGAATTACTCAGGAAAAAGAAATCGTGTTTTTACACATTCATCATTACGATCCAGATTTAATTTCAGTTAACATTAAAACGGATCATGTTACCTTCGAAAATGAGGTTACTCAATCAGGCAAGGACGACAAGGCTTCAGGCTAGTTTCACCATATAAAAATCAATAGGGCAGCGTGGTCCGTGATGCTGCTGTCCTAAAGGATAATAATTAAAAATTATTTTATATGTGAAAGGAAACAGCATAAGCCATACTCTGTCTAGCTAAAAGCCCCAGGGTTTTACCTGATAACAAGAGGGAACGCCGCAAGCGCCTTTGTATTAACCAAAGGTAAAACTCGCGATAATTCCTAGGTGTTTAGATAGGAAATTCGCATTTGATATCACAAACTATTCATGGGATTATTACTCCCCCTAATACAGATTGCAAGACATCAACTGGCCAATATCAGAAGATTTCCGTTATAGTTACTGTGCGTTTTTCACTAGAAGATTTGTCAGGAAATATACGTCAGAAAGATAACAGGTATACTTGAATGCTAGAAATGTTAAATTGAACCTTAATAATTAGGACCCCTACAAGACCCTTTTATGTTTTATTATCCTGTTATTAACATCGTTCCAAATGAGCAGCTGGAGGCTCATGACGCAGTATTTCTCTATCCATCGCACAAACTTATTCTTGCTTTTAATAATTTCTATGTCAAAAACGCAGACGTACAATTGACTAGGAATAATTTCCCTATATATAGATAAATGAATAGTCGTGTCGTCCTTTGAGAAGAAAAGAAAATAATATGAAGATATTCGTATTTCCAACCAAATAGCATTTATAGTTTTGTTATATCTTTTTTCAAGCAAAATATAATGCCTGTGTTCGTTTGCTTTATCCCTCCCCCTTCTTTTTAGACTTCTTAACTCAAAACAGGCAACATATTTACCTACCAATCTGAACATAAATTCTTTGGAAAAAAAACTTTTTTCATGATTAAAGGTGAGCAACTCTGTCTGAGATTACATATAGGATAGATAATATTAATAGTGATAGTAGTTTAGGCTTAGTATAAATACTGCCTAAAGCTAAATAACAATATTTCATCATGATCAGACACAACTAGAATAGGTAACTAATGAATATGCTCCATCTGGCAGTACTATAGGCTAGATGACATGGAAACTACCCAAGGAATTAAGAACTTGGTTTATAATTTTAGCTAGGATATTAGCACCAGGAACTTTCTATTTCTATTTTTCTTACTTATGTCTCCATCTTTACTCTTATGAATTCTAGATTTCGCATGTTGATACTGGTTGGTATACTGTACAATATGATTATAATTAATGTAAATAGTATTAAGTTAACGTATATGTTTTCTCTTAGCGGTATATCATGTCGAATTATCAAGTATCTGGCAAAAGATTATAGCACAATTATGATAATCTATAACAATTGTCCTGTATGAAACACAAGAATTAATGATCTAAATCATTATTTGTTTAATTTTAGAACTATGCTGAAATTGTCCTGATGAAGACACGTTGTATGTGTCGAAACGCGTTGACAGACATCAGCTTCTTCAATCAGTTTTGGGAACTATCAATGTTCTAATATTTCCCTAAATACTGTGTATTATTTTGATCAAGAAAACCTGTTCTTGTTTTAATGAATTTTAAAGAAAACTTTATGTATAATTGAATATGTCTATATCAATTTTTTATAATTATAATTAAATTCCTTATGCTATCATAATACATCATTTTGTGTTTCTCTTCTTGTGCTTGTTTTTATTCTTGTATTTTACTTTGCCAGATATTTTTAAATCTTTTGCCTGGGTGTTTACCTTTGCTTCAAATTGCTTTACCCTGACCCAGGAAATTCATTCTATTCAGGGGGTCCTTGTTTATCTCTATGAACAGCTCTCTCCACATCGTCGTTGTCCATGTCTCCTTCCTCAATCGGATGATCTGCAGCCTATACCTGGTTGAGCGGTGTAGGGCGAGGATACCTTGGCATTGGGGTGGGCCAACAGATCTTCGCAAAATAGTCCAATTTACTACAGTTAGAGCATCTTTTCCCTTATGCAGGACACGGACCTTTGTGAGAGAATGGCCCCCCACAGCCACAACAGGTTCTGGGTTTCAACAACACCTTATTTCTCTGTTTCCTCCTATCTGGGGTCCTGGCTGCAACGGTATTGACTGGCTCCACTTTCACCCCCTGTTGGAGCACCGCCTCCATGTGGGCCGCCTTCACCTTCGACAGTTCTTGAGATCTTCCCCTAGACATGCCCGGAACATGCAGGTTAGATTCACGTAGCTAAATAGAGGAACAACCCTGTATAAATTGGGCTTGGATCTCATCCGCCGCATCAGGCAACATGCATGGACTTGCTTAGTCTCAGACACGCATAAAATGCGCCAACTGACTCATCCGGCAGCTGCCTGGCTTGACGCAGCAGAAACCGCTCATAATCGGAGTTCGCTAGCAGCTCGCTTCAATGTATCGCAGGTGTATGGCGGGCCCCCTTCAACCACCGACTGTCCAAACCTGTGGACAGCTGAGCCCCCTAAATGTAAAAGTACAGGACGCCGTTGTTGTTCATCCAGGGCAATGTCAGCAAAGTAAGTCTCAAAGCAATCCACCCAGTCCTTCCACTTAGCAGCCTGAGCTGAAGGAGGGTCATCACGCAGAAACAGATCCACAGGGGGAATGGCCGACATAGCGCTAGGTGAAAATAAAGTGCCAACGACTGGGAGCCACAGCAAGTGGACAATACAACACAACCCCCACCTCCCCCCCCCCCTCCAAGTCCTGGCCACTCCACATACGTATTTTCCCTGGACTACCACAAGGAAGCACAAGGGGGCACCAAACAAACTTGCACTTAACCCCCAAAGGAAATATCAAAGCACTTGCCTGCCCAAAACAGAACCAAGTCCTGCACCACAAGGCCGGACGAAGTGCTGGGGGCTCCCAGGTCACTCCACTCCCCAAGCAAGGAAAAGGCGTCCTCCGGCAGCACGAGCAGACGGCATGTCCCAGCCGGATCCGCTCACGCCCAGCAGCTGTGGCGTCCCAAACAGCAGGCCACGCCTCCCGGGAATGAACGGGCCTAGCTAGCTGGCCTCTATAGGAATCCACCAGCGGAACCAAGCGCCACACGGGGAGCACAGGTCCACACGCTGACACAGACTCCACCGTAAAGACAGCGCACCTCTGCAGACGTGCTCCCTGCCCACTGCAGCACAGCCACAGACCACAGAACCAGAGCAACAACAGACACAGGAACCAACCGCTTTGTCGCCAGTCGTTATGTTCACCACTCCTGCCGGTGAAAGTAGGTTGGATTTAGAAAGTAAGCAAAACAGGATTCTCAGTATACTCTTCTCTCGCTCGCTTGCATACCGAGCCTCTTTATTCAATTGTTCACGCCCCTAAGTCAGTCGTGACTATCAGGACTTACGCCCAGAAGGGGAGGTTACACAAACACCCCTCGGGCGACTAAACACAATGGTATGCTCTACAAGTAACACAGCACAGAGTACATGTTTTGATTGGGCAGCCGTTGTGTGCTTCCACAAAAAGTGCTTGTCATCCACAGTTGTGATAATTTAGTTTATTTATCCAACTGCCTAAACTTGAACTTTAGGGGCACACACAACATTTGAATGCTACTGAAGTGTCATAAAAAACAAGATAATGTATGTTGTTTCCCTCTGGCAGCAACACAGATAGGAGGAGGACAATCATTAACCTACATGGAGTCTTAACCCTAACCTTTTAACCTACACCAATATTATTCTACATGTATTTGCTTCAACACAAATGCATAGCTATTTACTTGTAATACTTCTCATTACCATACAACAGTCATTTAAAGCCAGACCTATTGTCATTGCTTGTTTAAAATATTTTCTCAAAGAAACAAAAGGCAAGACAGGCCAATTGGTTTTGACAATGCTTTTCAGATGAAGACGCTATGTAGGAGTTAAACTCATGAAAACGCCTGGGACATGGCGCGCAGGCGCGTTATAGCATCAAATGATGCAGCAACAACTTTTTTCCTCAATGCTCCAGTTCTAGTAAGTTCCCTGCGTGACGTCAATTGAAGAGCGCTCCCTTGTAAAGTATTCATCATGGCATCACGCGCACCTATGCACCCTCCAAATCCAGGGCGCAAACACCCCACTTCCATGGGTCAGTCTCTACATTGGCACTTCGCAAAGAATGTTATGACGGCCGTGAAGGGGGTGCAGCATGCCCAATGTAGTTTCAGATTTGCAGTGCATCAGCGCGATACGATGACGCAGCCGTTGTTAGGAAACAGACACTGATGACGCTGAAACTGAGTCTGGAGTCCATAATAAAGGGTGAATCGTTCACAGCAGAAACCAGAAGGACAGTTCTCGGACTTTATTTCATTAAAGGCTAACGAAATGTCAACAAATCAGCTTGTGTATTGCGGACATAAAACTTACCTCGTTATTAAACTTATTAGAAACATAATTTATTTTTCGGAAATAACAAAACTATATTAACACCACGAACACAAATGTAGCGCGTAGACGTCGCTTGCGTTTTTTGAAAGCCAGAATAAATTGTGTCCAGG
The DNA here is from genome assembly GCF_964261635.1 of Lissotriton helveticus. NCBI lineage: Eukaryota > Metazoa > Chordata > Amphibia > Caudata > Salamandridae > Lissotriton > Lissotriton helveticus. Next base: position 1,032,953,939 of record NC_136059.1, read on the forward strand.
AATAAGTTATTGTGAGCTAGAGGGTTGCTCTCGAGCTCCTGTTCAAGATGGCGGCCCGTGGGTCGCGAGCTGGTCCTCTCTTTGTGTTGATTACTCACCAATGCTCCGCTCTATGGTGATGGGCTGCTGGGGCTGAAGACGCACAGCCGTCTCCGAACTACCTCCTGATCTGCGAGAAGCAATTCCGGCTGCCTTCCGAGCTTCACGCAAGTTAGGGTCTGAGCCTGTCCTATTCACTTTCCCCACACGAACTTTCGCGTCGCTTCTTTTACCCTGTTGCCGGCGCCATGTCCGAAAGCGAAGGCAGTCCGGAGCCCGGCCCGAGCCCCGACACCATCAAAGTCACAGTCAAGACCCCAAAAGATAAGGAGGAGTTCGCTGTGCGACAGGAGAGCACGGTGCGCGAGGTACAGTGAGAGCGACGTTTAACGGGAAACCGCGCGCAGGGGCGGGTTGTTGTTATCACCCATCAACAGGCTGGATAGCTTGTGCACTGAACATTTATATACACAGGACAGTTTGTTTAGCACTCGGCAACCTCTGTAGACTTAAAGGTCTCTTGCTAGTCCCTATCTTATTTAGTACTGATAATCTTTGCGATCTTGAATGAACAGGCAGTTCTGGTTTTAAACCAGGGTGAATATAGGCAACACTGAGTTTATTTGGTTATTTACTCCTGGCATGGGGTAATCGAGACCTCTAGAGCTTTGCACTCAGCATCTAGCTTGTATGCAGAATGACTTTAAAGGCAGTCTTGCCGTTTTAAGCAATGTGAATAACAGGTGTTTCAGTTGTAGTGCTCAATTGATAGAAAACATGACCATCATATTTTGCCCTCAGGTGATTCGATCTCTTGATCCGCAGGTCGGAAACAAATGCCAGCAGCGGGTTTTCTTCGTTTACACAGCTCTTTTGCGACACATATGTTAATCTGCGCTAATGTCCATGTTTACTTCCGTATTTAGAGTTCCTAGGTTTAGGTTCACAACCTACTGTGTTTGTCAACAACACCGTGATGCTGAATTTGCACCACCTCTACTCACTATTGTCGCTGATGTTTGGGATTTCCTGCTACATTTTTGGGCTATAGTACCTGCTGTAGTTTTCACTCGCTTTAGTGTAACGTATATCACTTTCAGCCTACTCATTGGTATTCACTTACTTGACCTAGGAAGGAGAGCCTGTTTACAGGGAGAGCTCAGTAGCAATCGCTTAATCAACAAGTTTAATACTCTTGGAAAGTAATATTACCTCTTTGTCCCACCAGCCTCTCATTTTTTGAGGGAATGCGTTAGTTAGTCCAGTGTTTATTATTTAATGACATTCAACTCCTCTCTGTTCAGTGGCCCTCAAGGGTGACTTCCAGTTTTGCTTTTTCAGTCCACAGCCCTATAATATTGTAACGTATAAGACGATCCACCGGGCTAGTTTTGCTTTTCGAACGTAAGACTTCCCTGCAACATCAGGTGTTCTGTTTTACTTTTGTTGTGCTTGACAAGCTGCCGCCATGTGAAGAATATGTACTTCGTTGTTGGTGCCAGAACATTTTATTTATAGAACACATTTTCCCGATCTCTTTTGCAACTTTCCAAATTAATATTGTGCTTTATCTTCAAACACCAGTTAGTCGTAAAGAACAGTGGAATAAGCATGCCTTAAAAACCCCTTTTGATTGCTGGCTGAATAGACAAATGTACAAAACAGCGCTACGCTACATTTACCTTTGCACTGATCACGACATAGGGCAGTGAAATGGTCTCCCACCAGAAGTGCCCTCTCCTCTTTTTGGTGGTATCGGGCCAGCTAGGCATTGGAGTGCTCACCAATTGTAGGAGCTGCACTCGATGATGAAGCATGCCACCTAAGTGGGTGAGGATTCTAGCATTATGATGCCCTTAATGGATATACACATAGATTTATAGGGCAACTACTGTTAGGCAGAAGCTTACTTTTGCAACGCTGCATGCGTTGCTATTTCTTAAGATGGGAGGATATGCACCACCTATTTCAATCTCCCTATGGCCCCTACCATCTCTGTTGAGGGTATTAGTATGACGAAGACTATATAAAAAATAAAATGTTGCTATGTAATGGAAAGTTGTACAGTGAGAATAGGGCAGAACTGCCGATACGCATACCGGTTTTATTAATTTATAAAGTTTTATATTGCGTGAACAAGATCCTGAAGGATATCGGAGCGCTTTACGAAGGAAGGAAGGACATGAATCCAATATCGCCAACAGGAAAAGATTACACAACAGGAATACATGCATAAGTACAGACAAATAATCGCAGAAATCCCAAACAAATGAATCAAGGAGAGTAGTACCATAAACGGGTATGTAGCAGACTACGAAGGGGTACACACTGCGGAAAAGAAGAGCATAGATCAAATATCGTCATTAAGTAGTGTTAGACCTGACATCCTTGGCATGGTTTTCCCCCATCTTTTTGCCTCTGACTCATGTATTTTTGATGCTGTGCTGGATTTCGTTTTTGCTGGTTTAGATGCTTTGGACCCTCTGCCACTGCTGATCAGTGTCAGAGGGTAAGTGCTCCCTCTGTAAATTGTCATATTGATTGGGCATACCTGATTGGCATATCTGTATCACCAGGAGGTCCCTAGTAAAGTGCACTGTGTGTGCCAGGGCTGGTGATGACAGATGCTACTAGTGGGCCTGCAGCGCAGATTGCGCCACCCACATGAGTAGCTCAAAAAGGGGGTCTCAGGCCTGCCAGCGCAGGGCCTGTGTGCAGTCAGTGGACTGCCATGTCTGCCTGGCCAGTGTCCCCACTGGCTGGGCTTAACCCTCCCCTGTCTGTGCACATCAGCCACCCCTATGGAAGGCTCCAGGTACCCCCCTGGGTAGGGTGCAGTGAATGGATAGGGTAGAGCGTGTACTAGTGCAGGTAACATGCTCTGGTAGAGAGCAGCAGCCACTTTGTGTGCTCACTGCTGTAGGGCTGTAGGGCTCCCTAGGGTAGCCTGGGGAGGCTGGTCCCATTGGATCCCAGCCTATCTCCCTATAGGAACAAGATGGAACATCCATGAAAGATATCCCTGAACTCAGAATTAAATGACACATCTTTTGGTGAAGGTTGTTTTTGGATCCTGGGGTTGAGAATAGCATTTTTAGAAGTGGCTGTTCTTTTGTATAAACCTTTCTGTGTGCCTGGGCCTGTGTGTGGAATGCCTGCGTGACAGGAGCTGCAGGGCCCCGGAGGGGGTTGGAGTCAGCCCAGGGGTGAAAGGCGACATCTGTTGCCCGGGGAAGGGGAGAGAGAAGAGCCTGATAGTGCTGGGCTGTGCCTGCCTGACCACCGTGCTGGCTAACTCCCCTGCCGATCCACTGTCACCTCTGGCCCTGAAGCTGTCAGGAAGAAGAACACCAGAAACATTCCAGAGCCAAGGATCCCCTTGCACAAAGGACTTCAAAGGCGTTCAGGGGTATAAGGGAAGGACCCCTTACTACAGAAGATTAGATTCTGAAATTCTACAATCAAGACGGACCCTCTGCTGGAAGGAGGACGGCGAGAGAACTAAAGGAAGATTGCCTTGCTGTGTGCTCTAAGGGCTGACCTGTTCTGCTGTATCACTGGAAGCTGAGGAGGAGAAAGGGACTTTGCTGTGGGCTGTGTCCCTGCCTGCTTGAAACTGCTGAGACTTTGCTGTGTGCTGTGCCTACAGCTTGAATCTCCAAGGGCCTGAGAAGAGCTGGCTCCCTGTCTGCAACCCAGGAACATAAAGGTTGCCCAAGGCTACAAGAATCTGCTGTGCCCCCCCCCTGAAGCTGCTGTGTGGCGAGGAGATCGTGCAACCGTGTGGTTTGCCTGTTTAGCGCATTGGCTGCTCTCTACTGCTTGAGAGCGCCGCGCTGACCCAGCCTGCTGCAGGGCCAAAGTCGACGTGTTCATCGACACGTGTGTGGGGCAGACCGGAGACCTGTGAGCCTCTGCAGCGCAAGGGGCGCTGAAAAACAATTGCTGGCCGTATCACCGCCGCTGCCCGGGGCCAGAGAACCTCCGAGGGAAGCGCCATCCTGATCGGCGCTGAACCGGCGAAGAACGAAGCCGCCGCGCTCCCATTGGTGGAGGGAGCCGAGCCCCCTCACTAACGCCGCGACGGGATTGGCCCGTGCGGCGCAGCGTCATCAGCAGTGCTGGGCCGTGATTGGCCTAGGGAGCGGAGCGTCATCGTTGCCTGTCCCGGGAGCCGCACTGCCATTGGCTGACTCCCGGGTGCTGTGGAGGCTCGCCTGAGGAGCCGCGAGGGGATTGGCTGCCTTCGCTGAGGCAGCTGAAGAAGCCGAGGAATCAGCGCGATCACCGCCGGGCCCGGGAAGAAGTGACCTGACCTCGCCGAGGGATCTCCGCATGTGCTCCAGCCCCTGGCCTGCCGTCTCTGCTCCCCGCTGCTCTTTGAAGGATCCAGAGCGGGCGGAGAGCGTCCGGAGACCGGCCGGGCGGGAGCCACACTGAGCCTTCCCCCGCGAGGTGCCCCTGGGGGACCCGCGTCACCGCGAGCACGGGGAAAGAAGTCCCCCCTCCCTCAGGATACCGGGTGAGACGCGCTAGGAGCGCTTGTGGTCCCTGAAGCCAGGGGACCATTGGGGCATAGTTTAATCACGCTGGCATTGTTTCTTTGCTCATTTGGAGAGCTTTGTCAACCCAATAACTCTGGCATATCTTCAAAACGCTGGCATTGTTTGGACTGCTCGTTTTTAGAGCGTAGCCATTATAAATCGGTGGCATTAGGTTTAATACTGATTTGAAGAGACTTGAGACATTTGTTTTTATGTGACAACTTCCTGAAACTACGTACCACCATTAAGATTAAGTGCCTCATTTTAATAATGAAGTGATTATCGTGCAACTGCTTGATTTACCTTGCTGAAACTAGATAAAGTTATATATTTTTTATAAAAATATACTTACCTGTGTGGTCTCAGTTTGTGGTGGATTGGGGATTATTGTTGTGTTAAGTGCAAATGTTATCCACATTGTCTCCGAGTTTAGCCTAGACTGCTCGCGCCATGCTACCTAGAGGGTGAGCAGGGGTTATCTCAGAGGGTTATTCCGTCGCCCTGACCGGAGCTAGGGGTCCCTACTTGGGCCAAGGTACTTACCTTTGCCAACCAGAGACTCCCGGTTCTAACAAGTAGGAATACACAATAGGAATACTCGCTTGTTTCCCAAACAAGAGAGTAATACGAGAAGCATGAATATAATGGGCTACAAAAGGGGACACGCAATGCAGTAAAGAAGGGCAGCATCACATGTGGGTACAATGGTAGTAGGAACAGTGATTTCGAGCAAACGATCCTGGGCCAAGTTAAGGTAAAAATGTGATCATTAAGAATCTTTTGGCTTCTAGTTTGAAAGCAGTCGTTGGGGAGATTCTGCATACTTTTGGTGGAAGAGAGTTCCAAGTCCTTGGGGCAGCGCCTGAGAAGGCTTGGAGACCGGCTCTTTTTTTACTAAGGATGGGTGGTTTCAGGAGGGGAGTGATAGCGCTTCTTGAAGCTCTCCCACCGGAGGATAATTCAAGCTTTTGTGCTAGGTACCTGAGAGTTTTGAAATGCAGGGCTTTGTGCGCTAGAACAGCAATCTTTAAATGAATTCGAGCTTCATAGGGCAACCATTTAAGATATTTTAGGATTGGGGATATGTGCTCACTTTGTTTAGTACCAGTGACCAGTCTGGCCGCAGTGTTCAGTTATGCCCTTAGGGGAGCCAGAGTGTATTTGGAAAGGCCACAGAGAGAAGCGCTGCCGTAGTCCAGCCTCGGCAGGACCAGTGCTTGTACCACCTGCTTGAAGTCCTTTTGTGGAAGGAATGGCTTGATGTTTCTGAATGTCCTCATCAAGGGATTAGCTCCCTTACTCACATTGCTAATATGAGTTTCCATATTCAGGTGTTTGTCCAGGGTGATTCCGAGAGATTTGGCTGAGTCTATGATGAGAGGGGTGCAATTGAAGGCAGTGAGGTGAATCAGCCAAGGCTCTAGCTTGGGAATGTGGTTAGGGGGAAAGATGAAAAGGAATTAAGTTTTGGAGGTGTTGAGCAGTAGATGGTTCTCCGATAACCAATTTTGCGTAGTATTTGGAGTCTAGTTGAGTGAGGAGATGTTGTCCTGGGATGAGATTTTCAGATAGTTGTGTGTCATCCGCATACACATGGAAGAGAATGTTCGTGGAATTTAGAGAGTTAGTTAGTGGTTCCAAGAAAAGGTTGAAGAGGATAGGAGATAGGGTGGACCCTTGAGGGACTCCCATGAGTACTGGAGAGGGCTGGGAGAGGGAGTGGTTTGCTTTGATTCTTTGTGATCTGTGGTGAAGGATGGATGAGAACCATTGTATCACCCGACCCGAGAAACCCATCCTGATCTTCAAAATGGATAGAAGGTTGTCGTGATTAACCGTGTCGAAAGCGGAAGAAAGGTCAAGGAGTATTAGGAGGCAGGAATCATTTTGGTCCAACATTTTAAAGATGTCATCCATAATGTGCGTGAGAGCCGATTCGGTGCTGTGACCCTTCCGGAAGCCGGATTGATGTTGGTCTAGGAGTTGGAAATTATCTATGTGAGCACAGAGTTGGGATTGTACGCATTTTCAAGTAGTTTGGCTAATTTGGGGATGTTGGAGATAGGCCGGAAATTATAAGCTTAAGTGATTCAAAGCTGAGGGTCTCTGTCATCCAACTTTGGTCTGCTTTCTTTGAGGACAGGTCTGTCCCTTGGTATGAGTAATCTATAAGCACCGTTTCTAGTAACCTGAAACTAATGGAAAGTTATACTTTTATTTCAACACATTTTATTAGGTTTAACACAGAAATTGACCTTGGTGGTGAAATCCACCATTGTATGACATATCCATAATTGGAAAGCTGTTCTTGATTGAATAGCTGAGAGGTCATTGTAGTAGCGATGCTAATGAGATTATACAAATCTGAGGCATATATGGATTTGGTAGGTGGATATTATTTGTGTATATGCTTGTGTCTGATAGAATACATGTTTTACTTTTTTATCATTTTTCCTACTGTCAGCGAAGGACTGTTTTGGTCATTCAGTGACATCTACCAAGAATGGAAAGAGATGATATCCAAGGTGATGTGGTAGTGTTTTTATCTCTCATAGCTTCCAATGTCATGCTCGAGGTGATATGGAGGAGTGTACTCGTGGGGCTTTCCCCAAGCTTATTTTAACAGGGTTGAATGGTTGGTAACCCATGAGCAGGTGTCTTTAATGTAAAGAAGCATGCACGTATTCAGACATTGGGCCTTTATAATATATATCTCATAGCTGTACTCGTTATTAAAGGAACTCAATATATACTGATCCCCCAATACAGGGTTAGAACCTAGAGCCTCATGATGAACGTTTATTATGTGAGTCATGTAATTAAAGTATGAGGGGATAAGTGCTGTTCAGAGATTCTCCTAGATTCATTGAAATACTATCTACTGGAAGCAGCATGGAGAGCAGGCTGGACCAGGTCATTCTTTGTGTAGATGCTCGTTACAGTGGTAAAACAAAGTTAGCATCCTATTTACAGAAATTGTTAAGCTTATTACAGTCAGTCATGCAATGATTGCATGCAGTGTCAGAATGGCGTTCCACACCTTTGGGTTCGCTCGACGGATACCTTTAGGTTAAGGTGAAATGGTTTCTGTCAGGGTCAGAAGAAGGCAGAAATGTTGACAAAGACAGATGCTTGATATGCTCTGCTGCCATCTCTGGAGCAGGATCCCTCCTGTTTCTCTCAATGTTAGTCCTTCGAGCATAGCACTTTTAAATGCCTACACGTCACAGACCTGATAGAATCAGTTAGTTCTCTTTCGAATCCGCTAGCAAGGAGCCGCTCCGAGAAGAATATGGCTAGTTGTAAAGCAGATTTTATGTCCTCAGCTACATTGCCACACAGTTTGGGTCGAGAGCAGTTCAATGCTTTCCAGTTGGCTCAGTTGTTCTTGGAGTTTTCTTTGAACAGTGACAGCAAATGATTTATAGCGCAGTGCGTGTTTTTATGTCAATATATGTGCTAGTAGTTTTCAGCTTATACTGTGTTTTTGAATATAAATCAATTAAGGAATTGTAAGCGGGCTACTCACCCGTGAGGGGCTCAAGGCGCTGGGGAGGGGGGGTGTCTGCAGATCTGTTTAGCCGAAGAGCCAGGTCTTGAGGGTCTTCCTGAAGATGTTCAGGGAGGGGGCACGTCTGATGTCTGCCGGAAGCTCGTTCCAGGTCTTGGCTGGAATGTGAGAGTAGGATCTTCCGCCTGCTCTGGCTCTGTGGATGAGCAGGGATTCGGGCAGTACCTATAGGAAAATACTGTACAGATCAAGGTCTTACCTACTGGATTTTCGATTGAGCTGGGATACCTTCCTTACATCTTTACTAGTGATGTTTGGCACTGTCGTTTTTTAGTCACTGCTGCCAATAGCAAGGCAGTCTTATGAAAGCCAGCAATGCCATTGGTATTGGGGAATAGAGTCCAAGGGCACATGAATTCGAAGTCCAACACTGGATTCAATCTTTACTCATTAAAGGCCTATGGCATGCAAGTAGGTATTCAGCTGGCCAGGTGTACTCTAAAGAATGATTAGTGTTATTGCGTTGTTTGTCATTGAATGAACACACACAATAACATTTTATTCCAAGACAAAGTGCAATTCTCATGTACTCTTACAAATAAGGATAACCTCCCCCCGTAGAACCATTTCAGTGTAAAAGAACAGCTATTAGGATTTTCCAGATCCTGGCGCAGATTTGTGGACTGTTCTAATCCTAAAATTCAGTAAGCAAACAACAAGCCATAATGCAGCAAAATGTTGAGCGGTATCATCCTTTGGGGTTGTTACTCAAGACTAGTTCCACATATATGCTCTTTCGCCTTAATGTTTTCCATTTTGTGGTATTATTGGTGCTTCGTTGGGTTTCGACAGAGACTTAATGCTTTTTTATCTGAAGTGAACACTTGATTTGGAAGAATGTGTAGGTTTAATCAGACTTATGTATCACTTTTATTTTTCCCATTCTGTATAGTCGTAGGCTCAGGCAGTGTGACTTTTGGCATATTAAGTTATTAAATATGGATTCCATTTTGGAATTCCAACAAATGGCTTTCTTTCCAGTGAACGCCCATTGACAATAAGGTCACTAGCTTTGTGCACTATAATAGTTAACCTGCTGTACTTTGGAATTTATTATGCATAGAATTTGCTTTTTAGGATCTTTACATGTTTTTATGGGTCTTTCCTGCTGAATTCGCTTTTTATCACAGATTTTTATTTTAGTGGTTTAATTTTTGTTTGTTTACAAAGTTTAGATAAACAGATATGTCATTTTAACTTTTGTGTGTTTTCAGCTAATTATTATTTTAGTCATATTCAACAGACTCTGCCTCTTCGCACAGCCTTTGGCGTTTAGCTCTGTGCAGTGGGCAGTTGGCTGCTGGTCAGGCCCGGCTCCCAATCTTGCTGTAGGCAATTAACCTCTCCCGCACATGGCCACCAGGAACTGTTCCCCCAAACCAGTAGTGGCAGCCAACCCCCTGTTGTGCACAGTTTCTGCCCTCCTGTGAGCACCCATGCCCACACAGACACCCTACCCATATTTTGTTTTGTATTGATTTTTTTCAGGTATTGCAGTACCCACTATTCAAGCTTCACCCTAGTGTTACAGTGCAATCTTTACCGTAGGGGGTGAAGCCTGCGTTGTGGCTCCCGCTGGATCACCCCAGGACCTCATGTTAGGGTCCGTGCTGGGTCCCGCAGGAGTACCCAAGTATCCCTAACATTCCTCCTTATACAGGACACTGGAACCAAGTCCCTGGGTCATGTAATGGTAGCCACAACATTTTATTAAGTGTTGCCATCAGTCAATCACACTGCGAGGTACTGCTGGACTGGTCTCTTTTCTTCAGTACAGAAATGGAAGACACAAAAAAAAAGCTCCCTCGGCCAATCAGAGGGACTGATGCTTTACATTTTTGGTACCACAAGACCCACCGTCCAGGTATACCTAACTTCTATTTTTTTAAACGTAAATTTCTTCAACAGCTGAATGGAATTACAGAAAGTAACGCATCCTGTATGAAGTTCTAACTTTTTGCCAAATTGGGTGTAATTCTGTTCAGTTTTTTTTCTGTATTGAAAGGCAGAGTTTCCTTTGAGAATTAACATTGGAAAAGACCGTTTTTGGGACTCCCTACCCCGTTTCTTGGCCCATGCTTGACAGATCAGTACAAAATATTCCACGAAGGAGCTGAGGTGGATGAACTGTTTTTGGCACAGTTTTCTGCAGTTGTCAAACTATTCAAAAGTTATTAGCAAAACATAAACGCTCTTCTAATGGAAACTCTGACCAAACTATGATTACACAGTGGCGATCACCGCTTTGTAATATACGTAGATGCACAGTGTCTCTCGTTGCCATTGTTAAGTGTGGGGTGAGGCTATCATTCACAAGAGCCAAAGCTTCGAGTGTATTGTGATGCATCTCCATTCCTCCATCATGGTAGTAAATGACATATTACTCTCTGCCCTTGAGTTTATATTGTTAATTCTATACTGTTTTTGCATGTGCATTCATTACAAAAACATGTATTGAAGCAGCCTCAAAACTCAATCTGATTACCTAGGCCTATAGTGTGAGAAGTTGGCCTGGCATATGCTGTCCACTATTCGAGTGGGCACCTTGCACCAGTCCAAACGACCCTTATTGATGGTAGGTTTAAGGACAACCTATATAGAAAGCTATCCTAGTGGTAACTGTGGAGAGCAGCCTTCAGATTAAGTCTTGAAGGAATGTAAAGCAGCTTGTTTTACGAGTCTATAATCTCATGAATGACCTAATGAAAGGAGAACCACACCGGGTGTGTGTATGTATGTATGTATATATATATATATATATATATATATATATATATATATATATATATTCTAAACACATTCCTCTAGTCTCTATGAGGCTAGAAGCAAAAGTACATGCAGTAAGCGTATTTAGCACACAGTAAATTAGCACAATATATGGTTAGCCCTAGGGGCGTACCAAACAATATGCTAACAAAGTGCTATAAGACACACAACAGACATATAGACAAGGCCTATGGCCTGTAGAACTGCTGGTGCCACCAGGAACCACCCAAGGTAGTGACACAGGGGACACACTGGGGATGCGTGCAGTGTCTATACACAGCTGCGAATCACCATTGACTTCTATAGAGAAAGTTGCGATTAGAATTTTAAAGATTAGGGACACTTAGAAGTGGACTTGGAGCAAACGCCTTTAGAACTAGGCAGTTCTAGAGTTAATACCCATGGGAGCACCGGAGTTCTCGAGTTATCTCACCCAGGGAAGCTGGGTGCATAGGTGTCTTTTCGTGTCAGGTTTTGTCATAGTTTTCTATGGCAAGCTGCTGAAAAGTGCTGCAGGCGTCCAAGTGGAAAGTGTCCGGATGGATCCAAGGGTGGATCGGAGGTCTGAAGAACCTGAAAGCTGAGTCTGGGTCACTAGCTAGTGACCAGGAAGGCAATGAGCCGATGCCCACCGATGTCGGGTGTTTTCAGGTGCAGGAGGTGAACCTTGACTCTTCAGCCAGGAGGCGTCGATGACGACCAGGAGCTGGATTCGAGCTGTCCCACGAAGCATGTAGAGTGCTGCAGCGTCGGTATCCGGATTGGACCCAAGAATTCTTGGCTACAGCAACCCACTCAGAAAGCAAAGATTGGCTTCCGTGCAGACCAGAAAGGTCTGAGGGACTCACCCTTTGGAGGGGAGTCATAGCACGTCTGGACCAACCAGGAAAGCCCAAGAAACAAAAAAGTTACCTTCAAGGGGACCCACCAGTCGACAGACCAGGGATCGCAAAGGAGCCTTGAGCGGAAATGCTAGAAGCTGGCCCACGGAAGACTCGTGGAGTGTAGGCCCACAATCTTTGGTGCAAAGGATGCTCGGGGCTTGGACTATAAGTAGCCCAATGCAAAACTTCGGGAAAGCTCGGGAAGTCCATGCACTTGCAAATGTGCATGGTGTCCAGGAGTTCCGGTTCTATGTCTCTCATGAGGGCTGCAGGTCTCAGTTTTGAACATTGGAGACACTCCTTGACCCCAGGGGAGATTCTTCCGTCTTCTAGTCGAAATAGAATGTCGAAGTTCCAGGATATATGTTGCAGAGTTTCGTCCAGGTATAATCTAAAGTCCTAAGGACTGAGTTCCTATACTTATACTAAGTTTAAGGGTTGGACTTACTCTAGGGTCCCACCTATGGGAGGACCCAGGGAGGGGGTGGTTCCACCCCTTTCCCTTTGTCCAGTTTCACGCCAGAGCAGGGGCTGAGTGCCCCTGCAACGGGTTTGAACTGGGGTATGCACAGGGACATCAAGTGTACCCACAGCACTGTCTGAAAATCATTCTATGAATGCACGCACCCAGCCCCAATAAGCTAAAGCCTGTCTGGGAGGTTGTTACACCTACCTGTGACAGGAAACCTATTGTCTAGACCTCCCCTGCCGGAGTTTCGTCCAGCAGCATCCATTTTGTGATGCTGGGGCTCTTTTAAACTATTACCGGTCAGTTAAGTGTTTACATGTCTTCTCCCTCTAGAAGGGTGGAATTCTACCCCCGCCGCCAGGATTGGCGTGGGGGTAGGATTCCAAAGTGTTTGACAACAAACACGACATGTTTCCATGCAGCCATTCCAAAGTTAGCATTTACTGCAAGGTTATAATTCACTTAGGAGTATATGGTCTGGCTGCATCACAGAACAGCACCAGAGAATAGATTCTGAAAGCTACAGAGAGGTCCTGCTCATGCATGGGCACCCTCTCACACAAAACCAAGCACTCTGCCTTCAGGATTGATAAGGCCTGCCATAGGAGTGACTTATAGGTTTATATGTGTCGGTGATTAAAGGTAGATATAGGTAACCTGTATCTTAGTAAGGGGTGCATGCGCCAACTTACCCAGGCTGCAGTTGTAGACTTGTAGTGTCATTTTGGAAGGCTTCCCAGCGATGGCATAATACACGCTTCAGCCCCTGGTAGGCCTCTGGGGTACCTATGCCCTTAGTACCTAATGTACCATTTACTAGGGACTCACAAGCGTAATCCAGTAACCAATCTGGAGTGTACCTAAAGTACATGCAATCATTCTAGAGAGGAAGCAGCTAGGCTGGGGTCCTGAATAGCAGGGCCCAGGCCAGACTAAAGTCGAAAAACAGTGAAACACCAGCAAAAAGTGGCGGTAATCATAGTAAGCAGATCCTACTCTCCTTCATATAGTATGAAGATGAAGAACATAAAGATCAAGATTGATCTCCCTCGACAGATCAAAAATTCAATTTGACTTTTGCACTATAGTAACAGATGTCTGAATTGTGATTACTATAGTTTTGCGACAAAACAATTTTTTTGTTTGGCCACATTTATTTTTTTTGGCATGGCATACATATATATTTGTACCATTAGACATCTAATGTATATGTAACTTACAACTAGAGTCGAGTTTGGTAGTCTTCTTATATAGAACTGCACACTTTACGTAGAGATCACTTTTACATTAGAAATTGTGGTTTGCACTGAAGTGCAGTCTTCCAGAGTCTAAAGATTCAGTTTGTATTATAACTGTGGCCACCTGCCAAAGCTAGTATATGCCAAGCTACAGGTGATATGGTCATCAGCTTATTACATAGAGCAGAGGATATTGAAGTGATTTTGTGTGCCTGCTGTTCAAGTGTTCAAAGTTCACATCTCTACTACAGAGGAGGACGATGCACACAAACTGTTTTTTTTCCAGTTATACCTAGACAAAGCACAGATAATGAATTGCCGAGGTCGCAACCCTAATGTGCCACGTTTTCTTTTATGAAGGAAAGACACAAATAAGGGTCAAAATGTTTCCTCATGCAGATGACGTTGCCAGTGCCATGTTTAACTCATAAATGCGTTTTTAGCACACCGTTTGAACCCTTTTGCTGCATTTGTTGTACGTCTTAACTACTGTCTGTGTGGTTCATTATTCTTTTGAATCCAGGGCCTTCACTTACATTTCACACATTTCTTAAAAAGAATGTCCCTTTATTGCCTTGGGGTTGCTTGCTTATGGGGACAAAGGTTGGAATGCTGACTGTTGTTTAGTAATTCAGTAAGTATGCATGGCATCTGGTGAGCATCAATCAAAGTCCTACTCATAAGGACTTTGGTTATGCTGGTGATGCATATGTTACTTTTTTCAATCATTCAGGTAATCTAGTTAGCTTGTCTGGCCTATGTTGCCTAGTGGATGTGAAGGGCCTAGATACATCGTAATCCAGGCAAGGAGGAAACGGTGTTGGTCTAGTAGTATTTTGATGGCTGAAAAGTGTTGTTAAAGCTCTCCCTATGTCCAAGTACCCAATGCCAACATGCCTTTGCAGTCTTTTAGCACACTGACTGTCTATAAGATTGATCATCTGTTTTAATTTAAGGGCGGTTGCATTCACTAGGGCCCTAGAGTCATTTGTTATGCTTTTTTAGCAACACATTGAAGTAGAGGCGTAGGTGAACGCTGCTTATCGCCAAGACTGAGGGATACTGTCACTCCGTGGTCGAATGCAGTTGTACATTTCTCAGCCTCTCGTTATTGTTTATCAACTGCTGTCTTTTTATCATATTCTGTTACTATCAGTGTACGTAAAATATTTCAGTATTGTCTACCATCCATCATGCAGATTTTCATACGTCACTGGATGAGCGTTGTTTTCAACTTAAATGAATCTTAATTCGCAGACGCAAGACAAGTACTCATGAGGTTATCCGTAGCCTATGTCCTGTTTGTCTTTCTTTTCAAGAATCGCACGATTCTATAAATCATTAATGAATCGTCACCTGGTTCTTGTGCCAAAGTTAAAGATGTGATCTTCAGGAACTGAAAGGGAAATCTTTGTTGCTCTTTTCTAAACTGTTTTGCTGTGTGTCCCAAAAGCCTTTTGGTCGGCCTTGCACACTAATCATGATTGTAAGGGGAGATAGTGTTTTATGTGACCTTTACATTCCGTCACCATCCCAACTCCCTTCTGAGCGTAGCCTATTTATTTTTATATAAGCTTTTCTATTGCGCACCTGCACCAAGGATGCGTTAAAGCACTTTACAAAGGACACAACTAGTACTGCTATGTGGTGAACGTATGCAACAATTTAGCAATTCAAAGCATATATAACAAGATATTAGCTCCACTTGGACTGAAGTTACGAAAACTATAAAACAAAATTATTTTTGTGAAAAAACACCCCTGTGGGGATTGCCTGAAAATCCTGCTTGGCTTGAAGATAGTCTAGCTATCCCTTTGAGAGGGGCAGGTCTGGAAGTTTGGGGAGACCTCTTTTATGAGGGGGATTTACTCTCGTGGGAACATCTGCAGGCTAAGGTTGGCCCCAATCTTTCACGATTTAAATACCTACAGATTCTTAGCTGGACTTTAGCCTATAAAACCTCTCCCGCTAACAGGAGTAAGTTCAAACTTGGAGGACACAGCCCACTGGTATCTAATTTAGTAAACCTGGGTCCAGTTAAAAAAGAAGTATCCAAGTGGTATAATCTCATACTGGATGAGTCGGATGGGGACTTTGTTTTGCCGGAGTCGCTATGGGGTTCTGACCTGATGGACCACAATCTACAAGATCTTTGGATGGCTTCTTTTGAACCCCTGTGGAACATTGTCAAGCCCTCCTGGTTACGCAGGAATCACATCTTTACCCTGCATAGGGCATACTACTCCCCTCTTAGGTTGTCTAAATTTTCAGGAGGAGAGTTAGTGTCTTGTGCTAAATGTGGGTTGATTGCTGCATCAGATACACATATGTTCTTTGAATGCCCTCAGTTAGCCACATTTTGGGAGGAGATTAGCAATTCCCTCACAGGGTCATTGGGAAGACTTGTCACTATAGATCTGCCCCTGGTGTTATTTGGTGTTCTAGAAGGTGTACAAAGCCCAGCTAGGTGCCTAGTATTTTATGCAATCCTGCTTGCAAGAAGCGAGATCTGTAGGAAATGGAAAGACTCTTCATCTCCGACCTTCAGAGATTGGCAAACTTCAGTCCTGCAGACCTCATGTACCGATCTGGCCAGATCTGGTAATCAGAGTAAAAGGGCTTTTTGGTATTTATTATGTTGGCTCCATTGACTTATCCGGGTTTTTTTTTCCCCTCGGGTCCAATGATTGATCTCCTATGGTGCCTCTAAAGTTTGCACCAGTGGAACAGCCGTTACCCGGTTCATGCCCGGCCCCAATTGGCTGCCAATTACCCCAAGGTTTGCCGCAGATTGGTAAATCATGGACTCTGTGCCTTTTTGGATCACAGTTGACAGCTGAGGGATAGATGGCCCCCACTACATTTGTGTCCCTTCCAGTTTCTAGATAAACTGAGACAGCTGATCTCTGTTATTTCCTTTTGGCACTTTGTCTATATGGTGGTTATGAGGACAAAAAGAAAAAGAAAAAAAAAAGATTAGCTCCACTTCAGGTGGCCATTAGAGACTGCTTAGGTGTAGTTGAAAGAAATCGGTGTTCAAGGACATTGTGGAAGAGGCCTGAGAAGATTTTTCATTTTTTCCGTAAGCAATTCCATAACATTGTTGCTGTGCCTGTAAATTTAAGTATAAGCTTTTGGAAATCAATTTTTTTCAATTTTAGTGATTTCTTAACTTCTGAGGCAGTTGCAGGCTTGTATTTTTTAAATTGGTGAAATAGCATGAGGTTTTCTAGGTTAATGGCTTTGGGTATCCTGTGTTGCCTCTGATCTCTGTGGTGCACCAGCGTAGGTTTAAATGGGCCGGTACTGTCCGGTATGGAGTACCAGCACTTTTTGGTTTAGAGAGGGAGAGTACCCGCACTTCTCAAGAGAAAGGCACCACTTTTAATTGGAGAGTACCGCCACTTCTCAGAAACAAGCAGGTACTCTGTAACAGAGTACCTGCACTTCTATTTTTCCATTTCAAGCATTGGTTTAAATAATGTGGACATGCAATGATATTTCCTCATGAAGGAATGATCCAATGGTTTTGAGTGAATAGTGGGTTTACTGGGTGCAAGGTATGACTGAAACGCTCCTGCCAGAATGGCTTTTAGGCAGCCTAAATATGAGACGGTCAAAGCATGGGTGCCTGCTTTCTGCTATGCATGTTTTTTCTCGCTAGAGAGTGAATGTGGATGTTAGCTGTTTGAGCTACTAAGTTATTTTGGGGGATAAGCCAGTGGGTAGTATCAAGTGTGATGCCCAGGAATTTAGTTAATGGTGTATATATGAAAGGAAACTTGTCGAAGTCGACTTAATTTAGACATGTGGCATCAAACGTAATATGTGTTGGGTGGCTGACATGGAAGAATGAAGTTGTTCATCAGCCATTATTTTACTTTCAAGAGGCAGGATTGAGGGAGGAGTGAGTCAATAAAGGTGTTTTCAGGTTTATTTGTGTATCATTTGCATATTGATGACTGACGGTCCCAGACTTTTGAATAATTACTTGTTTGAAGTATAAATTGAACAGTTGGCACAAGTCTAGAAACTTCAGGTACTCCACACAACATCATCTCCCTTTAGAATTGTAAACTTCCATGTTTAACAACTGAAATAAATATAATGATGAGGCTGTGAACCAACTCAAGACTAGACATTGAAAGTGCTCAAGTTGAGAAAACAAGTAAGTTGAAGTCTTTCTCTTCTAATATACAGTGAATATCAACAACCTAGAATGCTGCATCGCCCTTGTTCTAGGGGGTTGGTGGACTGTGACAGAGATGGGTCCCTTTGTAGTTGGTTGTCTGATGACTGGAGAGGGAGCACCAACAGCAGTTATCTGTGTGCGCAGTAAAGTTATCTGTTTGAACTTCTAGTTACTCTATATCTTCAAATTACAAGACACTACCATCGTTTCTAGCAGCACTAGTTGCATCTCAGTTTTTGGATCTCTCTTGGAATGCTGAAGTGCCCTTTCTGTCCTGTCATAAAGTCGTTTGTTCCTTTGTTCCAGGCTGAATGTGTTGTCTGCAGCTGTTTTCTTCTTTAAATGTCTAAGCCACACACACACCCTTTATGTTTTGTATTCCATTGTGTAACTGTATCTTTATTTGTTAGAGTAGTCACACTCAGTATTTACAGAAGCAGTGCAGCTGTTAGTGGTGTCTCTGCCTCCATTGTATTGACAGTTGCATTAATCTATGTTTAGCACAGTTTCACTAAACATGGTAGCACGAAGAGGGTGCCTATTAACCCGATTTCCCAGCGTGGTGAAATTAGTACACCAATACAAACAAATAGTTAATTACGTCGAACTCTTAGGCTTTTAATCATGGCAGCCAGGTTCAGCAAAAGATCAATCACACAATTTTAAACCATATTGATAAATCCGATCGTTAGTCCTCCGGTATATTCATGTCCTTTCCCCTTCAGTCTAAATTATTTATCACACAGTTGTACCGCAACTGCACTGGCGGAATATAAGGCATTTTGCTTTGTGATTTTTAGGGGGTTGCATTCCTATCTGATATCATACATCCTGCTAGTTTTGACTCTACCACCCTGATGTCACAAGGGGACGGACAGTCAGCTGGGCCACCAACTGTGGATGCTCAGTTTGATTTTTTTTCTCCATATGTACCAGTGGATTTCAATTATCCAGATGTTACAACGAACTGCATGATTGAACTGTGCTGATTAGAAATAGTCTAGAAAATCTGGCACTTTAATTTCCCCATACTTTATTTTCCAATTAAATATATCTAGTTTAGTCTTAGCTGGTGGTCCTACCCATTTTACTTACAATTGTATGGCTTGTGGAATTGATATGAATGAGAACGTCAGAGAACAGCTGTGTTTAGGCTGAACAAATTGAGATGTACCAAATCTGTGGCGTGCTGTTTTATTAACAAAAACAATGCACGCAGGTTAAATCCCCTTTCAACCCATTGTCTTTTTTTTTAATTTTTACCATGAAATGTCATTTATAATATTGAAACCAGAAGTTCATCTGCAAGTAATTTTTAGTAAGGCAGGAGGATGGCTCCTTGTGTAAACTGGAAAGAGCAAGGGACTCTGGGATCTAAGATAAGTATTGGGATCACATTGAGGGGTGATGACAAAAAGATACTATGAAGCGGGCTAATCATCTTGCGCTGTCATGGCATCAACTGACCAAGTGCATGGTTGTCACCCTCGCATGTGCAAGGTGCAAGACTAAGTAGGGGCCGAGCCACAGCCTGAATAGAGCTCACACAACTGGTCGTTGTCTGCTTTTGGTAACTTGAGAGAGACTTGTGGCGTGAATACCTTCTCAAAATCTTGGCATCTTTAGCCTCAGTAGGAGTAGGTGGAATCTGAGCCTCTTAGGAAGAGGTGTGGTGCAGCAGCCAGGGCGACTGACTCTGGAACCTTGGGGCACACAGTTCGATCCCCGGTGCCCGGGGCAGATCAGCCCATCACCATGTGACTCTGGGCAATAGCTCGCTCAATCTTCCTGACGGCCCCCAGCACCTTGACACCTTCGGGTAATTGTTTGTGCTTTACAAATACTGGACATTCACATTTACATTTTAAAGAAGTGCAGTTTCTCAGCTTTGATTCCTCTTCCACTACCTTTCTTGGCCATGGGGTCATTTGTTCAGCAATAGGTAGTATCCTTGCAAGTGTTGTCAAAGCTAGTAGTTTTCGTTTGAGAACTATTGGTTTTGGTAATGATTTTAGCTATGCTGTACAGCAGCAAGCTGTCAAGGGAGGGAGAGCGGTAGGGGCGGGAGTGCAACTGGACATGGCTGGTGGGAAACCAGAATGGCAAGGGAAGGTGGGTGCAGAAGAAGCAAGAATGGCAACTGAGGGAGAGCAAGAAAGAGGAATATGGAGGAGGGAGAGGTAGACGAGTGAGAGTTGGTAAACACATACTCTTGTACAGTGCTTAAAACATGAGAAAAAAAGTAGTGCCTGAAACGTGAGCATTGGAAGCAAAGGAGTGCCAATGAAGCCACCTAATGGGAAGCAACGGGCTGGCTCTAAACTGTATGTAATCCAACATGTCTCACAACAGAGAGTTAATGTGCTTGGGGGAGACCTAAAAAGGAATGGCTGGTACTTCTGTTACCAATTTTAGTTCTTGCCCATTGGAATCTTTACGCATTTAACACCTTTTCTGCCTGGTGCATGTTGGCGTATGAATTATTGGGGCTTTTCTGATCACCACTTCTTTTATTGGAGTACACAAACTGAGCATCCTGCTGCCCTTGCAGCCAGGCTGGTGTTCTGTAGCTACCTATGTGTTTTAGTCCTTATTAAAATAAAATATGTGTTAATCTCTTATTTACTCACCACCCATCATACCGCCAGGCGCTGCATGCCATACCACAATAAGCACACCTCTATGGTCATCCTCTGAATACACTTCCTACATAGGCTCAACATGAAGAAATCCGTCACACACCCAACATGGTGTAGCTTTCTGTCCATGTGGTTAAGTACTTTATAATTCCACAAAGGGGTTATAAGCACTGCACACATGCTACAGTACAGTAGACACATAGATGTTTAGAGGTAGTTAAAATTCACATAACAGTTACCGGCTTACGTAACATGAGTCTTGACCTCAGACATTTCTAGCCTTAAAAACGGTAGTACCGAGATATATAAAAAATGTGAGGCTCTTCTGAATGGGAAACCATTAACAATTGTAGGGTCTGAATCATTTTTAGGTCTCGCCTGTCGATGCGCATGCGCATCGAGCAAGGCGAGAGTATTGCGAGTTATCCACTCTTTATCCACACTGCAAGGAATCGTGGCGATTCCTTGCAGTGCCCGTGACTTTTAAGCTCAATGCGCATGCGCATTGAGCTTAAAAGCGCGTGCACGTCCGTCTTTGTTTACCCGCTCCGCCCCCTCCCCTTCCCGCCGTCTCGCATTTCCCCTGTCGCACTTCTCCTCCCCCCTCCCCTCTCTTCCCTCCGTCTTGTTTATTGTACCCGCTCCGCCCCCTCCCCTTCCCGCCGTGTCGCATTTCTCCTCCCCCCTCCCCTCTCTTCCCTCCGTCTTGTTTTCATCTTTAGATCGGGGCTGGTAGGGCTATTAACAGTTTCCCTAGGTAATGGTACATTCAAGAATTTTATTTTCTAGTCCGAAATGTTCACAACTGATACTAACAATCTGCAGATCAGCAATGTACAATCCCAGTGTATAATTCCGTAACTCAGCACAAGCCAAGCAGCACGTAAAGAGGTTGAAACTTCACTGTTCAGCTGTCTCTTGTGAACGAGCCCGGTTAAAACATTACACTACGATTTCTACGATGTACATACTTCTGAGAATGAAAGTCATATTGCAGTTGTCAGAGAGCATTATTTCATCTATTATTGGCTACTGAAATTACTGTTTAAAAGTATCAGCTAGCCTTGCATTCTTAATGTGGAGTGGTGAAACGGCTCGCCTGAGACCTGTAAACTAACATGAATCTTCCCTCTTACATACCATGGCATACTTTAAACATTAAAAGAGTTTTAGACTGGACACGGCACACACAAACACAGAAGACCACACAGGGGCACCTACGAATTAGTCTTCATTGCTCCGCCCCCTCCCCTTCCCGCCGTCTCGCATTTCCCCTGTCGCACTTCTCCTCCCCCCTCCCCTCTCTTCCCTCCGTCTTGTTTATTGTACCCGCTCCGCCCCCTCCCCTTCCCGCCGTGTCGCATTTCTCCTCCCCCCTCCCCTCTCTTCCCTCCGTCTTGTTTTCATCTTTAGATCGGGGCTGGTAGGGCTATTAACAGTTTCCCTAGGTAATGGTACATTCAAGAATTTTATTTTCTAGTCCGAAATGTTCACAACTGATACTAACAATCTGCAGATCAGCAATGTACAATCCCAGTGTATAATTCCGTAACTCAGCACAAGCCAAGCAGCACGTAAAGAGGTTGAAACTTCACTGTTCAGCTGTCTCTTGTGAACGAGCCCGGTTAAAACATTACACTACGATTTCTACGATGTACATACTTCTGAGAATGAAAGTCATATTGCAGTTGTCAGAGAGCATTATTTCATCTATTATTGGCTACTGAAATTACTGTTTAAAAGTATCAGCTAGCCTTGCATTCTTAATGTGGAGTGGTGAAACGGCTCGCCTGAGACCTGTAAACTAACATGAATCTTCCCTCTTACATACCATGGCATACTTTAAACATTAAAAGAGTTTTAGACTGGACACGGCACACACAAACACAGAAGACCACACAGGGGCACCTACGAATTAGTCTTCATTCTATACATGATTTAAATAAGGTTAGAAAACGGACAACTGCTTTTCTACTAAGCCAACTCAAAATAGGTATTAGCTGGTTGAGAACATTGGAATAGTAAATGGAAAATTAACATCCGTAAACAGGAACCAGACTCAAAATGTTGCTGTCTCGCTGTGGTGCTCTCTCTGCCCTGCAAATCTCTGGCCGTTTTCCCGCTCTATCAACTCCCAGTGGTATTTATGCTATAGCCCCCTCCTGTGGTATTTCTGCCCCCCATAGCTTTGCGGTCCCTCACTCACCCTCAACCCCTCACCCTCACTCACCCTCACCCTCACTCACCCTCAACCCCTCACTCACCCTCAACCCCTCACTCACCCTCAACCCCTCACTCACCCTCACCCTCACTCACCCTCACTCACCCTCAACCCCTCACCCTCACTCACCCTCACTCACCCTCACCCTCACTCACCCTCACCCTCACTCACCCTCAACCCATCACCCTCACTCACCCTCACTCACCCTCCCTCACCCTCACTCACCCTCAACCCCTCACCCTCACTCACCCTCAACCCCTCACCCTCACCCTCACTCACCCTCAACCCCTCACTCACCCTCAACCCCTCACCCTCACTCACCCTCACCCTCACTCACCCTCAACCCCTCACTCACCCTCACTCACCCTCAACCCCTCACCCTCAACATCAACCCCTCACCCTCACTCACCCTCACCCTCACTCACCCTCACTCACCCTCACTCACACTCACCCTCACTCACCCTCACCCTCACCCTTACTCACCCTCACTCACCCTCACCCTCACCCTCACTCTCACTCACCCTCACCCTCACCCTCACTCTCACTCACCCTCACCCTCACTCACCCTCACTCACCCTCACCCACCCTCACCCACCCTCACTCACCCTCACTCACCCTCACTCACCCTCAACCCCTCACCCTCACACAGTGGAATAGGTCTCGGAGCATTTGAGTTAGAGCTTTTAGAAATGTTTATGGTTTTTTTTTTAATTCTTTAGCATTGGCTACAGGAAACAAAAATGCTAAAGATTTACAAAAAAACCCATAAACAATTCTAAAAGCACTAACTCTAATGCTGCGAGACCTATTGCATTTCCAATGCTTGTTTTAAATTCATATTGTATAGCCGCTTTATTGTAATCATGCTCAGGACTAACTACATTTTCCCCGTCCTTACTCTACGTCGACTGACCTCTGCCTGCAACTGTGCATATGAACTATATAGTATTACTTAAAGGGTGGAAGCACCTGACGTATATCAATACATAGCTTTTCGCGTAGTATGGTCAACTCAGATGTTGGCCCCAGCCAGTGCGCAAATGGTTCTCAAATGTCAGTAGTCTGGATCTGCTAGGCATTAGTTCCCAATAGTGGGATAGTTGGTCCCTGCAGTAGGTGGCAGCATTCAGCCATGCTGCTATCGTAGGGGGATGCTGCTTATTCCAGTGTATTGCTACTTGACGTTTAGCCAGCAGCAGCAACATGGCCGTAAGTTTACAGGAGCACTTTGGGAGTGCTACCATTGGATTAGTTGGCTCCTGATTGTTAGTAATCTGTCCAATGTGTCTGAATACATCCGTCCAGAACCGTGCTATCGGTCCACAGTCCCATGCTAGATGCGCAAACGTTGCGCTCTGTGCTCCACATCTCCAGCAACTTGTGTCTGGGTGTATGCCCATGCGGAATAGCTGATGTGGTGTGCATAATACTCTGTGTAGGAAGTTAAAGTGGATTAACCGCAGTCTATAGTTTGGAGAAAGGTGCTCCCGTTGAGCGCAACAAAACTGCCAATGCTTGTCTGTGATAGATAGATCAGTGTCTTTTTCCCAATCTGCTTTAGATGTAGGAGAGATTATTGGGCAGTCCTCCTGTGTTATACTAAAAAAGCGCGTTATTAACTTACGGGGGGAAGAGTTGGACAAAACATTTTCAAATGCTGGCAGTGTGGGTGGTGACTGAGGGAATTCAACATACCTAGTCCTACAGGCCGCCCTAATCTGATAATACAAAAGCATGTCTGACGCTGTGGGTTGTTGTGATTTGCACATCTGCTGCAGTGATAAAAAGGTTCCCTCCGGGTAAAGGTCACAAACTTTCTCCAATGCATGAGCCTTTACCCGTCTTGTAGTAGCTGTGTCGATTAATGGAGATAGTAGCAGATTGCCCCCTATTGGCATGGATGGAGCATATCGTTCCTTGTGGTGTGCCCTTTTTGCAATCCATCTCCATGCCCAGCGTGTTGCTTCTACTGTGTCTATTTCCTGGTGTGGTCTCTTATAAGACTGATATACCGCCGTGTTAAGTGGGATGGGAGCAACTCGATCAATTTCTATTGCCACATTGGGCTGGTAAGGCGTCGGGTGCTGCCAAAAGTGCAGGTACTGCGCCTGCCCGCTATATGCGTTTAGCTCAAAATCTGGAGCCGCCAAGCCTCCCTGAGCGAAGGGCTGTGTCAATAATCTCAATGAGACCCATGGTCCTTTACCTGCCCATACCATTTCTAGAATGGTAGAACGGAGCTTTTTGAAGAAATGGTTGTTTAGCGGCATCGGGATATTTACAAACAGTTATAGCAGGTTAGGGCAATATTACCATCTTAGTGATTGCTATTCGCCCTATTAAAGATAGCAGCAGCTGCTTCCATCTCAGTTTTTTACACCCGAGCCAGTCCATCACTCTCCCATAATTTGCCAGCCATATTTCTTGTAGAGATCTACTAACACATATTCCCAGGTATTTAATTTCTCCCCCAGCCCACTGTATTGGAAATTCTGTGTCAAAAGACGCGTGTTATCTGTGAGCGGTACTATTATGGATTTCAACCAGTTTATCTGAATTTCCGTTAGCCCACCATACCGAATTAGTTCCCTCATTACCCAACAAAGTTTTCCCTGGGATTCGTCAGATATATTATCATGTGGTCTGCATACATTGATATCAGCAGACCTCTTGATGTAAAGCCTATGCTCCTTTGTGTGTGGTGTTGTCTTAATCTAGCTGCCAGCGGTTCAGTGGCAATTGCAAATAGTAAGGGTGAGAGAGGGCAGCCCTACTGTGTGCCTCTTGTTATTGCGAAAGGTTCTGATATCCTACCGTTGACTTTAATTCTTGCCATTGGGTTTGTATATATTAGTTGAATTTCCTTGATAAATATGGGACTGAGTCCCATACAGGACAGCAAAATGAACAGGAACTTCCATTCTAGTGAATCAAATGCCTTTGTGGCGTCTAATAGTGTAGCTACTGCCTGAACGTGGGAGGCCAAATAATGCAATAGGCTAAAAATTGTCCTCAAGTTATGTGCAGTCGAGCGACCTGGTATGAACCCAGATTGATCAGACAAAGCTATCTGTGGGAGCATCGGTTGTAGCCTGTTTGCAATTAATTTAGCATATATCTTTGCATCTAGGTTAATTAAGGACAGGGGGCGTAATGAGTCCGGTTTGGTCGAGTCTTTGTCAGGTTTCAGTAGGGTGATTATGGTAGCCTCACGCAGGGTGGTGGGGAGTATGCTTGTGTCCATAGCCTCCAGATAAACCTGCAGTAGAATGGGGGGGGAGGGGGGGGCAAGAACATCCACATATTCTTTATAGAACGCTGCAGTCAAGCTGTCTGCTCCTGGTGCTTTGCCTGCTGGCATGCTATTTATTACCTGCCTAATGTCGTCCACTGTGATTGATAGTTCCATATATTCTCTGGCGCCGTTGTTAAACCAGGCCAGTGCGATAGTATCCAGGTAATCAATAATTTCGGTCTGGGACGGGTTGGTCTGTGATGTGTATAATTGTTGATAGATTGGGACATGGTGGTACTTAAAATTTCTGGCGATGTTCTAACTACCTCTCCTGTGTCCTTTTGCATTTCAGTTATGTAGTCTGCTCCCCTGGGTGATCTAAGTAGACCTGCCAGTGTTCTCCCCGAGTGCTCTCCCTCTCCATATCGCCTGGGCATGTTTATGCAAGTATGTCGTTTCCCTTTCTGCCTCTGCCTGGAATTCCGTCAATTTAGTCCTAATTTGCGCTGCAGTGGCATTGGATGGGTTCAATGTGTGCGATCTCTCCAACTCTCTAAGTTCGCGCTCAAGTCTAAGTAGTGTGTTACGTATATCCCTTAAGACCCCCGTTTTGAGTGCTATGCAGTCACCCCTCACGACAGCTTCAAATGCTTCCCCCAGTGTACCAGGTGAGTCTACTGTTCCCTCATTCAGTGTAAAGTACTCGTCTATTTTCCCTCATAGTTCTTCTCAGAAAACTTAGTCTAGCAGTGCGTCTGATGGGAATCTCCAACTAAACGGTTGAAGGTATGGTCCGGGCACTTTAAGTTGTATCTGAGTGGGAGCATGATCATAGAGAGTACATGGGTGATGTACAGCATTTGTTATCCAAGTGTGTAGATCCCTAGAGACCAACCAAAAGTCCAATCTTGACCATGCATTTCGACGATGCGTCATACATGTGCCCTCTCTGTCTGTTGGGTGCAGCGCTCTCCAAGAGTCAACTAAACAAAGGTCTGCTATAATGCTCGTCAACACCGCTGCTGCTTTGGGATGATGTTCACGAGATGCACCCTGTCTGTCAGCTACGTCCGAAAGGACCACATTAAAATTGCCTCCCCACAGAACTGCTGCGTTATTCATTGCCTGCACTTTCTGCCATATATGTTGAAAAAATTCTGGGGTATCTGTGTTTGGGGCATAAGTATTTAATATCACTGTAGGTGTATTGTATAGCTTACCCTGTAATATAATATATCTGCCTTCACTATCTGAGATCGCATGGTGCGTCTTCCAGTGTAGTCCTTTGCGTATAAGTATTGCGACCCCTCTAGCATAATTAGAGTAACACGCTTCAACCACCTCCCCCATCTGTTATTCCTAAGCATACCCACTGCTGTAGTCGGCAAATGAGTTTCTTGTAATATCAATTATCTGCGTTTCCAGTGTTTATGTAATGTTCCATCAATCATTGTCACTTAGATTGTTCTCAGGTTGGGAGCTGTTGTTCACCGTTTTTTGTTTTTGCTCCTTCGCCAGTTGTTTCGCATACTTCAACGCAGCTTTGGCATCCGTGAAAAAGGTGGGCTTGCCAGGACCCTGGATTCGCAACTTGGCGGGATATATCAATGCATACTTGGTTCCGAGCTGTTGAAAGATTTTCTTTGCGGGTATAAACTCTCTGCGAGCTGCCTGAACTTGCAACGTGAAGTCCGGATACAGTGCAATATCATTTCCTTTATACTGCATGGCTCCTTGCTCCCTTGCCGACCTAAGGATAGTGTCTCGGTCTCGGTCCCTGTAATTGAGCACTCTCGCCAGTATAGGTCTTGGCGGCGCTCCTGGTCTTGGCCTGGGGCCCATTGTCCGATGCGCTTGTTCAGTTAGGAACATGGCGGACAGGTCCGGTCCGAATAGGTCTGTCATCATTGTCTCTTCATATTTCTCCATATTTTGTATGTCTGTTGTTTCTGCAATTCCTGTGATTCATATATTATTCCTCCTAGACCTCGCTTCTAAATCCTCGTTCTTCTGCTGTAGCGCATATAATACTCCATCTATTTCTCGCTGTTTCTTTTCTATTTGGCCTTCTTCCGTCTCCATCACTCTAGTTTCCAAGACGCTCATACGGCTTTCTTAGCGTCTGAATCATTAAAAGGGGCAGGCCGGTCACTTGCTAAAATTAATTTCCAAACCTGACGCCTCATCATACTAGATATCTGTGTCTATGGGCTGAGTGATCTGGGGTCTCTAGCAAATGGGAGGACACAATCCACATATGAGATATTCTACATATACAGAAACTCCAGTTCCCTCATTGCATGTTCATACTCAAAAGGCAGTGGATTCACAGCGAGAACAAGTATTAAATGATATGCGGGCAATCTTGCCCCATGCTGAACTGCAAGTCAGCAGCAACTGTGTGCAAATGACATACTCTCTAGATGTGGGTTCTCTCTATAGCAGTACTGTCTATCTATTCAGACAAGAACCAACCCCCAAATGATGAGCGACCTCAGGAGGTAAGCCCACACTACTGACTTGAACTCATTTTCTGCATCGAATGTTGGCACTGCTGCCTCGCCAGCCCAATTCTGCCCACTTCAAACAGCCTGCGAATATTGCGCCCAGTTGATCTTGGCCAATAAAACCTGCCTGGCCTGTGTGAACATATTTGGGCATCCCAAGTGAGATGGAGTTTATATTCTCTGCTATAATTTTGACATTAGTGTTGATCAACAGAGGGGCAGTAAGAGCCACCCAGCAGGGGACCCCTTTAGGCTTGGGGTGATGCATTGTCACGTCCTCATGCCAAGTTGGGATCCCACAAAAATCTAAACCAATCTGTGGTTCTGTGTAACAACAACTTTGATGAATTTTGTCCCCAATCTTTGAGTGCTAACGCTCTGCCAAGAGAAACTCTTCATTGAACTCAATGTTTTTGTCCAGTGTCACAGTATTTTTAGGTCTCGCCTATGCAGTGCGCATGGACTGCATAGGAGACCTTTAGCCATCGTGCAGCTCTTTTTACAAAGCACATACTCGTGCTTGTGGCGGCATACGCCTTGAGGAAGTGCGTAGCGGCGCGCCACAAGCACAAGTATGTGCTTTGAAAAGGAGCAGACTCCCCGCATACATGCACGCACTTATCAGCATTAGTGAATGTGCTTCTGAATGTCCTTTAACAATTCCGCATTGCTTGCGAATTTTATCCTTATATCCACATTGTTTTAAAATATCGGCATTAGTAAATGTGCTTTTATATCCGCTTTGCTTTCATAGCCTTAGCCTTAGTTAAATGTGCTTTTATATCCGCTTTTTTTAGTCATTGGTTTCCAATCCCACAAAGTGCCCTATTTCCATTGTTTCTTCACCAGGAGAATCTCCAGTTGCATTTGCCACTAGGTTTTTGCTGCCTAGTTTTTTGTTTTTTGTTTTTTATAGTTATGCTTAGGACTCGTTCCTTTCAAATCCTTTGCCGAGCTTTACTTTTGCTGAACATCTTTTATTATTGTCTATGGGGTAATACTGCCACATCCATCGCACTATTTCATGTCTCTTTCTCATGTTATTTTGGTTCACCGAATATTCACTCTTGCCTGACATTCCACGTGCTTCGTTTTGGCTCATCAGAAGCTGCTTCTTCAGTGGCCATAGACTGCTCAGCCCATTATAGTATTACAATTGCTTCACGTATAGTTTGGGTTTTACTGATTCACAGTCTGTCACCTTTGTTCTGGGTGTATGGCGCGTTAATTGGCCTTCCGGCGTTTGGCCGACCAAACCCTCAAATTCAGACGTAGCTGCTAATCCAGGAAACGTAGCTCCATAAACACGTGAACTCCTGTCTTAAACAAAACGTGCAGCTTTACACTGCAGCATTCTTCCTGGAACGAAATGACTCACTGAGTTTTAAATGACATCTTGAAATGTCCTAAAGCTTGGTCCTGCTGTTGAATCCCTACAGATGAAACCTTCCTTGTCTCTGTCATGTCCTGTCCTGTCACCTGCCATTCCCAGACCTGTTGCCACATTTGTGTTTCATTGCCGCAATAAGATGATTGTTTTGTTTCTTGTCACTGTCAGCGTGAACTTTTTTTTTTTATTACATAGACTGACAATAATGTAACTCATGGGGATCAATTTGTAAATAAAATAAGCAAGCATTGGCATAGCCAATAGGTCTCGCCTTTGGGACCTTATAAGTGTTAAGCCATGCAACAGTTAATTTTGTTGCAGTAAGGATATTGTGCTGCATAACTAAATCCTTATAAGATCCCAAAGGCGAGACCTATTGGCTATGCCAATGCTTGTTCATTTTCTTGTCTCTTGTTTCTGCCATTAAAATCTGCTCAGATATGCCCACCTTCATTAAAGTCTATCGCTCACAGCCTCCAAATTGCTTACTGGAATTTTCTGCCACGTCTCAATTGTCCTCAATCCTTATGTCCATTTGTTTTGGAGTGTCTTTCATCTTTGCAAAGTTGCCAAAGACTTTTCATTCAACTCTGCTCCAACCTCTCAGACTGGCATAGCATGACACTGTCACAGGGATTATGCTGGTAAAGCAGAACTGTGCCTTGGGATAACAGGACGTCAGAATATAGGGACTCAGTATCTCTATCACGTCAGTACCTGTTGGCCCAAATCCTTGCTAGCTCACAGTGCCTCAGCTGAATTCCTAAGGTGATTTTGTCAACCTAGAACATTACCGTTTAGTCCTCAAGGGATCCGTGAAAAAAGATCATCACCTTTCGTCACTCACTCATGCATGTCTATAATAAATAAAGAAAGGTTTGAAGAAAGTTAACAATACATTTATTGAAACTATTGTAGATTATGAAGCAGATGTGCTACGACACATAAACAAATACAACTAAGCAACGTAATCAACATTGCTAGCAGGCTCTATACAATAAACAACCCCACCATGGCAAATTATTTATCTTTCTAAGCCTAGCCTTACTGTGTGAGCACAGGGATATTAGTGCTCTCTGGGATTGGCCCCAGACCCTATACCTGGTGTATATGGTTTGGTGGTCTGCTTCATGAGTGTAAACTCAGTTTACGCAAGGCTGCATGTCAGGTCCTGCTTTCGTTCGTTCTAGGACTGGTCTCTCTGCTAGAATACTCCTCTCTGTCCCCAAGGGGGACAAGTCACAGCTTAAATGATAACTACTGTGTTGGAAGACTGCAGCTGTGCTACTGTGTTGCGACTCAAACATAAGGAGATGTTGCTGACCGTACAGAAAATAACAGTACACAATGTTGTTTTTTGTTGTTGTTTTTTTAGGGTGTTAAACTCTACCTTTATTGAAGTCCTAAACGTAACACAGCCGGGTGCCTACATCCCATCGGGCCGGCACAGCAGTATATGACATTCAATGCATAAGGCAGTGGGGGGTACGTACACAGCAAGCCGCCTACAACCCAATGGGCCGGCCGCGTCAGGTAGGCAATCAAATCAGGCAGCAGTCAATTTAGGTCTCCTAAAAAGAAACAGTAAACCAAAACCCCCTAAACAGAATTCTTGCAAAAAACAACAGTCACAGTTAAGCCACATTGTCATCTAGTACCTTATTCCGGTTGCCACTCAGGTCCCAGGTAATTATGTATAACCAAGGATTGCTACCCCTCATACCCCACCCTCTGCCCCAATGTCCACAGAAGGATCTTATGGGCTCACGCCTGAAGAGTCCCCTGCCCCTGCAAGTTCCCCCCAACCTCCCCTCCCACTCCCCACCCGGTACGAACCCAGCTCTGCCTCCCCAGTGTCAGTATGTTCCAGAAGATATGCCCTAAGAGGGCCCCAAATATCCTTAGGGCGTGAGGAAGGTGGCATAAGGTCAGCATAAGTGTGCAGCTGTTCCTGGAAGTCTACGAGGTCAGTAAGCCACTCTTTAAATTTGGGGGCTCGGCCGCATCCCAGCGACAGGCTATACGCCGTTTCGCCATCAAAAGAGCTAGAGAGGCGAACCTCCTGACCTTAGCTGGAATTTGCTCCATATAGCCCAACAGGACGGTAAGGGGATCATCAGGCACATTTTCCCCCATCATGACATCCAGCGCCTGTAGAACCTCCCTCCAATATTCCCGAACAAGCGGCCGTCCCATGCCAAATGTCCAAAATCTGCGCCTTAAGCCCTGCATCTGTCACATCGGTCAGTGTCTCGCAAGGGTAGGCGGTGTAGCCTTGCAGGTGTATAATATAAGCAGTGAATGTTTTTATATTGTATGAGGCGTAGCCTACTATTTGCAGAGATGACCCGTGTTTGACGGCAGCAATAGGCCCATTGCTCCTACGAGATGGGAGCATCCAACTCTTCCTCCCACTTCCCCTTAGCTGGAGCAGGGCTCCTTTCCCATTCTCTTTGAGTGGAACTATACAAACGCGACACCACATGCTAAGGGGGATTTTGTTGCGGTAGATTATGTAAAGGAACCATGACGGGAGGCTCCGACGGGAAGCTCCGGGTTAGTGACTGCACATCTTGCCTAAGTCACACATAGTAAAAGCGCTCTAAAGGAGATGGGGTGTAGGGGCCAAAAAACTCCTCACTAGTCTCAAACTTCCCGTTTGTGTATAAGTGGCCCCAAGTAAGATAGGACATTTTCTGCAGCAAAATAATTTTTGGGACTTACCCCAGTTCACATTAACGCCAGAGAGTTGTCCGACGAGAATGAGCAGTCGGAGAATGGGGTTAGGGCTAACCGCGGGGTCCCGCAAGTAAAGTGTTAAGTAATCTGCGTATAAGGACATTTAAATTTGCCTCTCAGGATATATTAGGGCATGCTCACGATAGTGCTGCCGGACCTTCGCCGATAGGGGCTCAATGGCTATGGCAAAGAGCAGCGGCCTCCGTGATAGAGAAGGGCGCAGACTGAATGTCATTCACCACCACTCCGGCCCGCACCCTGGAGTAAAGCAAGTTGATCCACTCCATAAAGGGGGTCGGAAACCCCAAGCGCTGAAGGACAAAAGCGAGATAGTCCCACTCCAGGAAATCGAACGCCTTAGTGGCGTCAAGAAATACCGCCGCAGCGTTGGCGTCCGGGTCTATGTCATGGAGGAGCACAAATAGCATCCGCAAGTTATGAGATGTGCCCCGGGTGGGCACGAAACCGGATTCATCCGGACGCACCAGTGCCGTCATAAGGGGACTGATACGATTAGCGATAAGTTTGGGCAGGATTTTCACGTCCACATTTATTAAGGAGAGGGGCCTATATGAGTCGCACAAAGTAGGTGATTTGCCAGGTTTAGGTATAGAAATGATACATGTCTCTCTCAAAGTGGGCGGAAGTATACCGCTCTCCCGGGCCTCTTCAAACACGTGTCTCAGAACTGGGATAAGGAGATGATGGAAGGTTTTATAAAATTCGTCCGGGAGGCCATCCGGACCCGGAGCCTTCTCAGACTGTAACTGCATTATCGCTGCAATGATTTGCTCATCCTTATGGTGTCTTAAAAGGTATTCCCTCTGCCCGTCCCCCAGCCAGGCAATCACTGTATCCTCGAAGAAGGGAGCAAAATCAGCTGTCTGAGCTCTGAGTTTTATACAATTGTTTGTAAAAACGCCTGAAGATCTCCACAATCTCAGCCGCGTCGCTGTGCCTTTGCCTATCTTCCCCCTCAATTTCCTATGCTGTGTTCGAGAAGCGTGGAGGTCGAACCAAAGCCGCCAGCATCTTCCCTGGTCTGTCCCCCTCCCCATACTGCCGCGCTGTATATTTCCCTCTTTATTTACACTCCTTCTCCGCCGTCTCTTGATATTCACTGAGGGCACTACATAGCTTAGCTTGAAATTCAGGGGTGGGACATCGGCGCAGTTCAGCTTTGATGTGCCCAAGTTCTGATTCCAGGCAACACAAGGTGGATCGGCTGTCCCTCAGGACTTCTCCACTCTTCGCAATACATATACCCTGCACCGTAGCCTTGAAAGCGTCCCATAGTGTGGAATAGTGTGCCACCGAGCCCTCGTTCCTGGGAAACAACTCTGCGATCTCCTGCTCTAATTCCTGCTTGAATACTGGGTCCAATAGGGAGAGTGGGTTAAAGCGCCAAAACTGAAAAGGGGAGTCAGTCTGCGGGAGGGTCACAGTGACCAGTACCGGGGAATGGTCTGAGTAAGTCCGAGGCAGGTGTGAGGAGTGTGTAACCCATGGGGCAAGGCCCTTCGAAGTAAACCAGGCATCTATCGTCGACCAAGAGGCCCGAGCGGTGGTGTAGCAGGTGCCCTCCTGCCTAGTCTGGTGCAAATGTCGCCAAGCATCAACCAGTTCATAGTCCTCAAGTAATGACTTAAGGGCGGCCTGTGAACGGGAGTAGTGGTGTGGTTGCGGGTGTGAGCGATCCATACCAGGGGTAATTGTCACATTGAGATCTCTCCACCTCCCCCCCCCCCCCCCCCCCCCATTAGAGATGCACTGACCCAATCTCCAATATCTTTCCTCAGCACCTGGAAAAATTCCAGATCATCAGTGCTAGGTCCATATCATGACACCAGGCTGAAGGTTTGATTGGCTATTCGGCCCCAAAGAATGGAGTACCACCCTGCTGATAAATAACATTTCCCAATGAGGTATATAGGTGGGACTTCCTCACTAGTATGCACGTGCCGCTGGCATACGTAGAATAGGAAGAGAAGCACATGTGACTGGCCCATCGTGCAGCAAAGGTAGGGAGGACAGTGGGGTTAAAGTGCGTCTCTTGTAGCATAGCGCAGTGTATATTATGTCTGTCTAAATAGAACAGTATGTGCCTGCGTTTACGGGCCTCCCCCATCCCTCTGACATTCCAGGTAAGGAAACGGTAGGCATGGGGTCCCAAGCGCTCATCCATTGCAAAACCTGGGGTATCGCATTTTCCTGTAGCGTGTAACGGCATCACGGTAATCAAAGCTCATGGCAACAGTGGCCCAAAATACAGTGGCTTGTGACGTGGCATGACATCAGTCATCACATAAAGTCTCAAATAACAGTTCCCCGCCCACATCAGCAGCCCAATCTTGCCATGGCCCAATTCCCCCCCCCCCCCTCCCCCCCCCCCCCCTCCCCCCCCCCCGCCCCCACCTCACAAAATTAGGCTCCCAACAGGGGAAAAAATCTGTACCAGTGCCATAACTAATGGTACTAAACCCACATTCATCTCAGTAAGGGGTCACCTGTGAGGTGGAGTCTAGTGGGCGACCAAAGGTCTTCCTCGCTATAGCGAGGGTGCTCGGGAGAATATATAACGGTCATCTAGAACTTAATTACATACAAAAAACATTTCCTAGAACCATCCGCTTTTTTTTAGCAGGCATAGGGGCAAAATATAACTGTTTTTGTCATAGCAGGTGGGCAGGTGGGCAGGGGTCGAGGAACCAGCCCAGACAGTTCCAAAGCGATTGTCTCTGTCCATGCCGCCATGATATCGACCAGCATAGTAAATTACTCAATTGGGCCCCAGCACCCCTTCAAGGGGGGACGAACAACCTCCCCCCCCCCCCAGGTCTCCCCCACATTATGCAGTTGCCCCTCTCACCTATCCCGTTCGGGTCAGGATCACCAGGTTTGTATTCACGTCCATGAGCGACATACAGGAGGTTGGGGATCATTCTACATCCGAAGTGCTTCCGCCAGCTTCAGACCGATGAGGCGGCGAAGCCCGCCCCGCCGCCGTCTTCGGCAGGATCTTCAGGAAGTACTGTGCAAGCTGCGGAGTGTTGAAGAAATGCTGCTTACTTTGATAGGTCACTTTAAATTTTGCAGGGAAGAGCATCGCATAAGGGATGTTAAGTTACTGTAGCTTCTTTTTCACCGGTAGAAATTTCCGTCTCTGCTCCTGGACTGCCATGGTGAAATCGGGGTATATCGAAATGTCCATCCCCTCATGTCGGAGCTGTCCCTTCTCTCTGGATAGGCGCAGGGCCACATCCAGGTCCCGGTAGTTGAGCATGCGGGCAATTATTGGGCGAGGTGTCGCCCCAGGCGAGCCGCCAGCGACCTATGAGCTCGTTCCACCACCAAAACCGGTGAGAATGCCTCCCTTCCAAATAAAGCAATGAGAAGGCGCTCCACATAGTCCTCCATCCTCCCGTTCGCGGTTGTTTCCGACATGCCCAAAATGCGGAGGTTGTTCCCTCGAGAACGGGATTTGAGATCCTCGTTTTTGGCCGCAATTACCCGCAGCACCCTCTCCATTTCCAGCGTGCATGATGTAGTTATGGTAGAAAGCGTCCTCCAGGTCCGAGATCCTCCGTCTCCGTCAGGCGCTCCTCATGTTTGTCTACTTTATGCGACACTCCATCTAGCCGCGCAGACATGGAGTCCATTTTGAATTCTATTGAGGTCAGGCTAGACTGCATGGCCTGCAGCAGATCTATAGGTCCGCAGTCGAGGGCGCCTGGGTCTCCGCCTGCTCCTCTTCAGGGTCTGTGTGCGAGCGCGTGCCTTTGCGCGCCTCAAAGTTCAGCTTCGGCTGGCGGCCGTCGGGTTTCCCCATGGTGCCCAGCTGTGCAGCTTGGCCCACCGCGTCAGTCCTCCTCCTCTCTATTCGGATCCAGGTCAAATATTAAGATGATGGCCCCCCTTTCCGTGTCTCACACCTTCAGTTCACAGCGCTGTTCAGCAGTGGGGCCGTCCCAGGATGCGCCCAGGGGGAGAGATCTAGCCCCCTTTGCCCCCCACGCCAGGGGTGGGGCAGAGAAGATGTCCCAAGCGCGCCCCCAATTAGGCCTTCACCGAATCCGTCTGGGGTCCCCACGTTGCTAACCGGGCCTCTTAAGGGGCTCTGACCCTAGCAGTTGGCAGGTGCTCCAACCGCGCTCCTGTGCAGGCTGCCAGGCTGGTGATGACACCTTCACAGGGCTTCCAGCCGCTGAGGCCCCTCTATCTGTGATGCCGGCACACTTCTCCTTTCCAGGCAGGCCAGAAGAGAGGGCCCCAGGCCAGGCAGCCGACTTGACGGTCAACAGGACTCTCTCAGCTCCACCTCCCGACCAGTAATAGAGCCGCCCGGAGGCCCCGCACATCTAGAGAGTTAGTGTCCGACCTCGATCTCAGCAGCAGGCCCGGCAGTCAACAGCAGGCTCCACTCACCGCCTTTCCTACTCCTGAGTGTCTCATTCAGGGACGGGGCCAGCACGGCTTCCTGCGGCGATCTCCAGCCTCGCCGCGTCCCGCTACTCCTCAATCCCGGCTTTGCCCCGACTCTCCCAGGCTGGCCTGCAGGGCCCGCACGTGCCGCTCGAGCAGGGAGGCCCCAGAGCTGGCAGCCAGGGGCCCTCTCAACATGTGGATCAGCTTCGCCCTCTTGCAAGATGGGCACCACGCACCTTTCCGCTCTGCAACAAACAGCTCTTTCCAGATGGAGTGCTGCACCACTTTTGCCGCCAGACAGTCTCCGCTCAGTCTCCGCCTTTGATGATCCGGCCCGCAGAGTCGTAGCCCACCGTCAGACTCAGCAGGCTCCAGAGCCAGCAGGCAGGCACCTCTCTCTCTCGCACTTTACGCTCGGCGTCGGCAGGCTCACGCTGTTGTCGCTGCACCCCGGGCAAAGTCGTTCTCAGGGGGCGGCAAGTGAGTGCCCCACAGCGCTCCGGCCCCTATTTCCAGGCCGCCCCCGCAGCTCCGCAGAATTCTTTTGGCCACAAGCAGGCCGCAGACTCGCGGCTTCTCCGCCACACGATCAGATCACCAGCACCAGTCAGGGTCAGTCCTTCTCAGTAACCCCGCAAACCGTGGGCCCTCAATCGATCGGGATCCGCGGCACCCCCAGTTACTGTCTATAAGGCCAATAGGAATCCCTCCGGCCTTTGTAATAGATAGGCACAATTTGGACAGCCTTCCAGCTGAGAGGGACACTTGCCCCTTCCAGATTATAGTTTGTCAATTTTTAAAATAAAGGTCCCATGACTTGATATTGGCCATAGAAAGGTCACCCGGGACCCCACCAGGTCCAGCTGCTTTTCCATGGGCGAGGGCCTTAATTGCCTCCAGTGAGTCCCTCATTTCAATCACTAAAGGACTTGTGGAAGAATAAGTTACATCATATTGCTGCGTAACATTGTCAGCCAACTGACTTTGTTGTGGCCTGTACAGATCTGTAAAGTGGGCATGCCAAACTTCTTGAGAGATTGTGTCTGGCAAGAGCCTCAATGGGCCCTCGTTACCATTTGCAACCAGCTTTACCATTAGTTTTGGTGTGTTTTAATACAGCTGCCTCATAGATGCCTGTTCTATATCTTCTATTCCCATTCCTCGATTTATCTTGAGTCAATTTATACTTGCTTCTTTATTTTATTTTCTCAACACATTTTATTGGGTTTTTACCAAAAAAGGACTCAACCAGGCCATATACATACACATGATTCCACAGGGTGAGTTTTGTTTCTTTTATCCCCAGAAACATATAGAACAAAAACACATGCACATTAAGCCCTCTGCACCCTCCCGTCCACGTCCACCCCATGCAGTGTCCAAGATCCTACGCAGTTGCAGTTTGGAATCTCGTCTCGGTGTCTTGTATATCTTGGCCATAGTGTCTTATTGTGATGTATCCCTATAGGTTCTGTATCGATCCCCCTATTCCTGACCCTGTTCTGGTTAACAAGTTAACTAGCAGCCATCCCATGATGCAGAAACCGTTATCTGATTAAGCCACACCACGGCACAGGAACGTGTTATCTGATTAGGTCATAACACTTGCCATCTAATTAGACAAGCAATATTCCTCCAACCCCTGATAAGGCATACGGAGTTCTCAAAACAAATCAAACCTATGACAACCTGGGAAAAACCCTGCGGCCATTGTTTTGATTTCACCGAGAACTTCAGCAAAAGAATGTGCTAACGACCAGCTCGTATGACATCCTTATTGACGTATCTATGTCCATCCTTACGTCAATCTCGGCACCTTACAGGTATAAATATTACCGGTATTGCCTTAAGCAAACACACGCGGTGGTGACGAGATCGGAGCAGCCAGACTTGCCGAAGCCCAGAGCAGAGCAGACCCCGCTGGCGCAGCCCCGCCTTCCTGACGCGCTGAGAACGAGACGCTGCTTTCTCCTGCCGAGAAATCCAGCTCCGACGCTTCCGAGCAGCCCTCGCAGGCAGCTTGGAATATCGAGACCAGAGACGAGAGATACCATCCCTCATTCATCCTAAATTCCAGGTACAGAACTGAATAACCCCTTGCAGAGAATTCTTGAGTCAGTCACTTGGCAAAACAAACTTAACTTAAACTGCTACTTTCTATTCCCGCCCACGTATTAGGCTTAGGTCAGGTACACTGGGGTAGGAGTAGTTAGAAACACCAGTTGAGTACGATTAGTCAAATGTATATGTGTATGTATCTATTTTATCCATTTTAAACCACCTTATGGCTTAGAAACATATAAATGTTTTTACAGTATTATTTTATACTTCTGCTTTTATTGTATGCACTTTACTTAACCATAAGTATTGCGATAATATCGATTCATTTCTCTTGTATGAGAAAAGAGACTGATCAATAAATACCATCTTTTTATTGAACACGCCCGTCTCTTCCTTTTCTCTACAATCTGGTGAGACTAAGAATGCACGTACTGACTGAGTAAAATAAGTTGTCTTTTGTTTTCACACGACTCTAGAGATACACTCTTGATTAGGGGAGAGCAAAGTTGTCATGTTCTATGGTTGTCAGAAACTAAATCCCTTCTTGTCTATCCAGGGAGGTTCAACTCCTCCTTGCCTATTCGAGAAAGTTTCTAGTGAACTCTGAGCTAGCTGGCAAACCCCAAACTTTAAGTCTAATATCGACAATAGAGACCTAGTTAACGTCTGGTCTAGGCCTATACTATTGAAGGTATTATTCCAATGCGCAGAGCCTATTGGGATAATAGGAACTACACTACATGGCGCCCAAACGTTTGGAAAGGCGATAAAACTAACGCAAGACATTAGAGTAACTCAGTCGTGCTTTTTCACTCAGACCCCTTTTTTTTCCCATAATACTCCAAAGACGTCTGGAGTGGGTGAAAGGTCATATCCGCCAAACCTCGCAGGAGGAAACTCCTATGTAGGGTTCTTGGTTTAGTCAACGTTGAAGGATACACTGTTCCAAAATATTGTGCATCTAATCTTTGTTTCCATAAGAAACCTGATCTGCAAACAAACGGAATAACCTTCCTGACGGTAAAATGGTAGACAGTGATGAAGAAAGAGAAACAGTTAGAATAGCAGCTGAACTCGCAGCAGCTGAAACTACTATGCAAGAAGCAGACCCTGATATAATACTCATCCCGGTCAACATAAGAAAATCTATAACTTTAAAACTTATAGAAAATGGACTGACACCTAGAGGTGGCACAGTCATATTCGTAATAGAGGCACACAAATATCGGCAGACAGAGGTATTCTATTCATGGATACACTTTCCAGCAGCAAACGCTGTAACAAAGCACTTCCACTATTACAAAACAGAGGAACCTCCTGAAGAGTACACTCCTTTCGAGGAGGTGGAAGTAC
Source organism: Lissotriton helveticus (assembly GCF_964261635.1). NCBI lineage: Eukaryota > Metazoa > Chordata > Amphibia > Caudata > Salamandridae > Lissotriton > Lissotriton helveticus. Next base: position 1,032,994,212 of record NC_136059.1, read on the forward strand.
CACTTAAATTTCAAGAGCACCTGCTTTTGTTTAATGGCGCCCTAAAACATAATAATCACATCACCAGGCTCGGTCCACTAGGTAGACCAGGAGCAACGTGGCCGGTCCTAGCCGGATACACACCACATCCAGACATCGAAAGAATGTCTGCAGCAGATCTTTTAATACAAATAAAACAATTAATAAAAGTACATAGACAATTAGTCCAATATGTAATGCGGACTTCAACAATTCAACCAGCAATTAAAATTCCACAGCTGACCCCTCATCAGGGGAACACAAATAAAATTACACCACAGAACATACAGTCCTGCCTAGGTAAAGTATCAGCTAAACGGGAACAAATACCATTCTGGTTAGCACAAAAAATCACCAAATAGAGGCGGTGTTTCCAGACACCACCCCGTTGGAAAAACACAGGATTCTGACTATCTGTCTTCCAATGGGAATCGCACCACACGTGGAGGACTGTGACACTTGGGGTACAGTCTTTGCTTCCATTTACACAAAAACGCATGGTGTTCCATCCATCTCGGTAATACCAGATGTGCTAAAACAAATTCAAGATGAATACGGTCCAGAACCCGCTTTAACTCTTGGTATGAAATTACTAAAAGACTTCAAGCAGGTCTCGGCAATACTATTAGCCAACATAAAGGGAGAAGCAGCAAACGTGGCGATCCGCCAAAGGTTAAAAGAAACAGATATAGCAGACCAACCAGCTGAAATTGCCAGAATTATAGAAAAATCCTATGAGGAACTAGGTAGAGATAATTTAGGTGGAATACCGGTAAAACCCCGACTGATTGAAAGTCCTGAAAAAGTATTTTTTAATAATTTAACATCACAAAAAAAGAGCTGGGATGGAAACAAACAATCCAATCCTAAAGAAAAGAAATTCCAGTCCAGAGGAAGGTCTCCTCGGCGGAGAGAAAGATCTCCAAACCAAGGACACAGGTCTCCCCAAAGTGAGCCCTCTGGGAAAAGATACAATCTTAGAAATAGGGATAATATTAAGAAGCCTGATAGATATCAAGAAATTGATACACGCCCCTCTCAATCTTTTCAGACTTCCTCGCAGAAATCGGAAAGAAGAGGACGATCAGAACAAAGAGAAGAGCACGCCAAGTCCAAAGACAAGGAACCTGCTCATCTAAAAAAGAAATTACAATTTCCAAAAAAGAAGGTAGCCAGTATTAAAGTAGTTAACAATGCCGAGAATACTGAGGACACAACTGAAAAACGGAGAATGGGCTCAGACAATGCTAGACAGCGCAGCAGAAGTGAGCATAGCTCGCAAAGTCCTTATGAATCATCTGGAGACAGTGGACACGAATGAATATCTTCAAGTGGAAACTGCAGACACCAGAGTTAGCAAACCTCACAAAATATATGAAATAACTTTACGTATAGAAGGGGATAAGACTAGAAAAATAAGGGGACTATTTTGGGATAATCTCTCCAAGGGCTATGACATCCTTCTAGCTGAAAAAGACTGGCCACCAGAGTTTGTCAGGGACTGCCCTCATGGCGAAGAAATAATTATGCCTGCCTTCTCAAATCATATCCCAATTCATAAAAAATACACACTTGCCAGAAAGTGGGCAGTAGCTCAAGCTCCTGCTTTATATAAAAATCACGTAGGATGGGATGAGGACTCTCCTCCTCACATAATCCAGTTAAAAACACAACCTACTGCACAAAGACAGTACCCAATTAAGCAAGAAGCTAAAAAACAGGTAAAAGAAATCCTAGATCAACTAGAATACCAGGGGGTGATTGAAACTTGCACCTCACAAATGAACAACCCTTTGTTTCCGGTTTCCAAACCAGACAATACATATCGTCTAGTTTTGGATTACAGACACCTTAACTCATGTTGCAAAACTTTTGCAGTGCAAAACTCGCATAGTGCTGCACTAATGAATAACATAGTGCGCAAAAAATACAAAACAACATTAGACATCTCTAATGGATTCTTTTGTCAAAACATAGCACCAGAGAGCAGATATTTGTCCGCGTTCTCAATAAATGGCACTCAAAAACAATTCTGTCGGTTACCCCAGGGGTTTAAGAACAGCCCAGGATTATTCTCAGCGAGAGTAACCGAGTTACTACAAACATATGATGACGAAGCATTATCTTATGTCGACGACATATACCTGACAGATGATGACTTGGATACTCACTTGAAGAGAGTGAACACCATAATACTTGGGTTCGCAGCAGAGGGTTACAAATTCAACTTTAAAAAATCTAGAATTGCCCATCTAACAGTCCTGTTCTTAGGATATGAATTATCAAGTGAAGGCAAAAGCCTGGCTGACAATTTCCTCGAGAAATGTGCCGTACTACAAGCACCTAGAACACTAAAAAACCTACAGTCAATTCTAGGCTTCCTAAATTTCGGAAGAACATACATTGCAAATTACGCAGAAAGGGTCAAGCCCCTTTATGATCTAATAAAACCAGATTTTAAAAGAACCAATTGGACTCAAATACACACAGAAATTCTGAGATCCTTACAAACAGACATGTTAATAAAAACAAAATTAGAAACACGTGATAACACACGCAATCTTGTGATTCGAGTCATCCCAGGAAGATGCGGATTCACATACCTGACCTCTAATGAGGGAGAAAAGGTACCAATTGCATTCAACTCACACTTGTACACAGAAGCTGAAAACAAGTTCAGCATTAAAGAAAACATTGTTCATGCAGTTCAAACCGCAATAGCTAGAGAAAAAGATAAAGCTGACGGTAGACGTATTACAGTCAGAACAGCAGAATCAGCCTTTGAGGCATTAACAACACCGTGTAATTTACCAACAACAGCATTGAATCCGGAATGGATACAATGGGTGAATTCAATTACAACGGACAAAGTAAAATACTACTTTGATCCAGAATTAAAAGAATTGAAAAATCTAGAATATGAAAGAACATTCCCTCTGCCAATCGACATTCTGCCCTTACGACAATACGCCTGTGTAATCTATACAGACGGACATGCTCAACCCTCCGTTTGGGGAGAACAAGCATACAACCCCACATGTGAGATTACAAAAGAAGTGTGGCGCGGAGGTAAACTAAGACCTCTATTAACAAAAACACACTCAGTAGAAACTAATTCAGAACAACAGACTGAAATAATAGCATTGAAAATGGCGCTAGATAATGCAGATCGCGAATTCCCGACACTCATAGTGTCCGATTCATATTACTGCGTCAAATCATATAACAACGATTTGCAGACATGGATTCAAAACGGTTACAAAGATGACACAGGTGCAACAATAAAGCAAAAACTGCTTTGGGAACAAATAGTTCTGTTAAAAAAAGAACTACCAAAGACTCACGTGATACACTCACTGAGTCATCAACGTGATGGCGTTCACGTTGCAGGGAATTCATTGGCTGAGACAGCCACAGCGGTAGCAACTAAATCGGCTTCCGTAGCTAGAAAAAAGCGTACAGTGAAATACATTGACGGTGAAACAATGCTGGCGGTGAAAACGTCATCAAAAGGCGACTGCTCAGCGCTACCGATCAACTATCCACTCAATTATACATACATAATCGATGCAAACTCCGTCCCTTTTGCTCGAATCCCTGGAGTGGGGGATAGGGTAATTCCAAACAAGGACAGGAGAACATTGTTAATAGCAGACGCACATATGGGCGAGGGTCTCAGACACCTCAAATTAAAAGATTCTCTGGAAGAATTACAATCAGTGTACTGGTGGCCAGGCATGAGCCTGCAGTATCACATTTTTGTAAAAAATTGCCCGAACTGCAACAGAAATCGCAGTGGCGAGAGAAACGGTATACTACCGTGGCGTTACTCTCCAGAAAGGATCAACAGTAATAAGCCAAGCGTCCGATTAACATATACAGGCTAGTTTCCACTTATAATGTAGATCCCCAGCACTCGGCTGACGTCTGGACTGTTATACAAAGATTTGCGAGTCTAAATGGCATATACGCTAGGAGCATGCTACGTTTGACCAATGTTTTCACTTTAGCCCTCAAGCCTGTGGGGAAACATGGCTAAATGAGCATAGCACAGCGGGATTCTTCTCACTTCCTTCCTGAGGGATACGGGATGGTGTAAAGAAAAAACCAAGGCATAAAGCTATCTATAACGGAAAGGATATTAGGTTCGGGAGCTGGGTGGGTCAAACATCTAATAAGTGTCCAACGTAGTCTAAACAACCTGCCAAGAAATTCTCTGAAGGGATTCAGTCCGTACGAATTATTGTTTGGAACTAGGATGTTAGTCTTAGATCTTGACAGTCAGACTTCAGTGGTGAAGGAAAAATGCTTTGATATCAAAGATCGTTTGGCTATTTTGCAGGACTTAAACAAAACAAGAAAAGACCTGAGCAACATAAAGTTGAAACAGCAGCCAACAACCACTGAAGAACCACCACCTGTCCCAGCAAGACCTGTCTGGATTCCAAAAGTCGGGGATCTAGTCAGAGAAAAGATCGCGGTAAAGAAGGAATTTGGGCCTTCTTACAGAAAAGCAGTTCCTGTCTTGTCTATCAACGGGACAAGATCAGTTGTACTACCGCCGCTTGCTGGTAAAAAGGAGAACCGAGTTGTATCCATCGACCTGGTAAAACCACAATCATGTGGCCGATAACAAACAGTAGGCCAAGTGGACTCCCGATAAGTAGCAGAATACCAAGGTTTGCTACCAATACAGAGGTCCTAACTAAGAGGCTAATCACATTCGAAACGCCTACAGAAGAACAACAAGGACTGTGCAACAATGCAATGGAACTTAAACCTCTGAAAACCCAAATAAAAACATTTAGTAAAGACACACCAACCTACAATGAAGTAACAAACGAATATGCAAGAAACAGTAATCCTGAAGCAATTGGAACAATTGACAGAACTGCATCCGGCTACTTCATAAACTTCGATGATTCCTCTGAAGACCTCAGTGAATCAAAAACACAGCCATCAACAAAAACCTTTAAAGATAAAGCTAAAGAACTTTTGAAACAACTGAAAGAAACCTATCTGATTTCTCCATCGATTGAATTTTGGGTGGGCTTTGGTGCATTTATCCTCATACTTTGGCTCATCATGGTACTAACTTTGGGACGCTTCATTGAGGGAAAATATGCTAAAATGGACACAGCAAGTCAGAAAATCAACTTGATCCTCAAACCACACACATCTTCACACGTCGAGAAAAGAGAACTTTCTTCATTCAACTTCACAGCCAATCCTATACCGGGTGGGGTAGCATGGGACAATACTGACTACGAAATTTATGGTCCGGTCGAAATCCTGAAATATCCACACCAAATCAAGATCTCATTGAGTGACTTTGTAAAACCAAGCTCATTTGCTGATGATTGGGACTTTGAAAGTATAAATAATATGATGTCTGACCTAGTGATGTCTGCTAAATTTACCAAACATGATTATTTGCAGGGTTCGACTAATTATGATAGTATGTACTGTTACAACCACTATGGTAACCCTTTTTTACATAAATCGGCACAACCTAGAAATGTTTTAAATTATAATCAATGGGAACATTGTGCAACCCCTCCAAAAGGAAGCTCAAGAACCTTTTATGACAAATATTCATACTTTTCAGGGTTCAACACAAGTAATGCTGAAACATTTTATTTCAAATTGTCAAATAAGACAGGGACAAAGACCATGCTTACAAACACGAAATTGATATATTCAGACTAATTTTTTGAACAAATGAATACTTTTGGTTTTGATTATTGGGACAAAAATGTTGAAGTAAAAAGTGTTTGGGGTACAAAAGAATGGCAAGTACAAGGTATAGAATCATTGTTTAGAGCCTGCATGATCCCAGAACAAATTATATTTTTAAATGACACTGTTCAACAAACCACCTGTCTTGGCTTAGCCAAAATCAAAGACTTAAATAAACCGTCTATTCCAAAGCCAACAATGAACAGCAATAGCTCTACAGATGAAGAGATAGACGTAAACTATGTATTAAACCAAAACAGAACACATCCTGATTGGAAACAATGGTTGATCTGGCCCACAGATACTAATAACTGTCAAGATAGATTCCTGAACAAAACACAGGGGTTCACATTGACCAGGCCAGACCCTAGATATTCCAAAAGACAACACCCAGGGATAATAACCACCTACAGTGTGGCCAAATTATGCCTTCAATGGCTACAAACTTCCACACTGACAGAAATTAAGCAACACCTAACTTTACTTACTGATGGTGCTGACTTGCGTGATTTCATTATGGGACCGCGCAAACAGCGTCAAAAACGCTTCATAGCAGCCTCTGTATATGCAGCTTACAACGAGGCCTGGAAGGTAACTCAAATTGAGACAGCGGAAAGTATACGGGAAATTGACCGTATTAATTTGGAAAAATCACTTTCTGTAGTGGACAATGGGTTAATGACTCTGTCCTCCAGAATTTTTTCTTTGGACAGCATTGTGTCTTCAGCAATCGACATAATATCGCAAGACTTACTGTTGTTACAACACGGTCAGTCTCAATTGCGTTCTATTGTACAGCTTGGCTGGACGTTACAAAATCTGCGTTCAGGCTATGTGCCTTGGCGGTTAATCAACACAACGTCACTATTCAATATCTTTAACCTTACTGATAAACAAATCAGTATGGCACAGAAGGGTGCTGATTATACAATCCTGAGCATTGAGAAACTCGATAGATTACCAGTGACAATGTCAGAACGACCTGTCAGTGAATGGATAATACATGGGAAAATTAATATTCCAATTCAACCTTCAGGTTTCAATACTGCCAAAAATATATACAGGCTGGCATGTACGAAAAATTGGGAAAAGGGTACATTAAGACAACATGGAATTTGCCCTATTCACATGCATGTGTCAGTAATAATGTCAGTGTAATGGAATTAGTTTGCATGGAGCCTGTGAAGGGAACTCAAATAACCTTTCATGTCACCAGCTAGGCACACCTGCAACAGAGATAGAACCATTCTTTCAAAGACTCTATAATGGGAGTTACATTCTAATTGTGGACCGCAGATGTTGTAGTCTTATGCCCGGGACTCCTTATCTCGTAACTACGACTGCGAAGGTCAAGTGCTGTGGACGCTTATTGTTCCCCAGCTCCTTTCCAGACAGGGAGGCAAGGGCATGGCCTAACTTGAAAATTACTTCTATTCGAATAGATACTTTAAGCAGAATGAAAACAGTGCTTCTTCAGACGCCGACCAGGCTCACGTCATCAAAAGAAACGTATGATCTCCTAGTCGCAAGGACGACTGCAGAGATTCACTCATTGTTATCAACTAATTCCCCCATACATTTCGCGGAAATCCTGAATGAAATCTTAAATATTTCTGATACCAGTGGAGTCTCAAAAGTATTTAAGACAGTATTTTCAATGGCATTAACACCATTCAAAGCCATACTGGGTATTTTTCCAGATTTCGTCCATTCGATTTTTGGCGGACTTCCCCTCATTTTGGGACTAATTGCAGGAATCCTATTCTTAGTCCTTATATTTCGTTATGGCAAACCATGTCACAGACAAAACACCTGCGACAAGGGAAGAAACAATCCGAGCCATTGGATACCGGGACCGGATATAAAAAATCCTGGGACTTTCCCGGCTTAGAGACCTGAACATGACTTGGTTTCTTTCATTTCGACCAATATGGCATCGATGTGTTTTACCTGTATTAAGGTGCTTGCTGTGCGGAGAAGAATGCGTGTTGGACACCTGTCTGACGCTACAATCAGATGCGCCAATGGATGCAGAAACATTGTTGGGTCCGGTCACGGCTCATGCATTGTGCTGCCCTCAACGGCTACCAATCCTGATGACGGCATTCGTGGAAACTTCACCACTACGATTTAGGGGTAGTGAAGTTCAAGATGAAAGCAGCATCGATCAGGTACGACCTTCTGTCAGCAATACTAATCAAAACGTCAATGGAGACAATCATGCGCACGAATGCATGGTTACACCTTTTTCCGAGTTAGTGGTACTCTCCCAGGAAGCTGTTGACAGCTTTTTCGACAGTCTAAATGATATGATGTTCTCACCAGAGCAGAAATAGAGACTTTTGAGCAAGCTAGCACACGGCGTTCCAAACACCCTGAATGTGGCCTTCAACTTTAATGATAAAATTACATGAACAATTTTCCCTCCAGTTCACGGACAGCAAATTTTTCGGCAGCCCCAAAATATTTTTACGATTTTTTCGGGACACTAATCATCTGCTTAAAGTAAGAACTATTCTTAGAGAACTAAAATTTCTATTTTTAGAAACTTTATAGACATTAGCTGCCCGCTGGTATGTTCATAATTATGTTTATTCTGTGATGAAATGGTCTCGAACTTTTTTTCTGTATTAAGAGCCATTTCATGTGTAAATTCTCATATACAACTTAGCAATAGTGTATACATATGCGTGATTACTTTAGCATTATTCTACAGCGTGAGTGCATATAATACATATGACTGCTTTTTCCGTATATTAGATAATTTCGAAATGCATTATGTGTATTTTGGGGTGGTAAGGTATACACGATACTCTACAGTATGTTTTACTATGCCTAGATTCGTAAATATGTCCATAGTTAGCGTGGAGTGGGTGTGATGTATTCCTATAGGTTCTGTATCGATCCCCCTATTCCTGACCCTGTTCTGGTTAACAAGTTAACTAGCAGCCATCCCATGATGCAGAAACCGTTATCTGATTAAGCCACACCACGGCACAGGAACGTGTTATCTGATTAGGTCATAACGCTTGCCATCTAATTAGACAAGCAATATTCCTCCAGCCCCTGATAAGGCATACGGAGTTCTCAAAACAAATCAAACCTATGACAACCTGGGAAAAACCCTGCGGCCATTGTTTTGATTTCACCGAGAACTTCAGCAAAAGAATGTGCTAACGACCAGCTCGTATGACATCCTTATTGACGTATCTATGTCCATCCTTACGTCAATCTCGGCACCTTACAGGTATAAATATTACCGGTATTGCCTTAAGCAAACACACGCGGTGGTGACGAGATCGGAGCAGCCAGACTTGCCGAAGCCCAGAGCAGACCCCGCTGGCACAGCCCCGCCTTCCTGACGCGCTGAGAACGAGACGCTGCTTTCTCCTGCCGAGAAATCCAGCTCCGGCGCTTCCGAGCAGCCCTCGCAGGCAGCTTGGAATATCGAGACCAGAGACGAGAGATACCATCCCTCATTCATCCTAAATTCCAGGTACAGAACTGAATAACCCCTTGCAGAGAATTCTTGAGTCAGTCACTTGGCAAAACAAACTTAACTTAAACTGCTACTTTCTATTCCCGCCCACGTATTGGGCTTAGGTCAGGTACACTGGGGTAGGCGTAGTTAGAAACACCAGTTGAGTACGATTAGTCAAATGTATATCTTTTTTATCCATTTTAAACCACCTTATGGCTTAGAAACCATATAAATGTTTTTACAGTATTATTTTATACTTCTGCTTTTATTGTATGCACTTTACTTAACCATAAGTATTGCGATAATATCGATTCATTTCTCTTGTATGAGAAAAGAGACTGATCAATAAATACCATCTTTTTATTGAACACGCCCGTCTCTTCCTTTTCTCTACAATCTGGTGAGACTAAGAATGCACGTACTGACTGAGTAAAATAAGTTGTCTTTTGTTTTCACACGACTCTAGAGATACACTCTTGATTAGGGGAGAGCAAAGTTGTCATGTTCTATGGTTGTCAGAAACTAAATCCCTTCTTGTCTATCCAGGGAGGTTCAACTCCTCCTTGCCTATTCGAGAAAGTTTCTAGTGAACTCTGAGCTAGCTGGCAAACCCAAAACTTTAAGTCTAATATCGACAATAGAAGACCTAGTTAACGTCTGGTCTAGGCCTATACTATTGAAGGTATTATTCCAATGCGCAGAGCCTATTGGGATAATAGGAACTACACTACATTATTTCAGTGCTTAACTGTATTTCGGCAGTGCATACTGGCTCCATGAACAAGGCCAGATGATCTGCCCACCTCTGCCACATCTTCTAATGTTTGAGGGCGTCCCATTGCCTGGAACACTGCTACCACCAACCTCATACAAATGTCCATCCCATGCTTTCCCGCCGCGGTTCACTGGCCTTCCACTGTCGTGCGATTTTCCCTTTTCGCAAGTGTGAGCCCAAGAAATATAAAATGGCATTTATAGCGGTTCCCGCGAACCTGGAGCAGCTTTGGGAGAAACAGAATGTCCCATGCAAGAACCTCTGCCAAACAAGGACACCAATCTCCTCCAGACACGTGTCCGTATATTGCAACTCCACACAGTGTGTATGAACGTGCCTTCCTCAGTCTCACAACGCAGACACGTAGGAGAGCCTATGAGGCCCATGTGCTACAGACGGCATCTCGTATAATATGCTCGGTGTAGATATTTTAATGGAATCAATATCAGACGGGGAGCTATCGCCGGACAACAGCGGCCTCCTGGCCCTCTGCCCAATTTTAATCATCCACATTGTCCAGATCAGTTTACCATGCCACCCGAAGGGCAGGCAGCATAGTGGCGCTGTTAGTAACTAGGGATTGATATATTTGGGAGATTTTATCATACGTGCCAACATTTTAGAGCAGGCAATTGGGAGATTTAAAGAAAATAGTCGGGAGAATGTATTTTCCCAGCGGACTTATGTAGAAGCAGAGGCAATCTGCCAGAATCTGGTCTGTTGTAATGTTTGGTTAGTGAAAATCAGCATTTCATTTTCAGCAGTTTAATAACAAAGCGCAAACAAAAGCGGAGTTCTAAACTGGTTTTTTATTTGCGCTATATAAAACTGCCAAAAATAAAATTTCGAGGCCTATCACATGCTCTAATCTTCCCCTCCAAAAATTAAGGACCAAGCCTTAACCTTTGACATAAGAGTTAGTTCTTGGAGGGGGGGATATTGCAGCATGCGCTACAGACATAAGCATTTTGCCAGTTTTACAAAACTTTGAATCTGGTTTATTCATGCAAGAATCTGAAGGTGAGAGACTATCTTTGAAATCGGTAATCTCCCGTCTGAATCAGGGGGGTTGGCATGTATGATGTTATGGCTTTCCAGATCGCCTATTAGGAGCTAACAACGGATTAAAATCGTGAATGTTCGAAATGGTACGCAGGCAGATAGTGTGGCACAGCTGCAAATATTTATAAAATTGACTGCAATGCTTTAAGAATTCAGATTTAAGCTGCTGGAATGATTTAAGTATGATTCTATGTATGACGTCACACAGTGTGGAAATGCCAATATGATTCCATCTCTGACAGCCCTTCAGCCTAGCCACTTGTGGGAGGATGGAGCCTCTCCACAGCGGCGGTGTCTCCCCTGTCAAGGTCTCCCACCAGGCCATTCTGCGAAGGTATTGTATCCACACCTGCACCACTACTCTAGCCGCTGTGGGGGAGGGCACACACATCCGATCCAATATACAGCAGGTCAAGTACAGAGACCTCGCCCATCACTCACCTCTCAGTGGCATAAGTTGAGCCATCCCGCAGGCTGTATCACCAGTTATTAAGGATCTGGAGGTGAGAGGCGGCATAGTATGATTGGACACCCGCAGCAGCGATGCCACCACAGTAGATATACTGAAAGCTGGTTCAGAGGGCTATGCAGGAGGCGCGTCCACCCTACAGGGACTGACCCAGTAATGTTTTGATCTGTCGTAACCAATGCGGAAGGGGCAGTACAAGGGTCATTCTAAAGTTGGTATAGGTGGCGGAGCAGCAAGACCATCTTTAAAATAGCAGTTCTGACAAATAAGGATAGAGGCAACATGGACCAAGAGTTGACCTCTGCCATGACACGCCTGAGCCATAGTGTGGTCCCATTAAATAGCAGGAAAATGCGATAGGAACACTCCAAGATATTTGAATCCTTCAACCGCAAGAGACCGCTCCAAAGCCCAGGCCGTGTTGCCCGGCGACCTGCCCAGTGGCAACAGGACAGACTTGCCAACATTCATATATAGTCAAAAAGTCTTGCCAAAGACCTGCATAATTCGCAGAATACGAAGTTCCAAAGCCGCGGGGTCAGTCATGAAAAACAAGAAGACATCTGCATATAGTGCAATTCTGTCTGACAGTCCTGCAGACCATTCAAAGCCCCTCCCCTGGGCATCTACCCTAAACCAGACAGCCAAAGGCTCCATTGCCAGGGCAAATAATGGAGAGGACAATGGACAGCCTTGACTATTGCAGTGTCAAATAGGGCAGAAACTGCACCCGCCGAACTGAGGCAGTCAAATCAGTGTATATCAAACATACATATGATAGAAATCAGGCCTAAGCTACTGAAGAAGTGCGAATAAGTACTCCCAACTCAAGGAGTCTAATGCTTTATCGATGTCTGCCAATAGCATTGCTGTGGGTCGACCCAATCGGTCTGCCAAGGCCATGGTATTGTGGACATGTGGTATGTTAGGACGAGTGGCTCAGTGGGGCATAAACATCAGCCTTCTCTGGGTGAACTAGGTCAGGCATGTGCGTCATCAGTATGGTGGCTAGGTTCTTAGCGAATAGCTTGACCTTGATGTTGAGGAGAGATAGCGAACAATATGAGGAGTGAGCCTCCAGCGGGTGCCCTGGCTTGGGGAACACAATTTCAGCGTGTCTCTATTCTGAGGGTTGTTGCAGCTCTTTGAGCACTATCTCAATCATTCCCACCAGGTGCGTCCCCACTTGCAGCATGTAGGCTTTGAGGAATTCACTGGAAAAACTTTAAGGCTTAGGAGCCTTCCCGGGACCCAACTCCGCAAGGGCTGCAGTCCATTCCTCCTCTGTAAACGACTCATCCCGGTGCCCTCTGGTGGACGCGGACAGGAATTTAGGCGCGGCCGTTGATGAAGTCATTTAGTTGGTCTGCAGTCACAACCTCTCTTCCGGCATATAGGGCCTCAAAACTCTAACTCTGCAAAACTCCGAGTCACTTCCCCAGGATCCGACAACAGTCCTCCCCACCTGTTGTGAATAGTTGGCACTGGGGCGATCGCCTGGGACAACTGACACAGCCTGTGGAGCATTTTCCTTGATGTGTCGTCCCACCGGTATATACAGCTCTGGGAAGCATGCCTAGTGTACTTGGACCACTCTAGGAGCACCTTTTGATAATATTGTTGGGTTAGGCCCAACTGCAGCTGTGCTGCTCCGCCACCTTTGCTGCGGCATGATCCTCACGGTCAAGAATCTACGTCTCCAGTTGAAACGACACCGACTGGCGCTTGCTGGCACAAACACTGATATCAACACATCTAAGAGTAGGCTTCATGACCTCCCACAGTACTATCTTGGAGAAGGCGTTCTCGAGGTTAAAGAAGAAGTACTCCCCAATGGCGCGATGCAGACGCGCTTGTAAAGCGGGTTTTTCAGAAGCCAAGGCGAGAGCTGCCATCTGAAGGAAGGGCATAGCTGACTCACATGAAACCATAATGCCACTGGGGAATGCCCTGACAGCCCTCTAGGCAGAATGTCCACCCCAGATGCCTGATGTATGAGGCCAGCCGGCACCAGCAGGTGGTCCAGCCTGGAGAGAAGGAGCCATGGACTGTATGTATAACCCGCATCAGCGGGCTGATAGGTTCGTCAAACGTTTGCCCACCCTTGCGCCATCCCTAAAGACATCAGTCTGGAACCCCGGGCTCCCGCACCACCTCCATTTGCACGCTATCTATCCACCTCCGGGGAAATTACATTGTTCCAATCGCCTCCAGCTACTGCCAGACCGTCTGGCAACTCTCCCCATAGGCTGATGATGCAGTCCACAAAGGATTGTCCCCGGGGGTTGGTGGGTGCGGTATACACACTGTTGATGACCAGGGATTCCCCATAAACTGCACCAGCTGCAAAAACACACCTGCCCTGAGTTTCCACCCATGTTTTGATGGACTGAAAGGGAACCCTGCGATGGATAAGAACAGCCGCACTCCGCCATACCCTCACGAACCCGGAATGGAATGCGTGTACCTGAATCTAGTCAGGCACAGGACCTTGGACCCAAGGAGAATGTCCGCATGTAACCTTTTGGTCTGTCTAAGCACTGCCCCGTGCTTGACCTTGTCTAAAATGCCTTGGGCATTCCATGTTAAAACACAGAGTTGCCCGGCGGTGCAAGTGGGGTCTGTATCAGCCACCTGGAACTGGGGCAGATATATTCAGATCAGCTGCAGAGAGAATTATGGTCCAGTGGGCGCCAGGCCTGTAGAATTAAACCTTTAACAAAACATTTACCCCCCACCCCCCCCTTGTCTACCCAGGCCCCAATACCTCGCAAACCTTGAAGTATCTGTAGCGGAGGGGGCCCTTGACAGAAGCCAATGTGGACCAACTCTGGGCCCGTCCAATGGATTCCCATATTCCGCTAACAACCCGGAATCTCCTCTAGAGAACCTTAGTCCGAGGCATGCTAGAGGTGCAGCTGATGGATGTGTGCCTTCATCTCGGGCACACACGCGATAATGTTCAGTCCAACATATAAGATAGGGACAGTTCCATAAACTGCAGCGGAGCGAGAGCTTTGCCCTCATGTTACAGAAAAGCCTCAGTGTTCATCATCACGATGCTTGGACTACCAGGAAGAGCGCAACCTGTCCCGGTGCTTCTCCGCGGGCCTAGCGTACTGCAAGCATCTGTCACTCATAGACTAATCTGAGTTTAGGCACAGTGAAGTGTGGGGATTCATGGACACAGTCTACGTAAAGTTCTCCTCGGGGATGTAAAAGAATATGGTTTGAGAATTGACCTCCACATGCATACGGTCAGGGAAGAGTATCATATATGGTATTTTAAGGTTGTGTAGGCATTTCTTTGCAGTAACAAAGGATTGGCGCTGCTGTTGAACTGTTTTAGCATAGTCCGGATATAATATGATGCGGTGGGATTCGAAAAGAAGCGTGTCTTTCCTGCTTGCAAATTTAAGGATAGCGTCTCTCATAAATGTTAAGAAGTTTGGCAATAACTGATTGCGGCTGGGCATCCGGGGGGTTTAACACTTGCTCCCGATGGGACAGTTCGTTCACAAAACAAAAGAGTGAGTCTGGGGGTACAAGTGCACTAATCCATTGGATGAGGAATTTGCCTAGTGACTCGCCTTCACAGCTCTCGAGAAAACCCACAGACTGTCAGTTGTTGTGGTGAGCATGACCCTTCGCATCCTCGACTCATACTGCCAGCTCCCTGGTCACGGTTGTGAGTGTAGCAACTTTTTGCTGGAGAGAGATCATGGAGTCCTCCACACTAGATGCTCTAGTCTCTGCCTCAGTGATCATCTCTACCACTTTCCGTAAGTCCTGGCACCGCAAATTCACGTACGAGGCAACTGCACGGATTTTAATGTCCACCATGTCCATTGATTGGGTAATGTCGGCTAGGAACGCTGCATTGTCAGGCCCATCCCCAAGGTCACCCCTTAGTAGCTGGCAGCAGCCCCAGCACCTGTACATTTGTCCATGTTCCTTCTTTTGGTCGTGGAGCTTGGAAGGTAATCCTTTGTGATTATGTGAAGCTACCGCACAATCCATACACAGCGCCGCACCATCCTCCAACCCGCCAGACCGACTACCCCTAACCACATGTCCAAGGGGGTGGGACAAGCAGTTTGGATAAAAGGGCATTCCAATAATGTGGAAGCAAATGGATATGTCAGCAGTCTTGCTATGGACCTCCGAAGTGTGTGGATTCACAGTAGCTGGGTAGCACTTGACCACAAACCGCAGCAACACCTGGCTTGGCCACCTCCGCGATTATGAGTCCACCCCCAGTAGTGCCTCCTAAAGAGTGGGGCCTACTGGAGCATGTGTGGGTCAATGTGGTTTCTGAATTGTAGGTCACATTTCCTTGATATGTAGAGGTACAGGCAACTTTGCGGCGTTAACAGCGGCAACCGGTTCCCAGCAACACAGTACTCTTCGGTCCTACAGGCCAAGCAGCGCCAGGCAAGCCAGCAACATGGGGGGTAGAGATCAGGGGCTCGTGTAGGGGTCATGCAATCCGGTCGAACCAGCTGCGACTTCCTCTGTTGGCTTAAAATCTCTGTTTGGGGCCCTCCGCCAGCCCAGGGACCCCCTGGGCACTGACCTCATCGTTCCGGCACAGCTGCGGATCCTGCCACGGTGCCACGCAGTGACGCCCCGCAGAAGGGGTATCACTGCAACACACCTGCATGTCCTTTTTAAATAAAAAAATGTGTGTTTGTTTAAAAGGTAGAAGTACTTCACCTATATCCGGTTATATTACCTCATTGGGAGTTATTTAATATGATGGCTTTTAAACATGCACATAGAAACATTCTTGCCTACCCTTCCCTTCACTGATGACAATGCTAGAGGGTCCTGCTTCAGCCAAGGTCCAAGGATCAGACTGAAAGTAGTGATGTTCTGCCTGCCCTATCAGACTACCATATAGTACCTTCACATATTTAAAGACTATGCTTAACTTTTGTACATGGGCCGTTTATTGTAATCATAGCTGTGTTGCAGCTTGCTCCAGTATACACCCTAAGTTTTAATGGCACAGGTTCTGACTTGCTATCCTTGTCTGGGAACACAGCTTTTAACAACAGTTGGGTTCTAGTGTCTGGTCAGCTTGTGACCTTAGGTTACTTCGGAGCGTTACATGTGGGAGACCACAAGAATGCCATAGTGATGAAGTAGGATGACTATCTGGAAACGTAAGGTAAGCTGCAAATTACGCTAGTTAAGTTGGCTTGTTAGAAAATAGCACCAAGTGAAACTGCCTTACTTTCTTTTGCATCTGTTTTAGTTCAAACTCCGAAAAGGGGATGAGAGGAATGATTGCAGTAAGCCTGTCACTGGCAATCACTCGGGGTAGCATTTGCAAATCATTGTTTTTTCCCCACCATGCCACCTTAGTTTGGACCCAAGCCATATGCAAGTCATTCTCTACCCTGTGCTTATAGAAACAGTCCTGATCTAGATGCCAATCCAGGTTCTCCCTGAATCCTAACAAAAGCAACCAAAGACTGTGCTCACTGTGTAAACTTTGGGTCATCTTCATCATAAATCATACCAACATCACCTGTGGTTACATTTGTTATGTTTGTTATATCACACTAATCACCCAAGGGGGTATTCAGGAACTTCGGAAGGTGTGAGGTGCCCATGGTGCTCATATGAAGAGCACAGCCTCCAGTTTCTTGCGTAACTCAAGAAGTGAGGAAGAGGCTCTGATGCGTTAAGGGAGGTCATTCTATGTCTTGGGTGCAATGTAGGAGAATGAGCAACCTCAAGTTTTGGTTTTGCAGATGTGGGGAATCTGTGCTAGTGAGTGAGGCAAAGTTTGGGGGTCTGGTCGTTTGGTGAAAGTGTATGCTGCTGTTCAGGTATTCTGTGTTGTGTAGGGCTTTGTATGTGTGTGTGAGAAGTTTGAATTGGCTGCGCTGGTGAATGGGGAGCCAGTGAAGCATTTTGAGGTGTTTTGTGATGTGGGTGCGGCATGGGAGGTTGAGTATGGGTCTTTGCTGTGGTGTTCTGGATAGTCCTGAGTCTGTGTAGTTGTTTTTTGGAGATTCCGGCATAGCGAGTGTTGCTGTAGTCCATCCTGCTGTTAATGAGTACTTTTGTGATGGTCTTTCTGGTGTTCGGAGAAAACCATTTGAAGATCTTTCGTAGCATGCGTAGGATGGGGAAGCATTGACTTGATCTGGCATGTTGAGATTGTCATTTGGGTTGATCCCTAGATTTCTTGTGTGGTCTGTCTGTATGAGTGTTGGTCCTAGCTCCAACGGCCATCAAGTGGTGTCCCATGGGGGAGGTCTTGTTGCCAAAGACCAGTGCTTCTGACTTGTTGGAGTTGACCTGCAGGCAGTTGGTTTGCATCCAGTCTACCATGGTCATGTAGTTGGTGCATTTTATGGGGGTTGTCTTCTTCGTAAGAGAGAGGAAGAGTCGGGTGTCACGGTGTAGGAGATGAGTTATGTCTGATGATGTTGGCGAGCGGTGTTATGTATATGATTAAAAGGGTGGGACTGAGGAATGATCCCTGCAGGACTCTGCATATCTGTCTCTTGGTCTCTAATGTAAAGGGTGACCACCTGACCCTTTAGGTTCTTCCCGAGTGGAAGGAACAGATCCGTTTGAGCAGATTCTTGTATGCCAATCTCGTGAAGTCTTCTGATGAGTGTCATGGGGGACTGTGTCGAAGGCTGCGGAGAGGTAAAACAGGATGAGGGCCGCTGGTTCTCCTCAGTCCACGATGATTCAGATGGCGTTGGTGGCCGTGATGAGTGCTGTTCTTGTGCTGTGGTTTTTTCTGAATCCTGGTTGAGTGTTGTTTAGAAGATGGTGAAGTTCAAAGTAGGCTGTGACTTGCTTGTTGATGGCCTTCTCAATCACTTTGGCTGGATAGGAGAGCAGGGAGATGGGTCATAAGTTGCTCCGACTGGGGTCTTCGTGAGGATGGCGTTGATTTCTACAAGTTTCCATAATCTGGAAGAGTGGTGGACGTTAATGGAGGCGTTGATGATGTGAGTTAGGGTGGTGCTGATTAGTGTTGTTGCCAGGTTGTAGGTGTAGTGCGGGCATGGATCCGTTGGGGTCGTAAGGTTGCTGTTAAGGGTTATCCATTCGGTCAGGTGGTCGTCTTGGTTGGTGGTGGGCAAGTTAGCAGCATATTCTCTGGGGTTTAGTTGGTGTGCGAAGTTGCTGTAGATGTTTGCGATTTTGGATAGGTTGCCACAGAGTTGTTGGTAGGCAGCAACATTGTTGACAGCGGCTAAGGGTGAGGTGAAATCCTTAATGATTGAGCATCTGCTTGCAGCTGTTGGAGCTTCCTTCTATGCACCCCTTTAGTGTTTTCTTAGATCTCTCCTTGCGTTAGCAGCGCGCATGCGTTGCTCTCTCCATGCGAGGTCTTCTGGTAATCGATACAGATCCAGAAGTTATGTCTGAGCTCCGCCCGCAATTGTGATTGGTGTGCGTCGTTTGTCGTCATTTATTATTCCGAGCAGACTTTGTTGATTGTCCAGGAGTGTTTTTAGTCCTTCCTGGTTGCCACCCTGTCCGTTTTACGCTACGCCCAGCGGGATTGGATCTTTTACTGGCGGCGTGAGACGGTGGGTTTAATATTGACTTGCTGCACTTTGAAAAAAAAAAACTATTGTATGTGTTTGCCTGTGGAATGCATTCTATGCTATTTTGTTATTTAAACTATTACATACGTCTGCGTGTGGAATGCATTCTACGCTATTTTGTTTCCCTACTTTGTTACTATACGCTTTTTTAAAAATGTAAACAATGCGTGAATGTGCTCATGCCGTTGGAAATGTTTTGAGGGGATGTCCATAACATTAGCATCCAGACGGCGGAATCTGCATAAAAATGAACCTTTTGTGGATTAGACCTCAGAATTAAAGGTAAGCTTTTGTGGATTATGCATTTCTGATTGGTTTATTTATCGCTTTTTGGTGATATCGGTTATGCTATTAAGATGCGGTATCTTGCGTGTGGGATGCTTTTTCTTCATTTTATGCTACTTTGTTACCATACGCTTGAGGTGCGGTTGAGCTAAAGAATGCATGAATGTGCACACGCCGCTGCTGTTACACATTTGCTGACCCCTTCTGTGCTCCTCAGCGCTGACACGCCACTGTTGTGCTCCTCAGCGTTGACACGCCACTGTTGTGCTCCTCAGCTCTGACACGCCACTGTTGTGCTCCTCAGCGCTGACACGCCACTGTTGTGCTCCTCAGCGCTGACACGCCACTGTTGTGCTCCTCAGCGCTGACACGCCACTGTTGTGCTCCTCAGCGCTGACACGCCACTGTTGTGCTCCTCAGCGCTGACACGCCACTGTTGTGCTCCTCAGCGCTGACACGCCACTGTTGTGCTCCTCAGCGCTGACACGCCACTGTTGTGCTCCTCAGCGCTGACACGCCACTGTTGTGCTCCTCAGCGCTGACACGCCACTGTTGTGCTCCTCAGCGCTGACACGCCACTGTTGTGCTCCTCAGCGCTGACACGCCACTGTTGTGCTCCTCTCCGCTGACGCACCACTGCCGTTGACACACCACTGCCGTTGACACACCACTGCCGCTGACACACCACTGCCGCTGACACACCACTGCCACTGACACACCACTGCTGTGTGCCCCAGTGATGAAGGCGGAATTAAATGCAGCCAAATTTGGAAGAGGTGGGCATGCACAGCACAGACCCACGTCATCTGAAAAAGTCAGAGCAAGGAGGAGGGTGCAAGATGCTGCCAGCACAGCTACGATAGGAGGCACATTAGACAGGTGCATGAAAGCCAAGGATGAAATCCTTTTGATTCCAAAGCGGAGTCACGCGAGCGAGGGATAAGAAGGTGGGTGCAACTAAAAGTAGAATAGGAGGAGGCAAGAGCTCTGATGTAAAGAAACAACTAGCTCCGTAGAGCAGAAGGACGACAAGGGGTGGTACCGGGTGGACAAGGCTTTACAGAGCAGATTAAGGCTGCTCGGCCCTCACTAAGGATAGTCGCAGGTGCAGATAGAAGTGATGTTTGGCAAGGATTGTAGGGGGAGAGGACATGGGAGAGTTACATGAATAGAACAAGCATTGAAAATGCAATAGGTCTCGCCTTTGATTAAGTTAAAGCCATTTGCTTTGCTAATGGTATTGTATAGCAAAGCAAATGGCTTTACCTTAATGAAAGGCGAGACATATTGCATTTTTAATGCTTGTTTTTCCTGGTATCTCTTTTTTGCTGCTGAACCTGGGCGGGGTGTTTACTTGAGGTGGATTGATTTGAAAGTGGATGATGGAGTGGTCGGTCCATGTGAGTGGTGTGGCTTAGTTATATTTGATGCTGTCGCTTGTTGTGATGATGGGTCAAATGTGTGTCCTGCTGTGTGTGTTGATTCTAGAACAAGCTGGGTGAGTCTGATGTTGCTCAAGTTTTTGCGCAGTGCTGTGGAGCAGGGGTCGTTTCTGCCTTCAGGTGAAAGTTGAGGTCACTGAGGAGAATGTAGGCTCTGGAGTCGATGGTGAGCAGAGCGACACAGTTGGTGATGAGGTTGGTAAAAGTGTCTTTTGGGCAGTAGGCAAGGGTTCCGTTCAGGGTGAAGTTTTCAGAAATGTTAATTTTGAAGTGCAGGTTTTCCCTGAATGGTATGGTGGTCTCTGTGGATGTTGTGCTTTTAATGGATTCCTTGTAGATGATAGCGAATCCTGCTCCCGACTTGTGAAGGCAGTCCTGTCGAGTGATCTTGTAGTCCACTGGGTTTGCCGTGGTGGTGTCTGAATCAGGTGAGGGGTTGAGCCAGGTCTTTATCATGAAGAGGATGTTGTGTGCATCACTACTCAGCTGGTGCCATATTTCAGTTGTGTCTAAGTGTTCTTTTGTTGACAAGCATGCATGCAAATGGGTGTTGATGTGCGGGTTTGCTGTGACGTGTGGAAGGGTGGGTGTGTAGGCATTGTTGGAGTGTTTGTATTGGGAGGGGGTGTTGAGGGCATTACCAGTATTGCGTGGGAGGTGTGAGCGGGTGGCTGCTGGAGAACCGGCAGTGGGTGCAGGTGAAGGCTCCTACTGTGTTGTGAGGTGCAACACAACCACAGTTGGGGTACGGCATCCGGGGTCTAGCTTCTTAAGGAGTGCTGGTTGGTAATCGGACCAGGGTTCCTGGTGCTGGGTGCAGACTGTCTTATTTCTGCTGCTCGCCCATGATGCAGCTGCTATTAAGTAGGTCCTGGAAGGGAGGAGTGCAAGGTGTTGTGATGTCATTTCCTGTGTTGATGGGTGATGGGAAGTGAATTCCTCTTGCTTGGCTTCTTATTTTTAGAAGAGGGGTACTTGGACTTCACACCTGTAAACATTATGGTTTTCTGATCTGAGTTGATAATTTTCAGGAGGGGATGATGCACTGCTTGTGAATCTAGGATGTGTTCATGTTTCAAATAGTATGGCACTCTTTACTCTGTCAGTGAACATTATTGTAGAAGGTTGTTTTCTGGCAAATTGTGAACTACCTAAATAATATTAAACAACATATTTGTGACTAAAATCTTTTAAAACTGGATCAATAGAGTTGTCATATGTGATTAAACGGGCTGATCCTTTTGATCCAGCAAGATGGCTAAGTGAGTTAAACCCTTGTCGCTGTGAATAGGGTGATCAGCTGGCATATAATTGAATAGAGTCAGCATGTCGATGTTGGCGGCACAACGGATTAGGGAGTTTGTGGGGTTTATTGATGACTTTAAGTACCTATGAGCTCTGGCGGATATCATCCAGCAATCTAAGCTCAACGTGGATTTTTTAAGGGCCGGACTCTTATATATTAGTCACTTGATCAGGCAATGAAGACATTTCTGTTTCAATGAGGAAAGGGAAGATTTAGAGGTAGCAATGCTGAATGATAAAGGGCCTGTTTTATTGGTGCTAGGAGACAACTGGCAAAGTAATATTTTATGATTATTCCAAGCAGGACTAAAGGAGCTTGTTCGCTATAGTGCAGAACGATGGGTGTAATGTGAAGTATATTTTTGCCATCTTGGTGCTTCTTTCGGGGGAAGGGCTCATAGAGTACCATTCCAAGGTACTTGTACGGGGAAGGGAAAGGGCGATGGGTGGATAGCGGGTAAGGGAGGGATCCCGTGACCGGTAGAGCTTCAGGAATTGTAGGAAGGGAGGGATGGGATCCACAGGGTTTGGAGGGAGGTAGGGGGGTGAAAAACTTGAAAATTACAGACCGAACAGATTTAAAAAATGATGCTGCAGAGGTTCTAGGAAATGTGGGCGCAAAGCAGTGATAGAGGTGTTTAGATTGATACACTAGCAGAACATGGCAGATAGACGAGTGAGAATTATATCTTGCAATGTCACTGGACTTAATAACAAATATAAGGCAAAAGCTATGCTGGCCTGGCTTGTCATTTCAGGCAAATCTCTTTTTTCAGAGAGAGACATTTAAAAAACAAAGCTGTTCTACCTAATAGCCCAGGGTTTATTCAACATGCGGTCTATGTATCTTTAAATGCTGCCATTAAGGGGGTTACGATTCTAATTATTAGAGATCTTCTATGTAAAGTAGTTGAAGTTTATAGAAATATCAGGTGCGCAATGGGTATGAGTGCAAGTTAAGGTTGCAAATCAACTAATCAATCTGGTGAGTTATTATGGTCCAATAGAAGACTCACCGGGTATTTTGGATACCTTGTTTGATATGGCAAAAGGGGTATCTGGTTCGTCTATAATAGGGGCGATTTTATTGTTGTTAGGTTTCGCCTCGCCGAAAGCTGCGCAGTAGACTTTCGCGCAAGGCGAAAACTTTTGTTTACTAGTATGGACAAAAGTCCCGCCTCTCTGTTCCATTGGCTAGCTCCATAAATGGAGGCTAGCCATTGGAAGAGAGAGGCGTCCGTCATTCTGCGAGGCGACTCGTGGGCGTTCCTGAGATTTTTTCTCATCCAGCCCCTTTTAGGACGTCAGTGCGGCGGTGGGCGGGGTTTATTTTTTTGGTCGTCCATGTTTCTTTTGGTCATTCCGCGGCCGACCGCCGCCGGAGGAAGTCCAGGTGAGCACCCTCCTCTCGCTCTCCGTGCCTTTCCCGCCCCTTCCCGCTGTCCGTGCCTTTCCCGCCCCCTCCCGCTGTCCGTGCCTTTCCCGCCCCCCTTCCGCTGTCCGTGCCTTTCCTGCCCTCCCTCCCGCTGTCCGCGCCTTTCCTTGTTTCATCCGTTCCCGCCCCCCGCTGTCCGTGTGCCCGTTCCCGCCCCCCCTTCCCGCTGTCCGTGTGCCCGTTCCCGCCCCCCCTTTCCGCTGTCCGTGTGCCCGTTCCCCCCCTCCCGCTGTCCGTGTGCCCGTTCCAGAACTTAAAAATCAAGCTGTAGCCATTGCGCAAAGTGTTAATGTACTGTAGTGTTAATGCACTGCAATGTGTTAATGTACAATAAAAGCCACAGAATCGGCCACTACAGCTCAGTGTCCGTGACCTGAATTGTAATGTTCCTGTTTGCGGAAGGGATTTGCCTTTCTCAGCCAGTTCCCATCACAATTATCTCCAGATCCGCGACTAGCTTAATGATGGCTCAGCTGTAAAAAGGGAATTGAATGTGAACAGATACCCGTAAAAGATCAACAGCACGTATGCAGGCTGGGACCGCCATTTCCACTAGAAATGACATTACGGTGGCTGCCAGCAGCAAAACATTCAAATATTGCTTTTCACGCTTGGAAGTTTGCATATAGACTTTAAATTGAACCAAGCCCGGTCTCCATGGGCAGAAAAACACTGTGGTGTATGTTGTGGGGGCAGGGGTCGCTGAGGTGTGATGGCAGGAGGTGTGAGGAAAATGGGTGGAGGTAAGGGAGTTTGCTGAGGAACATTAAGGGTCGATTACAAAGTCTTTAAGGACCTGATTGAGACCAAGTGTGATGGGCGAGCTGCTGTTTGCATGACACCGAGTCAAGCAGCTTCCTGCTGCGCCCCTCTGAATATTGGCGCCCCGGGCCTGGGCCCAGCTCACCCATACACAAGGCCGGCCTCCGATGCTGCGTTGCACTTGGTACCACACACAGCAGAGCAGCAGCCATGGCTCTGCACACATGAGAGGCAGCGAGCTGTGATGAAGACGTCGACTCTCTCTCTGCCCCGTCAGACCCGGTGCCTTCAACCCCGGCTGTGCGCCGCATCTCACTCTGATGAAAGGCGGAGAGCTGCAGCGTGAGTAATGGCGGAGCCCCCCCTGCAGCCCTCATCTCGCCGCTGCTGCCGGCCTGACCTCTGCAAAGTACTTGGTGGTATGTATTGCTGAAGGTCACAGGTCAGAATCACGTGGGGTCTGAGAGTTTTCAACAGTTTTCGTAGCAGATGGACAATAAATCAGGCAGGCTGTGGAATGCGCCCTGCCTGTTTGCGCAGCTCCAGTGGGCGCGGGGTGTGCACTCTGACATCTCCCTGCGTACCCCACTCTCCGGCACCCCATGCCAGTGGGGGAGTGGGGGGGCTGCCTCTCCCGGGGGTCACGCTGGAGTTCATAACCGAGCTTGGTGAAATTAGACCCGATGACAGCAGGGTGTCCACGGTGTGCAAGCGCGGGAGAGGTGCGTGTCAGTGCCCTGCACGCCCCATGCCCGCATTGACATGGCTGAAACACGGCACTTTACTGTTTCTACAGTAGGAAATGAGCTATCCCCTCCCAATCTGCTCGCGACCGTAAAAAGCGGCAAACTAAATGTGTGCAGCGCTAATAAGCGGGGCACATCAGGCGTGCCGCTGACCTCCAGTTCCAGAACTTAAAAATCAAGCTGTAGCCATTGCGCAAATGCAGCCGCTGTTTTTTTTTTTTGCATTGCGCTTCCACTTATAGCTGCCGGCCAACCCCGTGAGTGCTGTGTGGGGCGGCAGCTATTGTTTAACTGCCGACTAACGTGGCGGCCCCCTGGAGATCGCCCTTCACGACCCAGGATCCTCATCACCTTCACTTGGCTGGACATCCGGACTGGCCCTACTTCACTGTGGGCGGACCCTCTAGACGGCTCCACTGCTACCCGCTCCAGCCGGCTGACAGTGGATCAGTACTCCGACCAGGTCAGCAGCCTTTCCAGACTGCCAAGGCCATGCATTCATTGCCCGGCAGTCCCCACTCCGGCTTATTTTGGAATCAGATCAGACATCCCTCAAATTCCTTCACCAGAAGGAACAGCCATTCTGGGCTCCACCATCCAGCAGGAACCCTTCGGCTAGGCGACTCTGCGCCTCCTTTCAGGCCTCTCCTACCGGACTTTCGGCCTTCGAGAAAGGGCACGCACCGTAGTATCTATCTGTAAGTGTTTGCCAGCACCTCATAGTGTGAGTATCTCGCTGTCCGTGTGGGCATGCCTGCCACTGTAAGTTCTAATGACGCTGACTATCTCGTATTGTGAGTACCCGTGAACAGATTTGCCATTGTGTGTACTGATGGGCAGCGAGTAGCTCTCAATTGTCACCAAATATTGAATACTCGGTGATTACCGCGCTGTCCCGTTTATGTGCTTGCTGTTTATATGTGTGCCGTAATTATATCTATTTGCCTCTGAATATGTGTGTTTGTAGTCTACTACAGAATTTGGTGAGATTTGTTTCAATCTAGATGACGTCTCTGGACGCATTTCATCAGAGATTAAGCTATTGGCAATGTAAATGACAATGCCATTTATTTATCTGGTTTCAAAACCAACACATAAATAAAAATGTTGTCATTTACAATGCCAATAGCTCTAACTTTTGCAAAGGCGAAACCGTTGCATTGTAAATGCTTGTTCCTAATATTGCACTAGACAAGTCTCGCCTCAATGGAGCACTGAATAAACCAAGATCAGTGAAGTCTTGTGCTGCCTGATGACTGACTTTGCTTTGACAGATCCATGGCGTAGCGAACACCCTAAAGAGACGCTTTATACATGTCCTTCAAAAAGGTTTGATTCCTAATCACGCATAAATAAAATTCACACTTGTTTATTATGACTCAATCAGAGGTAATATCCAACCCTTTTTTCGGCTCAACCAGTAGTAACACTGATTTTTAGTGTGCTGGATATGGGGCAAGAAACACGAAGATCGATCTTCGATAAAAACCCCTCCTACTTAATGAACAGTGGGTTAATTAAATGCTGCAGGTGTTGAGAATGCTCTTAGAGCAGAATGTGGATGCAGCCAGAGAGTTCTGAGTTTGGGGGACTCTAAAAGCATTTTTTATGTGCAAAGTGATGACTTTTCTGATCAGGCAAAAATGGGCGGAGGAGGGATAGGATTCAGGAATTGCAAACAAGTCTTAATCGGACTAGAGCTGGTTTTATATTAGCCCCTACAAGTCAAGCTAAGTATGCTGTGGCTCAGGCTGGTGTCTTGCTCCGCCTTTAAGATAATACAGAATCTCCCACACAGTGGATCAAACACGGCAAAGCAAAACGCAAAACAACAATTACTAGAAAAAGGTTTTATTTTACAAAATGCAAAGACTCACTTTTTGGAATAAGGCTTGGGGTTTTTAATTTTGCAATGCTCTCTAACAGAAAGGCTTTCTCGGATGCCAAAATAAATCACATTCAAATACACATAGAGATATATATTTATTTATAAGCAAGCAATAATAGTTAAATGCATGGATATGAAATAAGAGCAGCAAACACTATGAGATAAAACTCAAGAAAATAATATGGGTTGTCCTGCAAGAGATCAGAAAGATGTGTGTGTGTGTGTGTGTGTATATATATATATATATATATATATATATATATATATATATATATATATATATATATATATATACACATACACACATCACAAAATGGCAATAATCAAAACTCAAGCACCTCAAATGACCACAGCCACTGGAACTACGTTTCACAATGGCACTAGTCAGAAAAAAGTTACCTCACCCGATCGTTCACACAACATCCTTGCCCATTCAAGCTGGAGGGGCCTGTTCACAGCTGGGCTTGGACTCTCGACTGGGACTCGGGTTCCGTTTGTCTTACAGCAGTATGTCTACTCTGTAAGTGAGCTCCCAACCTTGGCAGTCAACAACCCTCAGCTTTATAGTCTCAAAACACACACTAGAAGGTTTGAGAATCTTCCCCTCTGCACCAAGGAATTTTACTGGAACTGGGCAGCTTCCAGGCAAGCATTTCACGGCAGGAAGGAGTTCCCACGTTTCCTCTACATTGTCGCTTGTTCCAGCCTTTATCTTGACGAAGCTCACGAAAGCCTTCCAGGGTACATTTAACAATCTCTCACAAAAACAATCCTTGAACGTGATTAACCCAAACCACTTGTAAGCCTGTCTGTGCAGACGGAAAACACCTCAAAGTAGGCAGAGTCAGAATTCAGGATGACATGAGGCCATGTCAAAGCCAATAGTAGGAAATTAATAATACTTACCAATGTACAATAAAATGCACACTTGTGCACCACTGCTTATAGCATCACATACTTCATCACTCAGTGTACAACACAGTGCATATTTGTATACCACTGCTCATAACACTGCACTTTGAGACTAAAGAGTAAATTCCTCACCTCTCTCTCATGCTTTCAAATGCACATCCCACACTTTCTGTTCTTGGCAAGTCTTTTCTACTCTGTGACAGCTTCCACTGAAAGACTGCAAGATTACAAGAAAGAAACCTTTAAGAGAATCCAGGCATGTGCAGGACATCGCTCAACACCCGCTCCGTCCACAGACACGCCGTCGAGCTGCTCAACACCCGCTCTGTCCACAGACACGCCGTCGAGCTCTGGAACCTGCTCGACACCACAGCCCCGGACGTCACCTTCCTCACAGAAACCTGGATGAACGCCTCCTCAGCGCCCAACATCGCCATCGCCATTCCGGACGGCTACAAGATCATCCGGAGGGACCGCGTCAACCAGACAGGAGGAGGCATCGCCATCATCCACAGGAACACCATCCGCATCACGACCAACACCGACGACACCCTCGCACCCGCCGAACACCTGCACTTCCAGATCCACATCAACCCCAAGACAACCCTCAGAGGCACCCTCATCTACAGACCCCCGGGACCACGCACACAATTCAGCGAAGACATCGCCGACTTCATCAGCCCGCACACACTCCTCTCCGCTGACTACATCCTCCTAGGGGACCTCATCTTCCACCTGGAGAACAACAACGACCGCAACACCACCACCCTGCTGGACAACCTCGCCAACCTCGGACTCAAGCAGCTGGTCAACATCCCCACCCACTACGCCGGACACACACTCGACCCCGTCTTCTCATCCAGCAAGGACATCGCCTTCAGCCACGCCACGGGACTCCACTGGACAGACCACAGCTGCGTCCACTTCAGCTTCAAAAGGACCACGCTCCACCATCACCAACAACAGGTTCCCCGCAGAAGCTGGAACAAGATCACAGCCGACCAGCTCGCGTCTTCCCTGAGCAAGAAGCCTCCCACCAGCACAACGAACCCCGGCCAAGCGGCCACCAACCTCACGAAATGGATCAGCGACTGCGCAGACGACCTCGCCCCTCTGAAGACCCCACCGAGCAGACCCAGCAGCAAGAAAGCCCCATGGTTCAACGACGAACTCAAGAGCTCCAAGAAGAACTGCAGAGCACTTGAGAGAACCTGGCGCAGACACCCAACACCGGACAACATGACTGCCCTCAAGCTCGCCACCCGAAAACACCACCAACTGATCCACGCCACCAAGAAAACCGCATTCAAGGAACGACTGGACAACAACGCACTCAACAGCAAGGAACTCTTCAACATCGTGAAAGAGCTCTCCAACCCCAACGCCGGAAACAACGACATAACCCCTTCGCAAGACCTCTGCAACTCCCTCGCCTCCTACTTCCACAACAAGATCGCGGACATCCACAACAGCTTCAGCACTCAACCGACGCTCGCCACGACCGAACCACCGCCCCCCACCACCACCCTCCGCGCCTGGACTCCAATCAGCACCGAAGACACCATCCGCACGATGAACTCCATCCACTCCGGATCTCCGACAGACCCCTGCCCTCACCACGTCTTCAACAAGGCCGACACTGTCATCGCACCCCACCTGCGGGACATCATCAACACCTCCTTCGACACCGCCACCTTCCCGGAGAGCTGGAAGCACGCCGAACTCAGCGCTCTACTCAAGAAACCATCAGCCGACCCCACCGACCTCAAGAACTACCGCCCCATCTCGCTGCTCACGTTTCCGGCTAAAGTCATCGAGAAGACCGTCAACAAGCAACTGGCCGCCTTCCTCGAGACGAACGGCTCCCTCGACCTCTCGCAGTCTGGCTTCCGTGCCAACCACAGCACCGAGACCGCCCTGATCGCAGCTACCGATGACATCCGAGCCCTGCTCGACAACGGAGAAACGGCGGCCCTCATCCTCCTGGACCTCTCCGCGGCCTTCGACACCGTCTGCCACCGTACCTTAGTACAGCGCTTCAGCAACGTCGGAATCCAGGAGAAGGCACTGGAGTGGATCATCTCCTTCCTCGCTGGAAGGACACAGAGAGTCCGCCTCCCCCCGTTCAGATCGGAGGCCACCGAAGTCATCTGCGGCGTTCCTCAAGGCTCCTCGCTCAGCCCAACACTCTTCAACGTCTACATGAGCCCCCTCGCAGCCATCGCACGCCAGCACAACCTCAACATCATCTCCTACGCCGACGACACCCAGCTGATCCTCTCCCTCACCAACGACCCCACCACCGCCAGAGCCAACCTGCACGAAGGGATGACAGACGTGGCCAAATGGATGTCGAACAGCCGCCTGAAACTGAACTCAGACAAGACGGAAGTCCTCATCCTAGGATCCTCACCCTCCGCCTGGGACGACTCCTGGTGGCCCCCCGCCCTGGGCAGCGCACCCAAACCAACAGACCACGCACGCAACCTGGGCTTCATCCTGGACTCCTCCCTCTCCATGACCAGACAAGTCAACGCCGTCTCCTCGTCGTGCTTCAACATCCTGCGCATGCTACGCAAGATCTTCCGATGGATCCCCTCCGAGACCAGGAAGACGGTCACCCAGGCCCTCGTCACCAGCCGGCTGGACTACGGCAACTCCCTCTACGCCGGAACCACCGCCAAACTCCAGAAGAGACTCCAGAGGATCCAGAACACCTCAGCACGACTCATCCTGGACATCCCCCGCCGCAGCCACATCTCCGGACACCTGAGAGACCTGCACTGGCTCCCGGTCAACAAGAGAATCACCTTCCGGCTCCTCACCCACGCACACAAAGCCCTACACAACCAAGGCCCAGGATACCTCAACAGCCGCCTCAACTTCTACGCTCCCAAACGCCAGCTTCGATCGACCAGCCACGCCCTCGCCGCCGTCCCCCGCATCCGAAGAGCCACCACAGGAGGAAGGTCCTTCTCCTACCTGGCCGCCAAGACTTGGAACTCCCTTCCGACCCGCCTCCGCCTGACCCAAGACCACCTCGCCTTCAGGAAGCAGCTCAAGACCTGGCTGTTCGAGCAGTAGCGGACCCCCCCCCCCAACCCCCCCCCCCGCGCCTTGAGACCCTCCGGGTGAGTAGCGCGCTATATAAATGCTTGATTGATTGATTGATTGATCGTACATTCAGGCTAGTATAACATAACACACCAACGTCAATTAAAATGATGATAGTCAAAGGTCATCACAGGGTGTCAGACCACAAGAGTGCCTCTAGCACTACAGCTGGAATTAAGCTAAAAGATCATTTTATGGCTAAGGAGACTCTAAACCATAACACAATTTTACAACAACATTGCAAAGAAAATAAACATATCAGGAAATACTTATCCTAGTTGGTTAAGCGTAGGTCAAGTGCTAATTGCATTAAAAATGTTCAAGATCACAATTCCGATAGGATTATGACCATAGTCACAAGGGATAACAGAGGCATTTCTCCGCCACTATAAAAATATTTATTCTGATTCATATGATACCCTGCTTCAAGCAGTATGTAACTGGTTAGAAGAGTTCAACATACCAACTTTAGTATGGGAGCAGGGGGAAGCATTCCTTAATCCAATTACTCTAGAAGAGGTAACACAGGTAGTAAAAAAAGGTAGGTAAAAGCCTGTGGTAACAATAGGATCCCTGCCGAAATATATAAATTATTTGCTCATCAGCTTAGTCATTTCCCAGTTAGATTATGTAATACTATTTTGGTAGGAGCGCTAATTCCATCTTCTTGCACTGACGCAGTTCTCATTAGTTTCCCAAAAAAGGCAAGCCTGAGCAGGATACAAACTCTTTATTGCTCGATCATCCTCCTAAAGCACGATTCTAAACTAATTGCAAAGATTTTAGCAAATCGTCTCATCCTTGTAGTCCCCACAATCATTCATCTGTATCAAAATATCTTTATTTTAGGTAGACAGATGACAGACAATACACATTATCTTATTCAGGCGATAGATTACTTTTCGTACAGAACAATAAGGCGGCTTTTCTAATGCTGGTAGCAGAGAAAGCATTTGATTGAGTTTAGGAGAAGTGGAATGTTTTGTTTACAAATTTTAGACTTGCTTTCCAAGCTGCATTCATTTCAGTTGTTAAAAAATTTTATATGTGAGAGCACAGGCGAGTATAATTATAAATGGATAATCCATAAGCTGTGGGACTTGCCAGGGTTGCGCTTTTTCGACAATTATGTTTTCATCGTTAATTGAGTCACTTGCCTGCGCTATTTGTTAGAGCCCCAATATTAAAACTCCGATATCAGAGGCATCGAAATTGAAGTTGTTTGCAGACAACATGATGCTGTATCTAGCTGCAGGTAAAATAAATGTATTATACGCATTAAAAAAAAATGACCATTTTCTAATTGGGAGGGTATAAGATAAATCATGCTAAGTCAGAAGCTCTTCTTTTTAACTGCACTGTAGATATATTAGCTCTTAATATGCAACCTCACTACTCCGCCGCTATGCCTGTAAGATACCTAGGGATATTTATAACCGATAATATAGGAGCTATGTTTATGCTAAATTTTATTTCCACATTAGATAAGATTCATAAGATATTAAGTCGGTGGCAGAATGCTTCCGTGACAATTATTGGTCGAGTAGCTCCCGTTGTTATTGTGTTTGCAAACATTCTGACTGACTAGGTGTGTGAGTAACTCCATAGATGAGTGGCAGTATGTGAGTGTCTGTATAGGTGTATGAGTGCATATGATAGTGTTGTATTGATGCGTGACTGTATGTATGAGTGATTCTATGGGTGAATGAGTGAATGTGTGTAGACCTAGGAATCAGTGAGTGCGTATGTAGTAACTGGTATTGGTGTGTCAATTGTTTCAAGAATGGTAGTCTGTATTTAACACTGGGTGTATCAAAGGTTACATTAGAGTGTGAGGAGGTGCATCGTATTATCACATGAATGATATCATCAGTGATGTGATCAGTGATGTCAAATGAGATGTCATCAGTGATGTCATCAGGGATGTCACTGACCATGTCATTTCATTTCATAAAGCTTTATTCGGAACAAGAAACAAGTCCATAAAAGCACACATACAAAATACAGTTAAAAAATGCAGGTGGCCATACTAACGCAAACTATGCAGAAAAGTCAATAATGGTTAAAACTGCATACTTTTCCTAGCATTAATTGATTTTAAAAGGAAGGTAGCTGTGTAAAAACACACATCAGGGTGTTGAAGGTTAAAAAGCAGTCTCATGGAGTCTTTTACAGTCCTAACTCCAAACTTTACAAACACAGGTTTAAGATAAGCAATCCGCAAGTATTTTTACAGTTGACAAAACCGAAGAAAATGCATAGTGCTTTGCATACAAATGTTATCACATGGGCAGGGGCCAACAGGGGGTGAACGCTGTTGTGGGAAGGCCACTAGATTGTGGACTATCCCAGTTCTCAATCTAGTCAACACATACCGGTGGGCCTTCCAAGTCACCTGCGATAAGTACGGTTGAAAGCCCAAAGAATCATTTAAATCATGATATAAAATACAAGAGGAAAGTTCAACACTGTCTTGATGCCTTCTGTTAGCTTGGTGATTTAAAAAAGAGTTCTTGATTTCATGTTTGGCTAGATCAGAGGCACCACAATGGTTAGTATAAACATCCAGGCCAAAGTTCTCCTGAAAACTGTCCACATTATACTTTAGCCATGGAATCCTTCGATAGTTATCCAGGGACAAACAATCAGATATAATTGATCTACACAAAGACGTCTCTTCTTTCATCCATATCGAGCGCCAGAGCATAAGTGGTCTCAGGAGAACCAAATCGGAAAGATGGAAAATACCCAATTTTTTGTGCACTAAAACATTGGAAACTGAGCTGGGTAGACACAAAAGTCTCTTTAAAAAAGTGTTCTCCTCTACTTGAAGCGGTCCCGCCGGGGCGTAGCCCCAGACACCTGCTCCATACAGGGCCGTAGAGAGGCATCGGGACTGGAATATTTTAAGCATATCATAGACACGCCTGTTTCCCAACTTCGTAGCCAACGTAAATATGCTGTTTGAACTCCTGGCCATCTTAGACCTTACATTATTGTGCTCGCTAGACCATTTGTTATATTTATTGTTTGAAAAAGTAACCCCTAGATAAGAAAATTTATCAACAAGTTGAACCTTATGCCCATCGATGAAATATGAAAAGGGCTTCTTTCCGTTTCTCCGCCCACATTCCATTACAAAGGTTTTGGATTTGTTAGTCACTAGCTTTCTTCCTTTGATAAATAGGGAAAAATCATCCATCAACCGTTGGAGGCCTATGGGGGTGCGTGAAATTAGAACCGCGTCGTCCGCGTATAATAAAACTGGGACGCGGTCTCCGTGTATTGTGGGAGCATCCACTGCCATAGATTTTAAGATGGAGTCTATCTCGTTGATAAAAAGAGTAAAAAGCAGTGGGGCCAACACACATCCCTGTCTAATTCCACGCCCGATTTTAAACTTGGTGGTACATTCCCCTTTGGTACCGTAACGTACACAAGCACGTAATTTGGTATACAGTCGTGCCAGGAAAAATACGATACCCTCAGCGGCCCCCATTTCAATAAGCTTGGCCCACAGGATGGCATGATCCACTAGATCGAAGGCACTACTTAAATCCGCAAAGCAGAGATAAATAGAGCCTGTTTTTGCTAGGGTGTATTTACCGATAAGCAAGTCTAGATTAAGACATTGCTCTATCGTTCCACGGCCTTTCCTGAAACCAAATTGACTTTCAACCAGTATACCATTCTCCTCCACCCATTCTTCAAATCTTACCATGAGGACTCGGCTCATGACTTTTACGGAAGAATCCAACAAGGAAATCGGGCGATAGTTCTTAACATCCCCGCGATTGCCTTTCTTGAATATTGGAACAATTATGGATTCTTCCCATGTTGGAGGCACCTCGTTGCAGACTGCAGCATTAAAAATATTAGTGAAAAGTGGACCCCATACCTCGGGTACTAGTTTATAAACGTTGATTGGGACCCCGTCCGGACCCTGTGCTTTCCCCCCTTTACTAGCCCTGATACTGTCTAAGACCTCTGGAACGGAGATGTTAAGTGGCAGATGAGGACATCTAACCACTGTGTCCTCCCTTACACTGCCTGAGTCAAAGATTTAAGAGAAGTGAGAAATCCACTCTTCCCTAAGAACGGTGGTTGTTAATTCAGGGATTTTTTAATCTTTAAGAAAGGGGGAATTAATTGTTTTCCAAAACAGGGTACAATCGTTCAGTTCAGCAGCCTGTGCCAGATTGTCCCACGCATCCTGCTGGAGCTCCGCTTTCCTGCGTTTTAAAGTTTCCTTATAACTACCTCTTAGACTTAAAACCAAGTTCTTGTCTCTGGGTTTGGCTGCTAGTGCCATTTTTAATTCTTTAAGGGCTGATGTACAGGCTTGGTTAAACCATCCCCGCAAGCGACCTTCCTTGTGCTTAGAGGTAATGGTGAGTTTAGAATCAATTACAGAGTTAATATAAATGAATCGTTTTATGGAGTTTGCAGTGGCGTCACCGTCAACTAAAATCCCTACTGTTAGACCCGGCTTCCTGGGCACCAGGGCACTCAGGGGTAACTGCGCTCCAATCGCATCAACTGGAGTGTTCCCTCACTGATGTCCTGGGGCCTCAGTACTAAGGGACCCAAAACTGGATAACCAAGTACTCCTCTCCAGCACTTGACTCTCTCAGGGTAGCGAGACAGAGCAGTCCAAGGCTTACTCAAGGAGGTGAGGTGGGGTTAGACATTCAGAATACAGTGTAAACCGTACCACCAGCTGATAAACTCAATGTCCAGTCAGTGCTTTACTTTTTATAAAAGAAAAGTACTTTAATACACACAAGATAATTATTCTACACATAAAACTAGGATAAACAGTGAAAACCAGAAGTCTCTACAACCCTCTGGGGCAGAGTTCTGACCCCAAACAGTATTATAGCGCCTAGACGCCAAGCACTATAAAAACACAGTTAACATGAAAACACACAGTAAGCATTGCATATTACAGATCATGTTACACAGGGCTGTTCTCATTCATTAGAGCCTTGATACCAAACTTTGTATTGAAAGGATATAGGTTCAGCATATGATGCGAAGTCAAATGGTCGTGATCAGCCCCATAACCCCCCACCCAAAGCAACAGAAGTGCCCTCCCATTGTGAGTGAGGACACCGCTCTAGTGGTGTCAGGGATCTGATCAAAGGTGCCGGATGTCTTGGCACAGTTTACTGGAGTCCTACTAGTCACTGGCTAGCTGTAGGAGGGTAGTGGCTGGGCAGAGTGCCAGTTCACCCTGATACCCTCAGAGATCACAAAAAGAAAGGTGGGGGTCTGCTTCACTGGCCTCTCTTCCCAGTTGCTGCTTGTACAGGCTCCCACAGCGCAAGGTAGGAGCCTAGAGGGGATTTGATATCACCTTCAAAGACTAGAATCAAGCATCTCTGGCTCTCGTCATGTGCTGCAAGCTTCTTTCCACCAGCCTCTGTGATGTGCTGTAAGCTTCTTTCCACCAGCCTCTGTGATGTGCTGTAAGCTTCCTTCCCACACCTTTGGTAATGTGCCGCAAGCTTCCTTCCCACACCTTGGGCAGCTGTCTGTAATTTCCTTGGTCCAAAGCGAATGCTCCTCCAAGCCTCACAAACAGCTGGTCCTTAATGATGCCTTTCTTCCAGACCGCAGTGAACAGTCTTATCTCGTGTCTTCACACCGCGGGGTCGCGGCTGGTTACTGTCCGAGGGCTCTGGTGTGGCCACTCGTCAGTCATAGACCAGTCTTGAACAACAGCTGACCACTCAGGCCAGACTTTTATCACCTCTGATTGATAGGCTCATCCAATCAGAGGGTCTGCCGCTCTTTGCATTCTGAATACACCTCCAATCACAGACCATTCACTGCGTGTTCAATGCATGGGTAAAGCATGTAGCAGGTCCTGTTCTGGTATCAGGCTGTGCAACCCTCTAGAGAGGAATTTTAATTAACTCCAGCCCAGGAGGCCCTGACCAGTGGGGGAGGATTCTCTACACAAAGTTAGTGCAGCTAAACCCAGATAAGAGCAGAGTGTCTACCCCAGCCCACCAGGCCTTTCTAAGGAAATAGGGAGGGCACGGGGGGAGCTGGGATGTCCAGCAGAACAGCTCACATTCCTCACACTGGCTCAAATCACCATGCTTCCCCTGTACACCCACGGGCTCTCAAACACACATCAGTCAGACAAAGGCAACAGTCCCACAGGCATGGCAAACTGCACAGACTTGGTCAGGAGGGTGCCTAGGGACTCACCCCTCCTGACTATAGATTTATTGCTGCCACCACTGTCAGTCTACCACAACCATAATAGAGAGGGCAGTAGCCACTCTCTGAAAAATAGGGGTGCACTAGGCATGCCCCCTCGACCTCAGAGCCAAGCTCTAGGGTCTCAATCCATGTAAACAGGGAGACCCTCAGTGGACATGTATGATTGTCATGCTCACTGAGGTAGGGATCTAGAAACTATACAGTAGCTTTTGAGTGACTTGCCTGGAGATTAGCATAAGGCAGGGGAAGCACTCTCTCCAGAGACATGCAGGAGACTTCCCGTCCCAACACCTACTATTTCTGACAAACAGCTTTTAATAATACAACCAGACGTGATCTCAGCCTTGTCCCCTTTCCATCTAATTCTCATACCATTGGGGCGGTGGGGTTCGATGTTGTTAATACTCCCCGTATTGGGAGTCCCTTTGTTTTCCCATAACAGGGCCTCTACAGTCAAGCAATTATGGTCACTGAGCTGCATATCTACAACTTTAGGTGCCATAATCCAGGATTCTAGGCTCGAGGAGATACAGATGTAATCGATCACCGAGGTAGCTCCACGGCCTGTGACGGTGGGGGTGTATTCCTCACAATCGTTTTTGTCATTAACCATAATATTCATATTGTGTCCATGAAGGAAGAGATTTAATGAATCCCCATAATGGTTATGTTGAAAGTGTAATACACCCTCTCCTTGACAGTTTACCACCCCGCATAAGTTTAGATCAGAAAATGGGCAGGTGGCAGCATTAAAATCCCCTGCCATGAACAGATCAAAGACGACATTAGAAACTTTAATAATATCGTCGAGGGCACTTGATAGTGCTTTTACCGCCTGGTCCCTAGTGTTGTCAAAGATATTGTTATAAAAGTTAATTAAAAGGATGTTCCTACCATCCGCATTATACAACCACAGGATCTGAGAATGCACCCCCACTTTTACATATTTTTTAACCAGCATAGGAGTTTCAACAGAAATCAGAACCAGAAGACCCCCTTTCGCTCTCCCCGACAAAGATCCAATAGCGGGTAGCTGATATGAGACGAATCCGTCATAGCCCTTAAAGTCCAGGCACCAGGTTTCCTGGAAACATATAATTTCAAATAAGGCTAGAAATTCTGTCCAACCCAGACAATCCGATTTAGACCTAATACCTGCGATGTTCCAACTAGCAATATGGCAGCTACAAAAACCTTCTCCATAGGGTGGTCGACCACTACCATGCTGAATATGTGCAAGCTGTGGGCTAACCTCTGAGGTGGTAATCTTAGGTGGACTCTCCATACCTCCTCCAGTTTCACACACCATGGCCACAGGCATACAATCTGCAGGGGTACCTGCTTCACTGGCGATGGTTGTACACCCCAATGGGTAAAAACTCTGTCCACCACCACATGGACCCTACTCCTCCCTGTTATCAATAATAATCAAACCAGACTCCAGTCAGTCATTTAAGTCTAACCCACTTAGACATTGGAAACGATTGGAAATGTCCTCCTGAAATCCACTTTGCTCACCATAAAAACCTTCACCACTCCTATTCAACTGCCCAACGTCCCTGTGGGGCTGACCTGTATACGGTCTGTAAAAATAGCCCAGGGGGCGAAGAGAAATACCATTCTCATTACAGGGGCGGGAGGTGGCTCTAATCAGAGTAGTAGTTGCAAGGTGGGGATTACTAAAGTTTATAATGATGCAATCTCCAGAAATATTCTTAGGGGTAGTACCGATCCAGTTGGTTCTGGTGGTCGAGTAGCTCCCGTTGTTATTGTGTTTGCAAACATTCTGACTGACTAGGTGTGTGAGTAACTCCATGGATGAGTGGCAGTATGTGAGTGTCTGTATAGGTGTATGAGTGTATATGATAGTGTTGTATTGATGAGTGACTGTATGTATGAGTGATTCTATGGGTGAATGAGTGAATGTGTGTGTAGACCTAGGAATCAGTGAGTGCGTATGTAGTAACTGGTATTGGTGTGTCAATGGTTTCAAGAATGGTAGTCTGTATTTAACACTGGGTGTATCAAAGGTTATATTAGAGTGTGAGGAGATGCATCGTATTATCACATGAATGATATCATCAGTGATGTCATCAGTGATGTCACTGACCATGTCATGAATGATGTAATATGTGCCATCATCAGCAGTGGATTGCGGGTGCGCGAAATATAGTTAGTACAACTAACTATATAGGAGCAATTTCAATGGTTTTTTAAATGCTAATTCCTAACTATATAAGGCCGAAACCTATGGTTTTTTAAGTGAATTTGCAAGGTTTTTTAAATGCTAATTCCTAACTATATAAGGCTTGAAACCTATGGTTTTTTCAGTGAATTTGCATATTGTGAATGTTTTCCAGAATGGATTTTAAACCCAGCTGCATGTAATGTTCATCAATTACCTTGCTCAGTGCATTTTTTTCCATTTCAAAGCATGCTGGAATAGGTAGTCCAATTTAATACCAGTCAAGTAATTGATGAACACATGCAGCTGGGTTTAAAATCCATTCTGGAAAACATTCACAATCTGTAAGTCGCCTCTGAAGAAAGGCAGGAGCCTTGAAACGCGCCAGGCGCTATGAATCTTTACTGGAATGCAAATGCTGTTTCCTCTGTTTAAATAAACCTCTTGGTTTTCATTTGCTGTCGTGTGCTTCCTCAAAAGCTTCTGGATATATATATATATATATATATATATATATATATATATATATATATATATATATATATCTCCACATTAATCTTTTCAGATTTTAGAAACCGCACTCTCAAAGTGTAACCTTCTCCAATTCGTTTATTCTTTACCAAGTATCCAGTTTGAGGAGCAACCGACGCGTTTCGTAAACACAGTTTACATGATCACGGTATCAAGTAAATGTGGATGAATTAATACAGCGTGCCTCTGCCTTTGAATCTGCACCGGAGTAAGAGCGCCAGGGGTCCGTACGAAATCGAGCCAGGAGGGAGTAAAAAAATACACATATATATATATATATATATATATATGTATGTATATATGTGTGTATGTAGGTGTGTGTATATATAATCTGGTTGTAATGCCTATATTGCCCATAATGCTACTGTGAGTATTACGTTGTAATCAGGCCATGAATATGCCGTTAAAAATGCTAATAATACCACAAAAAGCTGCTGCCGCTTTTTCTACTCGATCGTGCCGCGATTATTGATTTAACAAATGTATTTTACAATTCGTTGCTGGCACTATGAAATTACGATGCCCATGCATGGTTCGCCTGCAAATGTTTAGAAATGTCATTATTAATGCCGTAAATTGTCTGACTACATGCCTTAATCTATGAAATTTCTATTATGGCTATTCTTGGCATAATTTGTTTTTTATTGATGAATTTCAGTTGGACAATGTTACATGTTGATGTTGATACAAAACGTAAGATACGGTATCTTTTCTATTTCCATGAACGTTGCAACGTATTTCTATGGCAAATGGAGACACAGGAAGTTACTTGATAAAGGCAAACGCCGAAACGCGGCGTCCTTCCTAACTAGTGCACAATAAAGTTTTTTTGTGCTGTTTCCTGGTGTGCTGTCCTTCGATTCCAGTGAATTGGCTTGGAGCAGGGGAAAGCTTCATATTACGAGGTGGCTGCTGCTGCCACCGGCATCAACGTTGCAGGCAGGGTACTGCTCGAGCAGTTTTTCGAAGAATGTGTGTATGTATATATATGTATATATATGTGTGTATATATATATATATATATATATATATATATATATATATATATTGAATTGTTAAAATGAAAACAAATTCCTTACCAATTGAGAACATTACTGACTGCTTTTTAAAATTATAATCATGTGACTTTTGTTTTCTTTTACAGTTCAAGGAAGACATTTCCAAGCGTTTCAAATCCCACGTAGACCAGCTGGTTCTTATTTTTGCTGGGAAAATTTTAAAAGATCAAGACACTTTAAGCCAGCATGGCATCCATGATGGACTAACAGTTCACCTCGTCATCAAAACACAAAACAGGTGCGTTAATGGAAACGTACAAAACAAACTGTCCATGCAGTACGCTTCCATTAAAAAGAATATTGTTGCAGATTGGCATGTATTGTAGTTAGATACCGATTTGGGGGTTCATTTGCCTCTTTCCCCTGAATAGGATTACAACAGCATAGCCAACTCTGTATGAGGTACTGCTGGTATCTCTGTCAATCACTGTAATTTTTAATGCAAGGTGCGGGTTACTAAAACATCATATATTGATGATCAACTGCATATTTTTTTATGTCTCGTTCAAAAACTGTTATATTTAATCCACATTATAAAGTATGTAATTTCCTGAGAGAGAAAAAAGGGTAAGTTATTTCACTTTTGGACACCAAAGATAGTTGAGAAATCATCAAAGAGCATTACTTCAACCCAGAGTTTGTGCAATAAATTGCCTTTTTAGAAAATGTGCCACTTTAACTGACTTTGATCAATAACATTTTCGATTTAAGCTGATTTAAAATGTTCATAAATCTGTAATGCATTAGCAAAAAGATAACCGATTCCTTAAAAATGTATAATTTAGCATATTGTGTGCATAAAGGTTTTTTTCCAAGTCCAAAGCCGCCAGATCTTCTTATACTAGCTGTTATAGGTGGGGGAAATACACATTTACTAGTTCTGTTTAACCAAAGATCGCACAACACAAATTATTGTTATAAGCGAATTACAAAAGTAATCATCCCTCTGTTGATCTTCTCGATGTAAGCTTGCCAACGCCGTTCTGCCTTCAGAATACATTGACTGATCATAATATATTGCTCTACTAGTTGTTTAAAAGCATACTGACCAGAAAGATGTAAGAGAATGCCATTCAAGAATGTATGCTCTCAAGTGTTTTACATTTTTCCTTCGCTAAAGGGATTATTGCTATGTTAATTAAGTAGAGACTGTGAAGTCTGTACTATTGCATTCTCAAAGTTGGGTCTAAGAGAAATGCAGTGTGAGGAAGGAGTGATGCTTTGCCTCTTTGTCTATTGTTCGTACTTTCAGTTTCTTTCTTCCCTTTCCAAAGTTGGTCTATAGCTTCTGGTAATGACATCCCATTTAAAAGCTTAAAATAACCTGATGTATTGGAAGTTTGCACAAACACTTAATTTAAACACTTTGAGAAGATCCTTTTTTCCAGAAAACGGTAGGAATAATTAAAATGTCGGTCTTAATGCCACTCCAAATTCACCTGCTGTTATTGATGATTACTTTTTATCACTGTTTACTGATATATGCACTACAAAATGTACACTCTTCATCTGCCATTGTATATTGTCCTCCTTAACAATTTCTTCAGAGATAGTAGTGGAGAGCAACATTTTTTGGTGAAAAAACCATTTATTCTTCCAGATTCAACATCACCCCTCAGGTTCCCTCTGATTCCTAGTCTCCAAGAATTCTCGTAGGAAATCCTGTGCCTGTATTTCAGAGGAGAATACTCTAGTGGTTCCCCTATGTATGACTTTAAGCCGAGACGGACTTCGTAAGTAGACCTTTCACCCTGTCTTTTGAAAAGCATGATTAATTGCCGGAGCCTCCACCTTCTTTTCACCGTAGTATGGCAAAAATCCGGGCTGACAAAGAAAGTGTGCCCCTCGTCCGAACGTCGTGCTTCTGGCTGCGCCTTATCAACACGGCTTGTCGCAGGAGAAAATTCCCCAAAAATATTAAAATGACTCTAGGCTTTTCATTCATATCGTTCTGCCCCTTACTCCATTTAAGCATGAGTAGGAAACGATGTACGCGCTGCACCTCTGTATCACAATCCCAATGTACTAACTTGGGGAAACTACCTTTCAGCAAGCGCAAATCAAAACCTCTAATGTCCTCTCCTTCTGCATTTTCTGTTATGCCCAAAAGACTCAGATTGTTGCTCCGTTGGCGATTTTCCAAGTCTTCCACATGACATCCATCATCCGAGGTTCGTTTGCTGTGGCTTGCCACACAGAGCTTTCTGTCCCAACCTCCAATGCTACCACTCACCCTTCCAAAGCCATAGTTCTCTCTGAAATTTCAGTGCAAGTCTTGTTTACTTTCCTGATAGCTCCTCGTAGCTTCTTCATTGCAAGGTGGGCCTGCTTGTGCTCTTGTCTAGCTTCCACCGGCATCTGTTTGAGAGTAGAGTATATCAAACCCATTGAAGGAGAGGATTCCATTGCAGCCTTGGGCTCATCAAGCAGCTTATTTACCCCCTGTGTGATGTCGTCTCCATCGGGCCCGCCATCCTCAGTAAGAAAGTGAGTAGTTGAATAACCTCATTTTAGTTGGCTAGAGCGGATATGGTCCGATTCTGATTGTCTGGCACCAAGCTCCCTTCCACCTTTATTTCTGTTTCTTCTAGTTTGGGAGGAAAGCTGCTTTTGAGTGCTGGGGGTTAGAAGATGAGCTGTCTGATTCTATTTCCGAGTTATCCAACTCTGATATGTCTCCTCTACTGGAATTAGATATCTCTGAGTTTTCATTAAGGGTTAAGAAAATCCCCTGCTTTCTGGGGTCCCGTCAACCTTGCACTGATTATGTAAGAGCTTAGGGTCACTTGACAAGCCGCAATTGACCGCTTTCTCCTCACTTCTTTGTTTATCTGACATAGCACTATCATATCCCTCTGTTCCCCCTGCAAAGGCTCCCAAGACTTGCCAGCCTTGTGCTCTACAGCCAGCACCAGCAGGATCTCGCAATCTGTAGTAATTGCAGTCTCTTCTTTTCTCTTCCACCCTTTCCCGGCCAGCAAACATCCCTGGAATCACTCATTGCTTGGTGGGACCAGCCTCCTCACTGAGACGCTGATCCTTGACTTTTGCTTTGGGGCAGCCTGATGGGTGGCGGCGGGGAGCAGCATTATGCAGGAGGCATTGCAAGGGTCTTTTGACCTTTCTTGCCTAGGGATGGGGGAAAGGGAGGTGGTTGGGCCTTTTGGGGGGGACTTGGGGGCGATTAGGAGGGGGCCTGATCCAGCAGCTTGAATTTGTTGAGACGGTATCGTTCGGGATTAGGAACAGATTAGAAGGACTATACACCTCAAATGGGAATGGGTAGATTAAGAAATGCCTCTGTCAA
Organism: Lissotriton helveticus; assembly: GCF_964261635.1. Lineage (NCBI taxonomy): Eukaryota > Metazoa > Chordata > Amphibia > Caudata > Salamandridae > Lissotriton > Lissotriton helveticus. Next base: position 1,033,038,552 of record NC_136059.1, read on the forward strand.
TATTTGTGGTCTAAACAACCCCCTCAAAAAGCACAGGGTTAATGAAGATATTCAGTATTGGAAGGCAGACATAGTATGTTTGAAGGAGACACATATAGAAGTTGGTAGGCAGAAGATAGCAGAATTGGCAGGATATCAGTTGGTTTCTACTACAACTCAGGGAAAGTACAAAAGGGGTAGCTGTTATGGCTTGTAAAAAAGCATTTAGATTGCCACGCTCTAAATCGGAGCAACTTGGTAGATGGGTCTTTCACGCTGTGTTCTGTATGTGGTTCAGTATTTGATGACCCTGCCTTGTTCAGTTGGCTGAATATGGAGCTTGTGGGTTGGCTGTTACCCTTAATATAAGCGCTAACAACATCAAGCTAGGAGAAAGGTCATATCAAGGCCGTAAGCCTAAAGTCTTCAAGTCTCTAGCTAATTTATGTTTGACACATGGACTTACAGATGTCTGAGCCACGCAGGAACCCAAAGACGTTGGATATACTTTTATTCTGCCCCACACCAGTCACACGCTAGGCTAAATTATCGCTGGCGAGATTTAATGATTTTGAAGAGCTTTCACTAGCGGGCTTTAAGCCCCGCCCCTCTTTCCCATTGGCCGTCGTCACCGTTTATGCTAAACGGTGGGCAGCCATTGGGAAAGAGCACTTGGTTACGTACAGTTTTCTCTCTTTGAGCCGGCCTACTTGGACGGGCTCACTTGACTTACTCCCGTCACAAAAGGATTCTAATCTTTATGGGATCATGTGTTTCAAAACACATGGCCCCATAAAGACAAGCTCTGCGGCGTGTTTATTTTTGCATCTGGTGAAAGCGAGATGCAAAAATAAACCGTGGCTGCCTGGCGAGCGCTTCTCTTTCTTTTCTTCCATATACTGTGCACCGCAGAAGTTTTGGTATTTATAAAGATGGAAAAGTTGTGTTATGAATTATGAATAGGGATTATGAAACCATGTAAAAAGACGCCTTTTGTCCCTAGGGCATCCAATATCATGCTACGGAGCTTGAACACATGCTGCTGATCTGAATGAGGTTAATGATCATTTCCTTCCACATTAAGGTTTGGCGTTGTGGTGCGCACGTCTCAGAAAGATACATAGTGGCTGGTGCCGAAGATGTCCCCCTCTGCATAAAGCTGATCATCCCATGGCATATTGTAGCTTTTAAGGAGTGCACAGCGTTGCCCACGGCCCCTAACGGAGTATCGATTGGCTCAAAGGCATGCCATTCATTGTTGGCACGGCATGCCTCGTGCCTGTCCGCAGCCTTTTAGCCCACAGGTTTAGCCGAATATTAAGGGTCCCATCTCCTAGCAATACCGATTATTTACAGTGCTTAGAAATGGCAGAAGTGCAGCACAAAGCACCATATAGAAAATAAGATGTTTCGCTTTTTTAAAGGTAAAACTTCGGAGTTTTCTAAACTCAGAAAGCATGTTCTACTGGCATTTGTGAATATTCTAGGGGGAGGGGTGTCGAGATAATTGATCCAGGCGCTATGTGTTCTCCCTTGCCTTCAATATGGGAAGCATAACTTGGGTAGGAGGCAATTATCTCATAATAAGGCCCCCTAGATCGTTCAACAAATGCATGTTTTACCCCGGGCGGATTATTTTTCAGTTTGTATTTTTCTTGGGTATCTCAAGGTAATAATAGCCACTGAAAACACACCAGGGGCAGGCAATAATTTTGTGATAACATTCGCTAAGGTGTTAGTTAATTTCCCTTACACAAACAAACCCCCTTGACATCCTCGCCCTGCAACCAATCATCGAAGCCATGCCCGTCGCAGTCCTGCCAGCTGACGCTTTTCTCTCTTCACAGTGACATACATCTTAGAACCATTCAAATAAAGTTACCCAAATATATGACACCACCATGCGCAACATATCACATAAAGAGATATATGTCTGGCTGGCAATGCGGTATAGAAAACACTCAGTACAGGGACAACTGACTAAACCTTGAACGAAAAAGGCAACCTTTTCACGCCCATCCGTGCACTTGAATGAATGAATAATTTATTTTCATGATTAATTAAAAAACATTGCAATTGGGTAAAAAGAAAATGAACCAATACATTAGTTACATCGAGAAATAAGGAAACAGAGAACAAAAGTGACACACAACACATGTTTAAAATAATCAAACTCATCTTACGTTCACACCAAACAGCAGACTCTGTTACCAAGTCAGGCGCTTAACACGTCTCTAGCCAAGAACACACAAACTAGCAACATCTGGTCGAGGGAAGTCCCTGACGCCATAAAGAGGGCACCTAGAATAAGAAAGTGCTTAGGTACCAAAACTGTGTGTGGAAGGCGCTGTACAAAGGCTGATGGACACAGCACAGGCTGCTTTGTTCTGCACCCGAAATTTTTCTAAGGGCATGTCTTGTTAAGAGGTATTATTAGCATTTGGTCCAGGGAGATGTAAGAACTTGCATGTATAGTATGTCTGCGAAAGAGAGATAGCACCTAGTGGTGCCCACAAGCCTGAGCCGACAGGCAAGATGTTCACATACATTGTGAAAGATCCAGGTGGATAGTGTCTGGCTACAGCTGCACAAAACATCCAGAGCACGCACTTGTGAGGAATGGTGCCTCCCCATAACACTCTTGTGATTGTGCATAAACATTGCCTTACTCCACAGGCTCCCCGCACTGTTGGGAACCGCGGGAGGCTCAGGCACTAACCCACATCCTACACAGTTGCACTTGGATGTTCATATGAGAGTCTGTGGGAGACCTTTGAAACTAGACGCTAATCCCAGCTCCGACACTCAATTGTGTGATTATGGTCAGCGGCACCGTCGATCTGTACTTGATGGCACCGCTCTAATCAGAGGTGCATCTTTTCACCCGGGTTTGTACCTCTCCAACCCTTGACGTGCTCCAGGGTGTGGGTCCGCCCTGGCACACCTTACTCCTCCGGTTCTACGTAACATTTGCAATGGCACCGGCTCAAATTAAGCACTCAGCTAGCCTCTCCCGATGCCCTCTGCCAGTGGGGGCATGTAGGACTTGAACCAAACCCATTCCCCGTGGTATCATTGGGTGCCACATAGACTCTTTCTTGCAGTGATGCGAGAGGGGAAGTTCTCTTCGGTGCCACCAGTTTTACCCTCGGGCCGGCTAATCTACTATTCTAACCCCAGTCCTGAAATATTTTAGGGAAGGTGAAACATGACATATATTCTAGATTAATGTATACATTATGTAAGTTAGCATCTCAGGGCAGTCTGAGTGGCTGCGACCCCAGGCGCAGCTGAAAGCAAACAACCCTGAATAGCAGGTTTGCGTCTCCTGAGCGCTGCAACCAGTAGGAGGCCCATGAGCTAGCACCTAACCTATCTGGAGGCCAGGTGGTGATGTATAGCGTCGAAGAATGCCATCAGATCAAGTAGAGCCAGGATGCCCTCTGCCGTACGAATAGGACAATATTAATTATTTGTATAGCGCTGCTGTATTTGGTGCCGTACGCAAAATGACATGTTGCCATGTGCGTGCTACCTTTCAGCTAGCTATGGCACCTTTTGTGAAACTGTTACAACCTGGGGTTCTCTTAAGGCATGCAGTAGCAGGGCCTTAAGGCAGCGACCCGTAGTGCCCTTTATGTAGCACTGAACACCTTGAATCACCTTTAAGCGCTGAGTCGACGTTACTTATCCAATTCTTTTCACTGTCCACAGTTTCTGTCCCCTGCTGATTGAGAAATCCAGCCCGTTTTAGGTCAACCGAGTTATGTGTTGGTGTAAACCCAGCAGTGCTAAAGCTGCCTCTAGGCACTATACGTCACACCTCAAGAAGCTGCTAGGAACCCATGTCTTTTTCTCGCTTCTCTTCGTTCAATTGGCCATGTATTGATGAATAACGGCGTGCAGCTGCCCAATGCATAAGTGAATCTACCTTCATTCATCCATCCAATCCACTGTCCATGTTTCCAGCAACCCCTCTTTTCCCCTACCCACATATCCATGAGATCCCATTAATCATTCATCAATTCATTCATCTGTGTCCGTCCATCCAACAACACATTCATACACTGACCTAGCCGCCGTCCAAAAATCAACCCATCTATCTCCCCATCCACTCACCAGTCTATCTATGCATCTTTCTCCTCCACTCAGCAACCCTCCCCCATACCAGACTCCCCTGTTGAGTGTGTAGAGCAGTTTTTCCTGTCTTCTATGCGCTGTACTTGGAGCCGCCACGGGTGATCCTCCGTGGCAGGAAGCACCAACACATGAGCCGATGGCTCTCATTGTCATGCAAACATGCACAGAATCAGGAAGTAAGCAATGGGATGAGCTGGGGCCGGATGGAGTTTTGGAGGAGTCTTACAGCAGCAGCGCAAGCCGGGGTATGGCTGCACAAGGCCTAAGTGAGTTGGGTATGGGCTTAGCAGAACTTGTGGGGGTTGTTAGGTTTACCCTTAGATTATAGAATGTAATGTTTAGAATTATAGAATGTTATATATTTCATTAGTTGTGTGAGGTAGGGTAGAATGTTACAGATGACCGTTTCAATCGCCTGTCGGCTGAAGTAGACGTGTTGGCCTCCATTTGAAGAATTATACTAGTAATAAAGAAGAAACTACTGGACTTAATGGTGTATGGATCTTCATAATAGGGGATGGGCCTAGTGATGCTCCACAGTAACAATCATTGAAAATGTAATAGGTCTCGCCTTTGATTAAGTTAAAGCCATTTGCTTTGCTAATGGTATTGTATAGCAAAACAAATGACTTTAACTTAATAAAAGGCGAGACCTATTGCATTTTCAATGCTTGTTTTTTTTGGTCTCACCTTTTGCTGACAATGTGCCGGATAGTTAAATTTCCTTGTGTGATGTCTGATCACAATCCGGAAATTTCACTGCAAACATCAAAGCCTTTGATATCACGCTGGACTTTACATAGAGCACTCCTCTATGATGAGTATATTGAACACATGAGGAGTTGGATTCCTAGGATTATAGCACATAATAGGGGTAGCACGCGGTTAGAGGTAGTATGAAATGCTCTAAAAGCTGGGATAAGAGGGGAAACATCAAGGTATGGGTGGACATCTGGAAGGACGGAAAAACATCACTTGCAGGAACTCTATAGAAAGATGATTGAAGCAGAAACTTAGCTGATAAATGTGCTCATGAACAGAGGCGAAGTGGAGCAGACACAAATGAAAGTGGATTTCCACAAGATTGGACGTCTCGACAAGAAAAGCAGCAGGAAAATATTGCGCCGGGCGGTCTAAAATGTATGAATGTAGTGAGAGAGTGGGACTCCTGTTAGTGCTACTCACCAGACAACGGGCAACATGGGGGAATACAGGAAATTGAAAATCCTTTGGTTGGTTTAGTCACTGAGCCTCCGGACATACGGGCAGCCTTTCAACGATTTTATCAGCAGCTTTATATGGAAAACGGCAGTGGTGGAGAAAGAGAAATTCAGGATTATTTAGCTAGGATATCTAGCGAAAAGTTATCAATAGAAGAAAGAGAGGCGCTGGAGGCACCCATTACGGCAGATGAAATTGGGGGCGCAACCAGATCTCTGGTAAACGGAAAGCTGCAAGAACCGATTCCATTCCGGGGGAATTCTATAAAATACTTGCACCCTCCCTACATGAATTGATGACGGATGTTTTTCTTGAGGCTCAATCCGGCCAGGGGGCTCCAGATTCCTGGAGTTCAGCCAATATTGTGGTATTTCCCAAAAAAGGCAAGCCGGTCAGGTATCGCCCCATCACATTAATAAAGTGTGACGTAAAGGTATATGCTAAGATTTTGGCTAACCACTTGCGGTGGTAATAAAGAAATTGGTTTCCCCAACCCAACATGGGTTCCTCCTAGGCTGTAGCACCATAGACCATATTCAACGGGCTATTGCTCTTTTCGATACCGCAGGTATTGCCGGGAACCCTATCTGGCTGATTCTGCTGGATGCGGAGAAAGCCTTTGATAGGGTCTCCTGGCCTTTTTTATGGGCAACGCTAAAGAGCAGAGGGATTTGGTGAAAACGTTATCAAGGCTATTGCAATAAAATACAGCCACCCTGTGGCCAGAGTAGCAATAGTGGGGGAGATGTTGGATCCAGTTTTGATTAGCAGGGGGACTCGCCAGGGCTGTCTGTGCTCCACTTTGTTGTGTGCACTGTATATTGACCCGCTAGTTAGAAAGATCGATTGTAATAACCGGAGTTTAGCAATACATAGTAACGGGGGGCACCAAGATCTTGGCCGATGCTGACAATCTAGCAATTGTCACTTCTACTCATTTGGGTGCCTTAGATTAAATCAAAAAGGAAACGGATACCTTTAGTTATTTCTTAATTAAAGTAAAACCCAAGTTGTGGTTACTAAAGGGATACAGCTGAATGATCCACGTGTAGTACAGAAGGCAACGTATCTGGAGGTCGAATTAATGGCAGACGTGTCTAAGATTGTTGAAATTAATCTGTGCCCATTACTCCTAAAACGTAAAACGGAATTTAATCGACCGGAGAACATTAAACTTAAGCTGGTTGGGAGATGCAATATTAAGATGCTTTTTTTGCCGAATATTTTATACCTCTTTAGGGCTATCAATAGTTCCTGGTTTAACTCCGTGAATCAGATGTTTTCTAGGTTCATTTGGGCTAACTGTCGCCCTCGAATAGCTCTTACATTTTTAACACTGCGAAGAGACAGAGGTGGTTAGGCTGTACCCAATCTCTAGCTATATCAATGGACTTGAATATTATCCAAAATAGGTATCCTACTCAATGGAGAAACGGATAGGTTACAGGTTGCTGTCCCAGCTTCAATTTTTGAGCTGTTATTGTCTGCATTCAGAATTCAACTACTACAAAGGGTGGAATTTAAAACCCTGACCTGTGCTTTCAAAGTCTGGAACTCAATCCAGAAAAGGTAGGTCTGCGATGTATTAATGCCTATACCCCTGTATATAGCAATGACTCCCGCCCTACTATTTTCAATGATGGGCATATGAAAAGCTGGTATAACAATGGTGTGAGGATGATAGGTGATGTAGATGAGACGGGTAATACCGTTTGATAGAATCAAGGATAAATTTGGGGTGGAGAATAGACAGTTTTTCAAATATCTTCAGATAAGAGATTTCCTAGCCAGAAAAATAGGGGGCAGCTGTGGCTTTTCTACGGTGAAGTTGGTGGAGGTGTTGATCAATGGGTTAACCACACTGGTTGGTATGCATAAAATACTGAATGAGACAATTCCGGATGATTTAACCAAACACTGTGATCGTTTTCAGAAAAGATTACAGGCTGGATTGGGATAAGTGGAAGATTTGCTACATCTGGCCAACACCTCATTCATTGCTTCCAACCTCCAACTCCAGTGCTTCAAAACATGGTTTAATCTATATATCACTCCAGCTAAAATTGCTAAATGGGGTAGAGCGGCGGGCTCATCCTGCCCACGTTGCGGCTGTCATGCTGCTGTTGTGTTCTTATGTTTGCTTCCTGCCCCAATTTGGATACCCTTAAAAGCAATGTCGGCACTATTCTGGAATCCCTGCTGGGGCAGGAAATAGATTTGTCATCACAATTGATTGTACTTGGGGTGGGTAGCTCTCTGCTCTCAGGGCAGACACAGGCATTCATATATATTGCTATAATTGTATTAAGACTGTCTAGCCACCCACTGGCTGGATCCAGTACCTCCTACCTGTCAACAGTGGCTAGGTAGATTCTTGGGGGTATATAGACTGGAAACTGCAGTCTACTTGAGTAGGGGGCGCAGGGCAAAGAAAAAGGGATGGGAATGTGGGCCCCTTTAAGAAGATGGTTTCATGAGAGCAGAGAGGCGGGCAATAACCAAAATTGATTCAAAAATGGTCTGGGGTACTAGAAGGCTCTTACCCTTTGGTTATTAGGATAGACTTCTAATTTTTTTTCTCTTATACTTTTTCTCTTTCTTTGTATTCTCATGCTATAACTCTCTGTGGTATATAAGGCTCTGCAATGATGAAATAATTGTCTGTAACAAATTTGTATTTTGGTACGCATACTGGACCGGCAGGGAAGGGGTGGGGGGATGGCAGTATATATTTTACTTTTGTGTTGTATTTTGAAAAACCTTCAATAAAGAATTTTAAAATAAAGATAGTGGAGTGCAGGAATTCCCCATTAGCTAAAGGTTGATAATGTTTTTGCAACTTGTCTATACCACATTTCCATTCTGAATTAAATTCGATATCCTGTGGAGAAGTTGAGCAAAAATTGCTGTCTAAATTTAAAACAAAGATATAAAAATTGAGATAGCACCATTATGTTTCCGATAATATATGCCACTAAACTGACTTTTTTAGTAAGCAGTATAAAAACGTAACTCTTATGAACTCCCTCCTATTGCTAATTGCATTCGAAGCAAGATATTAATTTGCTGCTCCTTTGTAGGTATTTGTAGTTCAAGGGACACATATTCCAGATGGCATTAACTAAAATAACTACTGTTTTCGTCCTGTAACTAAAAAGTATTATTTTAGGTGTTCTTCGGACCTCTGCCCATTTTCTTCCTTGGCATGAAAACTAGGGCCTCGCCTCATCGGCATGTAGGCGGCTACTATTAAGGTCCACTAGACTATCATTTTCTCTGCTGCTTTGGACCACAATATGAAGAGATTCAATGAAAAGTGAAAACAAAAGCATGTGTGTGACACGGATGTATGACGTTACAATGCATACTTTTAGCACGCATACCTTTACAACGCAATTTTTACAACGCAGGATCCATTACAACGAACTACCATTACAACGCATTTTTTTACATCGCAGATGCGTTTACAACGCATACCATTACAACGTAAGTATTGGTAAGTATATAATATTTTGAAAAATATAGGTAATTAAAATGAATATAATTAATTTAATTTAATTTTAATTTAATTTTATTTAAAACCCAAACCTAGCCTTGAACCCTAAAAATACCCATGTACCCAAAAACCCAAACCTAGCCCTGAACCCTAAAAATACCCATGTACCCAAAAACCCAAACCTAGCCCTGAACCCTAAAAATACCCCTGTACCCAAAAATCCAAACCTAGCCCTGAACACTAAAAATACCCCTTTACCCAAAAACCCAAACCTAGCCCTGAACCCTAAAAATACCCCTTTACCCAAAAACCCAAACCTAGCCCTGAACCCTAAAAATACCCCTTTACCCAAAAACCCAAACCTAGCCTTGAACCCTAAAAATACCCCTGTACCCAAAAACCCAAACCTATAACATTTTTAATATAATTATATACTTACCAATACTTACGTTGTAATGGCATGCGTTATAAAGGCATCTGCGATGTAAAAAAAATGCGTTGTAATGGTAGTTCGTTGTAATGGATCCTGCGTTGTAAAAGTTGCGTTGTAAAAGTAGTCCGTTGTAATAATTGCGTTGTAATGGTTGTTTACCGTGTGACACTCTTGTTGTCATTGATTCATTGCTGTAGTTATTTTGGTGAAATGGAATAGAAGTTCTATTTTCTGAAGCACCAGTTAAAAAAAAAAAGTCTCCAGCTCAAAAAACATTTCAGCAATCTACAAAATAGGACGAATGAAAGTTTGTTTTCCGAAATTATTTCCAACTTCAATAATTATCTCCCATAGCTGATTCCCCTTTGATCTGGAGCTGCCAATTCCAGAATCTTATATGCTAGATATCAAGCCAGGACCTTCATTAGACTCTTAATCAGTGTTTAATATTTGTATAGGATGAGAACCACATAGTACAGGATCCTAGAAAGTTTATGCATTTAGTTATTCCCCTTCATAAGTGTCTCGGGTTCAAATCTTTTCTTAATTTATTGTCAAATATTTTATATCATTTCCTGTGTCTTCTCCAGGAGCTTTGCCATTCAGTAATAGTGCAGCAGTCTCCACTGCCCCCTGTAATATTATCTAACTATTCTGTCTTACAGTTTTCAGATAACTGTTTGCATTTGAGAAATATGCTGTTGATTAAAACACTGGGAATCCAGCTGCTGTGTGTAAATTAGTTCACAATATGCTGGAACATTTGAGAGACTTTATTTGCCAGTCTCCACAATACCTTTCCTTTCTTTCCATATTTTCCAATAAAAATGCCTTGCTCATTTTGTTGCTTTCTTTTTTACGACCTTGATTGGAAAGTTGGAGTGTTCATCATCTCTTTAAATAAATATCTTTCATCTAATTTGCTTTCATTTGTTAGGGGCTTAACATACATGGAGCTTATACCTTCTCATTAAATGATCTTGGGCTAGTTGCATTTGATTTACAATCTGCATTTTCCTATAAATAATTTGAGACTTTACCAAACTAAAACTATTGCTTCATCTCGAACTTCCAGTTTTTCAGAGGTTGAAACATTTGCTTTCTAGATTTACTACAAAGATAGAGTATAACTAAACCATATTTTCATGCCACCGTGCGTTTTTTAAACTTTAAGAGAGTTTGCACCTATAATATTTTTTCACAAGTCACTTAATTCTGCGCTCACGTAGTCCGGCTTTAGCCGTTAGTTTGCAGTTTCAAGGACTCTGACGCAGAGTGAAAGATACCATAATAGGGACTGTGTTCCTAAAACATTTTTTATACATCTTTTGTGACAAGTGGATTAATTTGCTTTTATTATTATTATTTTTTTCATTTCTATAATGCATATTAGTTTACACATTATGCCCATTGCAGCACAGCCTGATCTACCTGTTCGTCCCAGTGTCAAATTAAATACCCCAACCTATTCCCAGGAGAAACGTGTGTGACTTTGAGAACATAATGGATAATCCTATTGCAACATGACTTAAAATGTACTCCCATACAGTTTGCTTGGGTTACAGATTTTGGTTTGTCACAATCTGTATTTGTTTTATAACCACTGATATGATGCTTTCATTTTGCCGTTTCTATTCCTACCATCAATGTTATAGTGAGATTGCTAGAAAGGTAGAAGAGATGCTCGGCTCTTGGTAATAGGCTTGTCTAACTTCCTTCCTACCATGCTAGATCTTGTTCTACGAGTCATGGGGCAGTTGAAACTGGTCTGTATCCGGTGTGGGTATTGTTGATTACCACTGTTGCACTCCATTTGTGCAGCCAGCTTACTCCCTTTAGACACTTGGCTATTGCAAGATAATAAGGCAAAACAGTCCAGGCTTAATATGATCAGTCAGTTATTGCTTTTTTTTGTTAAAAGGCAAGGATTTTTCTTAGCACATTAGTAAATAGTTCACTTAAAATGAAGATTGACAAAAACAGATGGTGCTAGCACCTTCTGTGGTCAAATACAACCCCAAAACGTTTTTATAGCTCTTATACGCTAGGTATTGGAAGTGTATTATACTTTGGAACGTGATTTGGTTAGATCTTGTATCTCCTGCTGTTTTGTACATTATATTGTCTGGTGTATCCAAATTGAATAAAATTAAAACTCGTACCCTAAAGTAGCTATAACTGGAGCCCCCGCCATGCACAGTTTTCTCCTTAATGTTGTCATTCCAAATGTTGCAGTGATCTTATCAAACGTGTCATTGATGATGTCATCAGTGATGTAATATGTGGGGTAGTTAGCAGTGCATGACAAGGGAGTGAGTTATAGTTACCTGAGGGCACAAGGTATAGCTACTTGAGATAATTATAGCTGTTACTGGTGACTTTCTTTGGTTTTCAGAGTTTAAAATGTTACGTTGTTACTGAACATTTCCCCTAACTAATATTACTTTAAGCGTTGTTTTTTCCATTAAGTTTCTAGTTAAAAAAAATGTTGACCATATATATAAAGCAAACCCCCTGCAGCCAGCCACCTGCAGGCTGTGCACGACATTGGCTGTGCATAACAAGAGGTTGGCCAAAGTCACTGCAGGCAGCCAACCCCCATGCTGCGCACTGCCTTTGTCTGTGGGCAGGGGAAGGGGGTGGAGGTAAGCCACAGGGCCTGGCTCCTGGTCAACCCCATTGCAGGCCGCCAACCCCATGCTGCTCAATGCCTTGTTTGTGCGCAGTGGGGGTTTGGCACAGCCCGTGGCCAACCCACCAGGCTGCAACCAACCCCAAGCTGTGCACGCATTTGGTGGTGCATCGCGAGAGATTTAGCCACAGGGCTTGGCCTGTGGCTTAGTTCTGTGGCTAACCCTTCCCCCACAGGTAGCCAACCCCACACTGCACACAGCTTTTGGACGTGCGCAGCAGAGGGTTAGCCAGGCCCTGTTTCCAACCCACCCGAAAGGAACCAACCCCCTAAACATCCCTCTGCCAGAGGGTACCAGGCTTTTGGCATGTGTGGCGTAACGGTAATGTTCGGGCCTTGAGAAAACCACCCCCAGTGCTAAATCACATGTATCAAGTAGAGTGAAGCGTGCTGCCCCTTCCCCGGGCCATAATAGGTCCCGGTGCCCTTATCCCTGGGAGAGAGTTCCATTAAAAAGTGGAGGGGGCGGGGCGTGGCTAGCAGCCAAAAGAAATGGCTGCTGCCTAACAGAGCCCAGAGACCCCTTCCGACGTCCCGAGCGATCCGGTCGCTAATCCGCATCTCCTGCTGGGCTCCGAGCAGTGGAACGAGTACCGGACCATCACAGGCAGGCAGCGACAGTCCCATCTTGGGCAGACAGTAATACACTCCGCCACACCACCGTGTGGCAAAGCTGAGGCCTACGTGAGGCAGGGAAGCCGGGGTCTTAATTGCACGGAACGTCCACATGGAGCGCTTGAGACTGGCCGACCAGCCTTGATCTCATCATCTGGTGGCAATCGGGAGTGCTGGTTGGGACGACGGGGCCCTGAACATCGATCCAACATAACGGGACTCCCTAGAGAGGCCCTCACGCTTCCCCCCCATCTACTGATGGTGGGCAGCACGGCCGTGGCTCGCGGCAAAGTCGGAAACGAGCACTGATCTCCAGGGCGGCAGGCATCGCGGCGCGATTGGCGCCAGCAGGTAACAAGGGCAATGGTGCGGATTTACAGCGCCAGAGCATCGAGCAACGAGCCAGGGAGGCACCAGCGCAATATCAGGACTATCACCGGAGTGCCGGGTAGAGATAACAGCAGGGTGCCTGAGTATTGGCCCTCCATACGCGCACTGCACTTTCTCCCCTGAGGCGGAAGCCGGGGGAACCTTTGCTTTACTCTTTACCTACTTCAATCTCGCAGCATCAGCACGTTTTTGACTAAAAATTACGTGTTTTAAAAACTGTAAAATATTTTAATCAGTAAATTTTTAAATTTGTTTGTTCTACCTCGGGGTGAGATTTGCTTCGCCCAGAGGCTGCCCACTCAGCTGGCCGTCTCAGCGCGGCTGTAACCAGGCGCTGGGACTTCACCTGACCCTCCTCAGCCGCCATCTTGCAGAGGGAAGGTCAGCGGTGTAGCTGCTCGAGCCCTCCCACCATCCTCCGCCCAATCATGAATATAATCATCAGACCATCCCGTCCGCGCAGCGGGCGGGTGCAGCGGGCACGCCGGCGGCGCGCCAAAGGCGCGCCAAAGGCAAGCCCGTCTGCGCCCGTCCGCGCCTGTCCGCGCCTGGACCGGGCCGAGGGCCATTACCCCTGGACCAATTTCCAAAAGTCGCCATTTGGTCTACACTCACTCTTCCTTGCTCAGTCTCAGACCGCCCATAGACCCGGCTTGTACATTATTAGACCTAACCAGTACTGCAAAGGAAGTTGTATGGTGTTGTCCACATTGCCTTCTTACGACATCAACTAACTGTGATAGAATCCACACAAAGCTGCATACTAAAGGCATGGATGTCTCGATGACCATGGCCCTCATCAATGCACGATCCCTATGTAAACATAGTCAGGAAATAGCAGATCTCATAATTGATTTTAATCTGGACATCCTTTTTATCACGGAGACGTGGGCTGACGACACGTCAGAACCGGATGTCGTGATTGCCACACCTAGCGGTTATAAAGCCTACAGACAGGATAGACCCAGAAAAAAGGGTGGCGGGATCGCTATCATAGCCAGGGAAAGGTTCGGGGTTATGATCTCACATACCCCGGATACCTCATGTGAGGCCCTAGTGTTTGCAATTAAACTCAGTCCCCTTTACAATTTTAAGGGGTTACTGTTATACCGACCCCCAGGAGCCAGGACAGACTTTGTAGCCAGCTTAAACACAATTTTGGAGTCTCTCGCGCTCGAGGACTCTATCACGGTGTTGGGCGATATGAATTTTCACTTAGATGATAACAACCATAAAGACACCTTGGCTCTTATTTCAGACATGGAAACCTTGGGGCTTCAACAACTGGTTACATAAGCTACTCATCGGGCGGGACATATCTTAGATGGCATTTTTTCCAATGTTCAGGGCCTCCAGGTATCGGATATTCTACCGATGCCATGGACAGACCACTATGCGGTATTCTGCACTCTGACAATAAATAAACCTTCGAACAAGGCAACCATTCCCACTGGCCTGGGTTCCTTTAAAGCTTGGCATAATATTAATCAGCCAGACCTAAGAAATCAGCTTGACAGCACACGCCCGTTGATTTCGTCTGACCCTACTATGGCACACAACTATTCCAGGACTGGTTGGGCCACGCCATTAATCTCCTGGTCCCCACTAAGTCAATATCCAAGAACAGGTCTACTCCAACCGCACCGTGGTATACGGATGAATTAAAACAACAAAAACAACAAAATAGGCATTGTGAAAGGCAATGGAGAAAGACTTATGACCAAGTAAGCAGGACCCGCTATAAAGACTCATTAGCTGTTTATAAAACCATGATTATAAAGGCAAAACAATCTTTTTACTCTGATCAAATTGAGCAGGCAAAGAACTCCAGCAAAAAATTATACGAAATTACTAAATCCCTTTCAGGCAATATCTCCGACCTGACTCCACCTCCATCCCAAGTTATGTGTGATGCTTTGGCCAACTTTTTCTTTTCTAAAGTTGACGACATCTACCAAGCCTTCACTATTAAATCCACTTTCACTAAGTCCGTCACAACAATTCCCTCCGTCCCGAATACACCTTCAGCTGCATTTTTTACCTGTTTCAAACCACTAACTGAAGGCCATATACTAAATATCGTCTCCACAATTAAAACTGGATCCATGTTGGATCCTTGTCCATTCTGGGTTCTCCCTCCGGTGATGGATTCAATCATACCTGTTCTGACGCAAGTATGTAATGCAATCTTGTGCTCTGGGACATATCCTCAGTCCTTAAAATCCACACTGCTCAAACCGCTCCTAAAGAAACCAGGGCTGGAGAAGACTGAGTTAAAAAACTACCGGCCAATTGCCAGCTTGCCTTTTATAGCTAAAGTGGTGGAAAAGGCCATGAATATGCAATTATCAGAGCACATTGAGACACATAGACTGCTGGACGATACTCAGTTCGGATTTCGGAAATACCATGGTACCGAAACCGCCTTAATTAAAGCCTCTGATGATGTGCGACTAATAAGAGACCAGGGTGGGACAGCAGTTTTGGTACTGCTGGATCTCTCAGCCGCTTTCGACACGGTCGACCACAAGATCTTGGTCGATCGTGTCGAAAAGATGGGCATTTGCCTCACGGCAAGAGACCTCCTCGCCTCGTTCCTCTCCGATAGAACCCAGGCCGTCACCCTTGGACCTTACCAATCTGCCAAGCTGACGCTGCGATGTGGGGTACCCCAAGGCTCATCCCTGAGTCCGCCACTATTCAATATCTATGTGTCGGACCTTGCCAATGTCATCAAAGCACACGGGATGAGCCTAACCTCATATGCAGACGACACGCAATTGGTTATGGCCATTAAGGGTGACGGAGGGCAAGTCGCCCAACGCTTCCAAAATGGATTGACAGAGATAGGAGAGTGGATGGCAATAAATTGCCTGAAACTCAACTCAGAAAAAACTGAGGTTGTGATTTTTGGACCTCTCTCACCGAACTGGTCTGCTTTCTGGTGGCCTTCCACATTCGGTGCTCCCCCTAAGCCAGTAACCAAAGTAAGAAACCTGGGAGTCACCTTCGATGACGGCCTAAATTTCATGGACCATGCCAACAAAGTGGCCTCCACAGCCCACCATAAACTACGCATGATCCGAAAAATTAGTCCGTATCTTCCAGCGGAGGCCATTAAAACCTTGGTTAGTTCATTAGTTGTAACATCACTGGATTACTGCAATGGGCTTTTCTTAAACACCCAAATTAGAGTTGTGAGAAAACTGCAGTCGATACAAAATGCGGCAGCACGCCTGCTTTTTGGAATTCCAAAGTTTGCGCCCATCTCGGACGCTATCACACGACTTCACTGGTTGACGATCCAGAACAGGATCAAATTTAAGTCACTATGTATAGTCTACAAAGCACTAAACCGGCAAGGTCCGCATTTCTTAACAGAGCAACTGCTGCCATATCAACCTTCTCGTCAGCTTCGATCCTCCAATTGTAACCACTTAGTGGTTCCTCGCGCTAAAACAGTGTCATGGGGTGATCGTCGCTTTATGGTCGCTGCCCCTAAACTTTGGAACACTCTGCCCCAGGACATCAGAACGTGCTCTACACTCCTCCAGTTTCGTAAGAGACTTAAGACATGGCTGTTCACCCAATAACTTTTAACAAGTAGGTAACCTGTTGGAGCATTTAATATCGATCTGAAGTCTGCAAATTAACCAGCGCCGAGACGCCTTCGGGTATTTGTCGCGCTTTATAAATGGCAATAAATAAATAAATAAATACCAGCAATAAATAAAACTGCAAAAAACTACAGCGCAGAACAGAGCCTGGTGTTGTAATTAAAGGAACAACCGTTTCTTCTTGATTGCGGGCAGGGAACCCGAAAGGCCGCAAGAGTCGCAGATTCCTCTTGGCTGGCAGCGGTGAGTACTGCTACCCTACACCACTTAATAGTGCGACACAACGCTAGGAGTGAAGATGGGGAGGCCATGGACAGCGTAATCTCCAACAATACAAACTGGAGAAGTTTGACTACGCTAAAGATCAAGGGGACTCAGTCGAACATTCCAAGGAACATGCAGAGGACGCACCCACTGAGAGCGATCCAGAGATCACACTTAAAGACATATTAACCACATTAAACAGGGTCCATACGGATCTAGATGGCAAAATTAGTACAGTCTTGTCCGAACTCTCCTTGCTCATTGCTGATTTTAGAAACCTGAGCGCCAGAGTCAAAGAGGTAGAGGTGACCGCTGGGAACTTGTGCAGTGAAACCAGGGAACCTCAAAGGAAAGTGCTGGAAAGTGAAACTAAGCTACTTACCGACAAGCTTGATGATTACGAAGGAAGGTCTCGGCGCAACAATGTACGCATTATTGGGGTACCGGAGGGGGCGGAAGGGCGAGCGACTGATCTCTTCTTAGAAGAACTCATTTAACAGCGCCTGCAGCCCAAGGGGCTCTTGAATTACTTCTCAGTCGAAAGAGCACATCCTTTCCCCGGAGGAAGGCCAAAGCCAGGGACACCCCCTAGACCGATCCAGGCTTGTATCTTTAATTTTAGAGACCGAGACATAATCCTGCAAACTGCGCGGATCGCTCCACAAGTCCGATTTGAAGATTAAAACATTACCTTCTTTCCGGACTACTCCGCAGCAGTCACCAAGCAGCGTTGCAATTTCTTAGAAGTAAAGAAGGAACTCCGAAAAAGGGAACTGAAATACTCCATGCTCTTCCCGGTGCGTCTAAGGGTGGAGGCGGAGGGCAAGGTATTGCTCTTCCACACGCTGGGGGAGGGCGGGGACTGACTGGAGGGATGGCGTCCAGCGACAGCACCAGGGAAACGCAATGGTAGACTGCACCAAATGTCCGCAACAAGCACACAAACTAACTCTAACGCTACTTCCACGCCACAAGAGGGCTCGCCGGAGCGATGCTAAAAAGGCAGAGGACTAACCCAAGTACTAAGGGCTTGGAATAAAATTGAGGGCCCTGCGTTAACTAGTGCTCTTTTTGTAAGTAACTAATGCTCTATTAGTAAGTGTGGGCCAGTTTCCCCCAGGACTATAGGAGGCTACCACACACTACACCAATTGGATTGAAACCGCGTGTAACGATCTTTCCCTGGAAAAAGTGCTGGTCCCCAGAAGATCCCAACCAACGACCCCCTGGTATACGGAGGATCTAAGGGAACAGAAACTCATCTGGAAATCTTTTGAACGGATTTGGAGGAGAGATTACGAGGAAGCTGCTAAAAAAGATTACAAACAAAGACTTGCAATTTATAAGCAAATGATTTGTAATGCGAAAAAGGATTTCTCCTCAAACCGCATCAGTCTTGCAGGAAACTCGGCCAAGGAACTTTTCAATATAGTGTCTAGCTTGGCATCCCCGTGTCTTAAACAAATTGAATCAACACAGGAACTATGTGAAGATATTGCCTTGTTTTTACAAAAAAAGGTTGATGTTATGTTTTCGGCTTTTCAACACCCTAGTGTGATGGGGGCTTATTTGGAGGAAAGTACCAACACTTCAACACTGCTTGTTGTCTTTGATAAATTTGAGCCACTATCTTCTGTTGAAACAGAGAAGCTCTTGAGGACAGCAAGGTCAGGCTCCCCCTATGATCCCTGCCCGGTATCTGTAATCAAACGGGCTTCGAGACCAGTTGCCCGTTCACTTAGCTCCTTTTTCTATTCAATGTTTGAATTAGGGGAATTTTCTAAACGGTGGAAAATCGCCTCAATACTCCCTCTATTAAAAAAGCCTAACCTGGATCCTACAGATCCTACTAATTTCCGCCCAATATCTCGCCTTCCCTTACCAGCTAAATTGGTTGAAAAATCTATGAATTGACAACTCACTACTTTTTTAGGTAAAACAAAAGTCTTAGATCCACCTCAATATGGATTTCGAAAGGGCCACCGTACAGAGTCCGCTCTCATCAAATCCACCAAAGAGATTAGAGAAGTATTGGATAGGGAAGGTAAAGCCGCTCTGATTATGTTGGACCTGTCAGCGTCCTTTGACACAGTCCATCATGATTTATCGATGGACGGGTTGTCAACATGCGGGGTCCAGGGTAAGGCCTGGAAGTTGATAAATTCCTTCCTAATGGATAGGTCTCAAATTGTGGCATTGGATGAATTCTGTTCCAGACCCTTCTCCTTGCCCTGCGGAGTGCCACAGGGGTCCTTCCTTAGCCCAACACTTTTTAATATTTGTTTCCTCCTTGGCATTCCTAATTGGTACTTACGGTTTCAACCTTACCTCCTACGCAGACGATACACAAATTGTGGTTGCTCTGCATCGTGGCCAGAGAATGAACATAGATAGTCTGTTTCACAACTGTATGGAGGCGGTAGGGAGGTGGATGGCGCAAAACTGTCTAAAACTTAACTCAAGTAAGACAGAGGTCATTTTATTTGGAAATGACCCTAACTTCTGGGCCCCATATTGGTGGCCAGACTCTCTGGGCACTCTTCCTACTCCTACTAGGAAGGTAAAAAATCTGGGACGGATTGTCGAGGATAAGCTCAACTTTAGTGAGCAGATAAATGCTCTCAGAAAGATTAAGAAAATGTTACATTTCTTGCCGGCAGACAGTAGGCGGACAGTGGTCACGGCACTCATCTTGTCTAGGTTAGATTACTGTAATGGTCTCTACCTAAACATGCAGGAACGATATATGAATAAGCTGCAACTGCTGCAAAATGCAGCTGCTAGATTGCTTACTGACACACCCAAATGTATGCCTATTGCTGATGAAATAAAAAAACTCCACTGGCTGCCTGTGAGGAAAGGGGTGCACTTTAAGACCCTGTGTAGAAGGCTCTACAGGGCACTGGCCCAGAATATCCCAAGCAGCAACTGCAATGGTACCAGCCCATAAGAACACTTCGCTCCTTGGGGCAAAGTTGGTATCGGTCCCAGCCATAAAAAAAGCTTCATGGGGTGGAAGAATCTTTATTGCTTGTACAGCAAGAGCCTGGAATGATCTCCCCTTTTACTTGAGAAACTCCACTGATCTGCTAATTTTTAAGAAGCAACTGAAAACCTGGCTTTTAACTTATAATTTGTGTCTATATCTTAATGCCCGGATATAGGACATTACACCGCATACATTTACATCGCGGTACATTACATCGCAGTTTTTACAACGCAAGTCGTTACAACAACTTGCGTTGGAGGGCGCTGGACTTAGTAGTAGTATAATTTACTATTCCAACTCCAGTCTACATACAGTAGAGAAGGTGTTGAATATTAAATTATATTATTTCTTGTCCTAGAGCGCAATCCGCCGCAAGTTGTTGTAACGACTTGCGCTGTGAAAACCGCGATGTAATAGCATTGCGATGTAATCCCTGCGTTGTAAACAATGTTTTCCTAATGCCCAGAGGAAAGCAGTTAGCGCCAGACACCCGTGGGTAACCGTTTGCGCTTTAGAAATACCAATAACATTACATTATCGTAGCCGCAAGGACGTCACAGCTTCGACAGCCAACGACGCAAGACATTTACTTGCATATGAGAAATGTAGACGCAGTCACAGTTTGGACACCTCACTAGACTCTGCTACCACCACTTATCTACTTGTTTAGTCATTTTTAGTCCGGGATTAAATGAACCACTGCTTTATGGTGGGACACGGGAGGTGTTGGAAGTAGGGCCCGAACCCCATTAAGGTAACTGGGTACAGGATGTAAGCGCTCTGCAATGTTGGGGAGGCGGGTAGTTTTAAGTCTGTCATGCTGGGAGGGTCATCATTTAAGGGGACTTCTACGTATTATGATTGTAGGTTTTCTTGTTGAAGCTGTTGTGATATTTATGGATTTGCACACACTAAGACTTAATCTATCTAAGGGCATATATACACGTAAATTCCAGTATCCGATCAGTGAAAGGAGCTCACACCACATTAGACCTCACCTAATCAGATGACACAACACACCGTGACACCAACACTACCGTTTGTCTCGTGGAAAGTTAATGGTTTAAGAGACCAGGTGAAGAGGGGACTTGTGCTGCAATACTTAAAACGTAAAGCCCCAGCAGTCACACTACTACAAGAAACACATTTAACGGGGTCCACATGTAAAGCACTGGACAGATGGGGGTTTAAGATCTTGGTCCATTCAGAATTCACTTCATGGTCTCGAGCGGTGGGCATCCTGATTAGAAAACAATTCCTTCTAATTATCCATCGCAGTTTCCAAGATGACCAGGGTCGATTTACGGCTGCATCGATACAATTGGAAGGCCATCTACTTAATCTTGTAACTGTATACATCCCACCCGCTTTGCACTCAATGGCCTTCCAGGCGTTGGCCACATTCTTGCTTACACTGCCAGACGGGGATCTAATACTGGGGAGTTTCTTTAACATGACGTTAGATGACGCACTGGACTGTGCACCTGCCCGACCACAGCACCGTCTCAGATCACACCTGGCAGATTTTCTAGAGGCCCACGGCTTGCTGGACATTTGGCGATTCCAAAACCCGCACATGAGACAATACACTATTCATTCAGGGGCACACAACAGACTTTCCCGCATAGACTATATTGTTACAGCAACGGACAACAAGGGAATGTTTGGGTCGGTCTCGCACTTACCAAGAGGAATCTCGGACCACTCCCCGGTGATGGCGGAATATAGGTTGCATGTCCCCATCCAGCGTCGTATATACCCCATATATCCAGGATTCCTTCACAATCCCAAAATCAGGAAAAGTCTGCTAACGTCGACTACGCATTACTTCACAGAAAATGAAGCCTCAGTCTCCTCACCACTAATTCTATGGGTGGCGTACAAACTGGTCCTACGAGGGCAAGCCATCTCACGGATTGAGGGACATATAAAAAGACAAGAAAAAAAGAGGTGGAGACGTTGGAACAGAAAGTACATCATCTAGATTCCCAACATGCAGAAAATCCCACAGATGACCATGCAGATAGGCTGCGCGCCAAACAACAGGAATATAAAGAACACCTCTGGGTTGATGCTAGGACTCGCTTAACGGCAGTTCGACACAGGGTATACGAGGCAGGGGACAAGGCCGGCAGACTCCTTGGATGGCTAGACAAGAGGGAACGGGCGACTAAGTGGGTGGCAAGACTTAGGTCACAGAACGGAGACATAACCACAAACCCGCGAGAAATTGCGACTGCACTAGCCGCACACTTCGAGCAGGTATAAACCTCCACGAACACAACCACAGTGCGGGAAGCACTTGACTTCCTCAGAGACGTACACATGCCAGGGCTCACATGAGAAGAGTTCGAAGGTCTAGAGGCTGACATTACAGTCGAGGAGCTAAAGGGGGCCATTCGCAAACTACAGTCGGGCAAGGCTTGCAGCCCCAACTGCATCCCTGTTGAACTATATAAACATACATCTGATAAGATTAGCCCCTACCTGTTGCGAATGTACGAAGCGAGCCGTACCGTTGGCGAGCTTCCTAGGGACCAACGTATAGCAACCATTGTAGCCATCCATAAGTCGGGCAAACCTATAGAGGAGTGTGCATCATATCTGCAGATATCGCTGATCAATGCAGAGGCCAAAATCAGGAAAAGTATGCTAACGTCGACAGCGCATCACTTCACAGAAAATGAAGCCTCAGGCCCTGGCTTCATGGATTAAAAGAGACCCAGTGGTTTGAGGCCTAAGGTGGAGGGAGGGGTGGGTGGACCATATCTCCCTCTATGCAGATGATGTTCTGGTCTACATAGCTTCCTCCGCACCCTCCCTTAACGCACTGCTGGACATGTGCTGAGTGTTCGGGTCGGTGTCAGGATATACGATCAATTGGGAAAAATGGATGCTCTATATTCTACGTGGATCACCTCCTAAATTGCCATGGGGATGTATGGTCAAGATAGTATCTGACCGCTTTAAATACCTTGGGATATACGTAACGTCTGACCCAGACGAATTCCAGGCGCTCAATCTTCAGGCGCCGCTACAAAGACTGAGACGAGCTATTAAGCACTGGAGGGCATTGTCACTCACCCTATTGGGCAAGGCAGCACTTTTCAAAATGATGGCCATGCCTAGATTTCTATACGTCCTCCACAACACACCCTATTGTGTGCCCGACTCATATTTTAAAGCTATAAACTCTGAAGTCACTAATATTATCTGGGACAACAAGCTGGCAAGGATAGCCACGAGCAAACTGGTCAGAAGCTGGTACGACGGGGGCATTGCCTTACCCGATATCCGTTCATACTACTGGGCCTCCCAACTGATGACCGTCAATTAGTGGCTCCACATGCCTGATACTGACCCAGCATATCGCCTAGACAGGATATCCCTGGGAACTGGGGGTATGAATAGAGTACTCTACAACAAGAGTAAAACAGCGGGGCTCATAAGAACGACAGCACACACAATTCATGTCTGGCACACAGTAACACAACACCTCGGGTGGGCCGATAAGCTCACGCAACACACCCCACTGTGGGACACCGGTAGGCTGGGTACCCTGGAAAAGAGCAAAGGGTTTCAGAAGTGGGACTTGATAGTAATCTCCCGTCTGGGGGACCTATGGTACGAGGGAAAGGTGCTCACCTTTACTTACCTGCAGGAGCACTACAAGATGGCTCATGGAGAAAAGTTTCGGTACATGCAGGTTAAACACACACTAGAAGCAGCACTTCCAGCAGCTGACCTACTCCCTGAATCGTCCCCCTTAGAAGACGGACTACTGACTGACTATTTACACAAGAAAGTGATCTCCCTTACATACCGGAAAATTATTGAAAACCAGACTGACCCCCTGGCCCCACTCCGGGATACCTGGCGGGCAGAGGTCGGAGACTTGGATGACACAGACTGGCAGCGATCGCATCGCATAGAGAGGTAGCAGTCTCCTCATGAATGCATCTCATCCATCAAAATTACTTCATTGTTCCTACTACACAAGAGTGACAATGCACAAGATAGGCAGAGCCTCAGACCCGTAATGTTTGCGCCGATGTATCAGGCTCCAATCATGACTTTAGTTTCCATGGGGCTGCATTCCAGGAGAGATGTGTCAGGAGGGATGTGTGTATGTAAGGTATGGCGCAGCTGCAGAAACTTGTTGAACTGTGTCTTAGATGGTGCATAGACTGTTGGAGTTTGTGAAAGGAGGTTGTATGTGGACCCGTCCAGACAACAGCCAGGCGCGTTATACCAATGGTGTCCCAATAAACAAATCCCTCCAACGCTGCCCCCTCCCCCAATCATGTGCCATGCCACAGCGGGGTGTGCTCAGGGAGTTTCTTCCACCACCCTGTATGTTCCTGGTAAAGAGTAGGTGGGTCACTTAAGGCATTTTGCTAGGTATGACAGCACCATAGAGCAGCTCCATAATATTTGAGAAGCTCAGTATGGTGAGCTCTCGTCTGTAGGCCGGGTCCGACCAACTCCTAGCGTGCCAGTCGTTAGCCACCAAGAGGTGCCAGGCCAGATAGTACAAGTATAGATTAACCAAACCTAGGCCCCCTTTGTAGGGAACTTGCTGACAAAAAAAAGAAGGCCAGAAGGGCCCTAATACCATTTCAGTGCAAAGAAATGGCTTTGGAGACTATCTCCATAAACCAGTGACAAGGGATATGTTGAGGAAAGTTTTGGAGAAGGTACAGGGACTGGGGCGACACCATATTTTTATAAAGGGCGATTCGCCCCATGACAGTCAACGGCAGAGTCTGCCATTTCTTAAGGTCAGCTTTGATCTTGTGGGTAAGGTGGGGTAATGTTAAGGGACCATGTCAATTCATGAATGAGATCCACCTGGATACCCAAGGACCGAAAGCTAAGGCGACGTATTGGAATGGTTGTTTGGCAATCAATACAGTGCATATTGGGTGCCAATGGCAGTAGGACCGATTTGGCCGGATTAATGACCAAGATGGAGGCTTTGCACAAAAAGTTGCAGAAGCCGGAGACATTGAGCTCCAGTGTCTGCCGGGTTCGATAGGTTCATCAGAATGTCATCGGTGAAGAGCATGGGTTCTCACAAACTTTCTCTCGGGGGCCGAATTTACAGTGTGGTTTGTGGCCAAGGGCCGCACCGGTGGAGGCGGGGTCA